>NC_061109.1:98648642-98698642 GCF_015104395.2 Macrobrachium nipponense | reverse complement strand
GTTTGATTTTTTTATGATTGCTTTTTGACTTTGAATAGCTAGGTCTGAGTTAATTATGTTAAGCAATTATGAAAAGGATAAGAAGAAAAACGGGAATAATCAAATAAAGCAGATTAATATATATATATATATATATATATATATATATATATATATATTATATATATTTATAGTCGATTAAATATTCATTAATATTACGTATCCGAGAGAGTATAATGCTGAAAATAAGACCTAGGCTAATCTTGTGGGAAAATCAGAAGTCCAATTAAGGCCCACTAAATGTGTCATGCAAATTATTTTATTGATCAAAGGACAAAATTAGTTTAATTAAACATCGTTTTCAAAGAATGTTAACGCCTTGATGTATTATTTATCGGCTGTAGGAGACGAAATGACAACACCCCAGTGCAGTACGATACGTTGAGTCAAGACTCGAGCGGCAGCAAAGCCAACTTCAAAATCTTTGGTATACTGTCACGAAGCTAGAGTTGAGAATAAAATTAGAAATCGTGGACCCATCGGTATATATTTTCCTCACTTTGCAAAATGATTATCTTAATACGTTGAATAAGTCTACTCAATTCTAATGTAATTTATTTCAAGTATAGCACCTTTGAAAGGATATTTTATTTATTGTTAAGTAAATAATCTGGCACCTGCATATGGCAATATTTCCATAACGAACAATGAATTAAGAAACTACGCCAATTCTTCGTTGGCCGTCTGTACTGTACATATAGGTATATATGAAGGTACATATTATATATATATATATATATATATATATATATATATTATATATATATATATATATATATATGTATTATCCATAAATGGGACCATGATACATAAGCTGACTGGTTTTTTTTTTTTTTTCAGAAAAAAGAATGTGCACCACATGGCTCGTAGTTCAAAAAATATCAACGTAAAAATTTCTCTTTCTTTACCTTTCCTTGTGCATCTGTCCTCCCTTCCCTTGTCAGTTACAAATGGGATGACGCCAGTTCAGAGAACTATATCCACCTATCAATCACTCGCACTTCCTCATTAATGTTGGAAAGGGGAGAAGACGGTCCCATCAACTTGCAAGACTTGCAACGCATCAAGCCATCTTCCATGCCGAGAACGACTTGGGAAATTATTGAAGACAGATGCTGAAGTGTCTTCGTTCGGTTCATTTTCCGAAATGGGAGAATCTTTTCTACTGTCTCATTTTGAACTCTCTCTCTCTCTTCTCTTCTCTTCTCCTTTCTTCTCTCTCTCTCTCTCTCTTCTTCTCTCTCTCTCGTCTCTCTTCTCTCTCTCACACACACAAACCCATAAATACATGGTAAGAAACTAACAAAATAGTACAAAAAACTAAATTAACCTTAGAACCTATTAGGTGAAATAGTGCGAACACTTGAAATCTATAAAACTTCTCCCGCTCACAATGAAAATTTGCCTCATTAACATTTAGCCCTGTTAGCTAAGGAAACACAGAGTTACGACCGGAGAACTATAACTTCTTAAGGTAAAATGACAATTTTAAGGGAAAATAGAATAGGGGGTTGCTTTTAACTCAGCAAAATATTAGTGGTTCCTCTCACTAATGGAATGAATTTGAACTTGTGCGTCTGTTCAAATGCAATCTTTCATTCACTTTCCAGTTCGACTGAAAAAATATTTCCCTCACTAAAATGTTTCTAAAAACACTGTGGGGTTCCAGATATAATATTTTTTTCAGCTGTTAAATTCGTATATATCACTAATTAACCTTGATGTAAATCTACATGGATTTTGCTATTCTTTCTTTAGAATTTTCTATGTGCCGACTGGAGATTATGTTGAAAATTGTAAGTGATATTCCTTAAAAATATTTACGAAGGAAATGTTAAAACACCTAACATTCAAAAATAAATCATGAGTTTGCATGAAATCATCGTTAAGTTCCCCTACAAACAATGCAATTATTATCACAAACACCTCTACTAGATCACTACGACTATGGTAATGATAATAAAGCCAATCCATTTTTATCGTCAATTCAATTTCCTATAACTCACATATAAGTAACAATCATACATAATACTACAGAAATTATTAAGCATGGTATTAACATTTTCTCTCTCTCTGACCTAAACGCTTTTAAGTCGTAACAGAAATCCGCATAACAGGAAATGAATAGTGAAAATTCTTTAAGGACGAACAAAGTACTATTTATTTTCTTTCCTTTCCGCAGGTTAATCTAAATGCAAGGCTATTTAGGAGCGATGGATTATTTATTGTCAAATGATATGTAATATCAACTGAAATCTAAATCAAATTCTGTGATCACTTTGCTATTCACTGGAGCGCATAGTCTGATAGAAATGACTTTTTATCCTTTGGAAAGCAAATCCGATGAAGAAACTTCAGGTACCGATTTCATGTTTAGCAAGAATATAATGTACATCAGTTACTGGCTTTGACAGATATTCTTTCCTCCCCCTCGTTAATTAGAAAGTGAAACTATTTGATTGATCGTTTCACAGCTCTAGCGGTCAACGACGTAGAAAAGAAGTAAGAGAGGAAGAAATCAAGTTATCGTCCCAGTTGGAGGTCTCTTTGTCATGGATGCTCGGTTGGTCTTGCGTAATTCGGAAATGTTCTTATCTTTCCCTCATAGGGCCACATAATGAGACATTTTGTGTGATTCGGAAATGTTCTTATCTTTCCCTCATTGGGCCAGATAATGAGACTTTTTCTTGTCAATTAACGTCACAGTTCCGATGGGTGAAAATGTTAATTCACAGGAAAAAGTGACTCACTCAGTCTCATTCTCTGGCCCAGGTAAAGGTAAGAACATCTCCGAATTGCACAAGACCAACCGATCATCCATGACACAAAGAGACCTCCAACTGGGACGATTACTTGATTTCTTCCTCTCTTACTTCTTACCTACGTCGTTGACAGCTGGAGTTGTAAACCAATCAATCAAATTCGATTAGCCTTTAGATAAATGTGAGGAGTTCCCTTTCATTGCTTCTCATACAGGCCATAGTGGCAGGCTCTAATCCCTGTATAAGACTGCTTCTATATATATAGTGTACATATATATATATATATATATATATATATATATATATATATATGAATAACTTGATCACGAAGTATATAAAACGTGATGCTATGTATAAATAAAGGTTTTTTGCCAGGAAGGAAAAAATGAAAAAGCGAGATAGTCAAGTACTTTCGGTCCTATTCGGACCCTTTACTGAGGCAAACTGATTTTACAAAGAACAACATAGTCAAAAGAAGGCTTAATATACAAACTGACACTACCAGATTAGCCATAAGGGCGATTCTCACTCTACAGAAAGGAGGAGTCGCCAGAGGCTAGCCACACCTTGAAGGATACCCGCAGTAAACAAGTGATTCTTCCAGAAATCGGCAATTATACAAATCATTAATGAAAACAACCTAAATCTTAGTCTGGGAATGTACCATTTGGACCCATATATTTGTAGGATGTTTATGAAGGACCTCAAAATAAATGAACAACTAATAAATTAGTCCCACATGTATATAGTTATTATTTCTTTCTCTCTCTCTCTCTCTCTCTCTCTCTCTCTCTCTCTCTCTCTCTCTGGTTCGATATTCTCTCTCCCTCTTTCTCTTGCTCGATATATATATATATATATATATATATATATATATATATATATATATATATATATATATATATATTTATATTTTCTTTTGTCTTTTCATTAATAATGATTTTTTGGGGGGAAAATTGTGTAAAAATTCATGATATTAAATTGTATATGCTCCCGTGTTGTTTTCAAATGTACTGTTTTCTGGAAGAATCACTTGTTTACTGCGGGTATCCTTCAAGGTGTGGCTAGCCTCTGGCGACTCCTTTCTGTAGAGTGAAAATCGCCCTTATGGCTAATCTGGTAGTGTCCCAGTTTTCGTATATTAAGCCTTCTTTTGACTATATGTTCTTTGCAAAATCAGTTTGCCTCAGTAAAGGGTCCGAACAGGACCGAAAGTACTTGGCTATCTCGCTTTTTCATTTTTTCCTTCGTGGCAAAAAACCTTTATATATATATATATATATATATATATATATATATATATATATATATACATATATATATATATGCATGTGCATGTATGTGTATTTATGTAAACAGACACGTACACACACACAACACACACACACACACACACACACATATATATATATATATATATATATATATATATATAATATATATATATATATATATATATATGGATATGGGAAGCGTTGCTATCAACCAACATACAACAAGGAGCTGAAGGAGACGTCATGTACCAGTAATTGTCCATTTATTAAACGAGCTGACGTTTCGAGGACACAGCCTCATTTTCAAAGCTGAAAAATGTAATTATAATATATAAAAGACTTAAGAATTAAGAAATTTACAATTTAAAAAATATTTACACTTTATACAAAAATTAAAAAATTAAAAAAATAAAAAAAAACCTAAAATGCAACAGACAGAATGAAATAAATAGACCGCTACCTTTCAGGACGGGAACCAAGGACCTAATGACATAAAAAACAGAGACAGGGGCACACTCAAGACAGGTACAGTGTTGTGGAGGTAGTTTGATTGTTTAAAGGAGGAACAAGCTTCTTAATATATAACGATTCGGCTATTGCTAATTGATGAGGTGAGGTGGCTCTGGAGAGAATTTTAAAATGTTTATATTCAATATCTTTTTTACATTTTTTGGCATGATCGCGTATATTAGAAAATTCAGGATTAGTTAATTTATTGCCTGTTCTGTAACTAACTCCCCGATGACAATCAATTCTAACTTTTAGTAGGCGACGAGAAGCCCCCACATATTTCCCCACCTTACATTTGGGGCAAGTATATAAATAAACGACATTGGAAGTCATCAAGGAGCTTAGTCTGTCTTTATGTTTAAAAAGCGAAGCAATGGTTAACCATTGCTTCGCTAAATAGAGCTTCTGTGTGAGCTTGCCCACGTGAATCTATGCTCTTGCTTGTATGCGTACCCATTCAGAGATTGACTAAGCAATAATAACCTCTAATAACGGTTAACGATATTTAATGTCACAAGATTCCATTACCCCGAGTGAAACCCGGTTATTGGCTATCAGATCTTCGGGGAGAGAGAGAGAGAGAGAGAGAGAGAGAGAGAGAGAGAGAGAGAGAAATGAATTATCCTTTATCACTGCCTAAAAGCTCTTGCCAAATGAACGTCTCCATCTAGGGTGATTAATGAAAAAAGCTTTGTGGCCAGTAAGAAAGGGAGAAAGAAAGGGAGAAAGTAACCATTCCATACAAAATCAGATGACTTTTACGATTTATACGACTATGTCTATTCATGACTCAAATGATCTATCAGTTAATGTCTTCTTGAGTCGCTACGATATTGAGTCAAGATAAAAATATATACGTCGGTACAAAGTGTAAAAGCCTGTTGAAAATTTACATGAACTTTTATGCACAGAAATTTTAATTCTGAACACAACCCTATAAAGATGAACTCTTCAAATTCATGTTACTGATGACTATTAAACAAATAACAACATAAATACAGAGGAAAGAGGGAGAGATGGACACTAAGAAGCAACCATGATGCAAAGAACAATGATCGATAAATTTGAATGCCTGTGCCAGGATGAACACCATGTCCCCCCAAAAAAAATTAAAATATGAACCAAAAAACAGATATTAAGTCAACTATTTCTTTAGTCTTACTTTTTTTCTGCCGAGAGGCAAATTTACAATTAATAGAGGCCTTGTTTTCTTTTACATAATATACATGACACACCACATGTTATATATATTTCATAACTTGAATAACTAATTATGCTACATAAAAACCAGTCAGTACTTGTCATTTTGAAGACTTTGCCAATGCGCATTTATATAAACAAGTATAGGAGAATAATTTGATATGCATATTGCATACACATATAAGTTGACTTGATTATTACATTTTATTTCATAATATATGTATATATATATATATATATATATATATATATATATATATATATATATATATATGTGTGTGTATGTGTGTGTATGTGTGTGTGTGTACACGACTAGAACCTTTCTGAATCGTTAATAATCTGGCCAGTTTTCCTCTTAATCGTATGGCCTTAAAAACTCAACAACAGTTTTTTTTTTACCCTCACTTGGTAAATATGAAGCTAATTTTCTCATTAAGCAATGTCATCAATTTTGCGACCATATTTACTCCCTTACACATATAACTTTGATTATTGGTTAAGCTTTTCTTTATTAATTCAATACCCTCACATATCCGAAATATCTGATAACCTCTTTCAGATATCTGTCACACTCTGTGTAGTAACAGATTCAAAGGACATACTTTTTGAGCAATTCATTATGAACAGTCTATTTTGCATTCATGTTTTACCAATTTTCCAGCAAAAAAGTTATTAAATTTGTCTCTCATAATTTAACGATTCAAAAATGCTACAAAGTCCTCCTTTATACCACCACTATTTACGACTTACATATTCATTGTCCTTTTCCTATTACTTTTACCAAATAATCCCATTGAGTAGAATTGGAACAGAACTAGGTTATGGTCAGAGAAACGAATAGAGACATTATTACCTCTATAAATTTGCCTGGTAGGCGATTAAGTAGTCTCTATTCATCCCTGATCCTTAATTGTTTCTCTTTATTACCTCAAGTGTACTGTTTCCGTTACAGCCATCGCCTGGCGTTATACTAATTAAAATCAGGACGAAATAATATGCTTTCATCATCAAGTCTTAAGCAAAATAGTATATAATATGCCGTCAGGGAAGTGCGTGGGATGAAATACAATGTCACATTAATCTATCAAATAACTTCCAGCAGCTTTGTTTCTACAACATTAGAACATCAGCATACGACACTTAACTGCATCAACAATTCTATTTGCTTTTTATATCATCAACATCATAACAGTTGAAGTGCAATGGACAACGCCATTGAAACAGCACTATAAATATTTAGCCTTTAAATCATACACGCTTTTTTACGTGTTTTTGCAGTTATAATTCGGCAGCTTTTTAAAACGCCATTTTACCTTCGCTTTTTCATTTTATGGTCCATTTCTTGCTCCTTCGACTTCCATTGTCGATATCCTGATTGTCATCATCCGTTTCTGTGGCAGTGCAATCTATTCATTCGCAACCAATTTCCCCGCTATCACCTTCCTCCATAATGAACGCCAGTGTGTTACCACTTCCATGAGCCCATCGTCAAACTAGGTTATAGTATAATTTTAAAATCATCCATTTTACTCTCTGGTTTGTCAACTTCTTTCTCTTTTTGTTCCTTCATACTTAATGAATTTCTAATGATGGAGGATTGCCAGCATTATCTGCAGTTAGGTTCTTCCTTGTTCAACTTGTTTTTTTCTTTCAGGTGCGGAAGGAAAATCCAGTGAGTTTGCCACAGAAAAGTTGCGGTTCTTTTTTCCATTTTAAAGTTTACTGCTATATGTGTGTGTGTCGCTTCCACACTTTTATACAAGTTTTCTTCTCCCTGTTGTACAGGAAAATGAATGGAAATCCGACAATGGTATGGACTAAGGATTGTTCGCCTTCCTTGCTATTTTCTCTCTTCAGCTTTTTCTTCAAAAATCTTCCCGCTATTAGCATTCCTTGCTTGTTAGGAGATTTCTCACGTACTGTACCTTATGTTTAACCGCTACATCCTCCAAAGGAACATGATGAATTTGAGCGAAGATATAATACTCACCTCTATAACACCTCGTCCATTGCCAACTTCAAATATTAGGCCATAAACCAAATGCTGTTCCTGAATATGATCACCACTCCATTATTTGACAACTGGTACTCTACCAGATCATTCTTTTCAATCGTAATTCTACCCTGACAGATCATCCTTTTTAATCAATTCTACCCTGTCAGATCATCCTATTCAATCGTAAATTCTACCCTGTCAGATCATCTTTTTTATATCGTAATTCTACCCTGTCAGATGATCCTTTTCAATCAATTCTAACCTGACAGATTATCCTATTCAATCGTAAATTCTACCCTGTCAGATCATCCTTCTGAATCGTAATTCTACCCTGTCAGATCATCCTTTTCAATCGTAATTCTACCCTGTCAGATCATCATTTTCAATCGTAATTTTACCCTGTCAGATCATCCTTTTCAATCGTAATTCTACCCTGTCAGATCATCATTTTAAATCGTAATTCTACACTATCAGATCATCCTTTTCAATCGTAATTCTACCCTGTCAGATCATCCTTTTCAATCGTAAATTCTACCATATCAGATCATCCTTTTCAATCGTAAATTTCTAATCCTACCAATATCAGATCCATCCTTTTCAATAATCGGGGGGGGGGGGGGGGGGGGTAAATAATTTCTACCGCATAATCAGATCATCCTTTTTCAATCGTAAAGTTCTATCCATAATCGATCATCCTTTTCAATCTTAAAGTCTGCCATATCATTCCAACCTTTTCAATCGTATCTACCATATCAGATCATCCTTTTAATCGTAATTCTAACCATGAATCAGATCATACCTTTCAATCGTAATTCTACCATATCAGATCATCCTTTTCAAATTCTAAATTCTACATATCAATTATCCTTTTCACGTAAATTCTACCCTTTCAGATTTATCCTTTCAATGTGTAAATTCTACCATATCAAGTATCATCCTTTTCAATCGTTTAAATTTCTAACCGTTATCAATATCAATCCTTTTCAATCTGTAAATTCTTACCATTATCATACATCCTTTTCAATCGTAAATTCTACCATATCAGATCATCCTTTTCAATCGTAAATTCTACCATATCAGATTATCCTTTTCAATCGTAAATTCTACCATATCAGATCATACTTTTCAATCGTAAATTCTACCATATCAGATCATCCTTTTCAATCCTAAATTCTACAAAGTTCACTTTACAAACAAAACTACCCTCAGAATAGTAAAACTTCATATCCAAGAAAACACATATGACAATAAATAACGACTGTTTACCTTCCTTACAGGAATAATTACGAATGTACTAAATATGAAGCTCATCTTATATCAATAAATATTTAATAGAATACTGCCTGCATTTGGCTGAAGAATACATTCACCCTCGTACAGGCTTAGCAAAACAGACAAAAATATATCGTATACAGGTTTATAAATGTATAAGCACACATATAAATGTGGCATAACGCAATGTTATAATGCAAAAAAACTTTTCGAAAGTCGAGGTACGAATCTATATGACTATTACAACACTTCCAAATAAATTCCAGATAAAGTACAAAAAAGAAAAATACATTATGGATTAAGGACGCCGCTTTTGGGGACTTCAGAGTGATACGCTAACTGACATTCTAGGAAAGATACGAACTACCAGATTAAGAGGATGAAAACCCCCTTTAAGATTTTACGCATTGTTAAGAACAAGGCCATTCTTCGCCATTTTCTTTAAGAAACTAGTACCTAGCTCTGTGAATTTTTACTTTTGCACAAGTATTTTTTTTAATGATTGAAAATCTTAGAGACTGCTCGAGCCTTAGCCTAGAAAGTAGAATAGAATCTGTAACTAAAGCACGTTATGAGAATACTAGACAGTTTCTTGTAATAAAAAAAGGGGGGTTTAGTACTTTGGTAATATAAACCCGCATCCACGTGAACTGGCATTTCGGTGATGTAAAGACAGGTCCCCCCAAAACCCCGCCCAAGTAATGGGGAGGGGGAATGAAGAAGATAAACATTACAAACAGCTTAAAGGCTGTGCTTAGAGCCAATTATATATTCTTCTCTGAGCATAACTTGCCAGATGTTTCGATTAAATTACCTGGACTGGCATTTTATAGGACCAATGTGCGCTCCCAAGTTAGAATACAATGCCATTCACATAAAACTGATCGTTAGAAGTTATCCGCCTCTGAATGCCAAAATATAGTCCATAAAATGTGGAATGAAATTCGTAAGCAGCACAAATCTACTTTGTGGCGAACTGTTCAGAAAGAATTAGTATCCTGTGAACGTTTCTGTCATCGGCTTTATTCCGTTTCAATGTAAACAAGCAGAGATCTTGTTTGCTAAAAGCGTTTCTATTCGGCAAAATAATGGAGCCGTATTTCTTGAAACAATTTAATTTTCAGAATAGCATTTTTAGACAACTGGAAAATGTCTGACTTGTAGTTCACGTAATAGCTTCTGTTCCGTTCACTTTCATGTGCAGAATATACAAATCATTCTGAATACTTTGAAACAATTGTCTTTACCATTTCTCTTTAAAAATCGAATAACATTTTGGTATTATTTTTATTTCCTACCTATTCTAAAACTACGAAGTTTTGTCCCGTCACATTCCACATGTTGAGATTTGAAATTTACGTGACGGGCCATTCAAACCAGTTTTACTGGCCTGTTTGCGTTTGTCTATAAACATGTTCATGTGGAATTGAATCATAGAATTTTTATGAAACTATGTATTCCGCTGGGATGACCTAGATGACCTATGGATCATTCACTTTCTATGGAATATCGGAATAACGGTGATGAATTTGAGAGGGTTATTTCTTTGTATGGAATAACGGGGATGATTTTGAGAGGGTTATTTCCCCAGAAAAATTCAGCATTACAATCATTTGCAATTCTCTCACTGACCTTAAGGATATAAACTTTGGTCTGTATTAAAGGTTTCTGTAATAAACGCCCGTATTAAACAATTAAAGCACCCTCTAAACGAACTAGGTAAAAGGCAACAATTCGCCGTAAACCAAAAGAACTTGGTTCTCCTCTTTCTCCTTTACTTATTGCATCCCATCGACATCCACCGTCAAATGTCCTGTGCAATCGGAACGTCGACTAGGTGTACTCACCAATGACATCCGGGAAATTCTTGCTCTCTCTGGTTTCAAAAACTTGACTTCAGCTACTTCTTTCATGAAAAGCTCAGATAATTTTATTAGCCCATGGTAGTCCTGGAATATATTCAGAGAAACACCTACCGTGAAATTATCACTGTCTAGTTTTTTCTGCTCTAACTGTCCTGAGAAATTCATCATTTCTAACATATGCCGAGCAGCCAATCTGTTCACTGCACGGACTCGCTCCTTGCAGGTCAATGTTCTCTATCACTTTTTGATATTCCTGCTTATTCATACTATATGTGGTAAACATAACTGTGCGCAGATGGCTGGCTGGATCCCTGATTCATATCGCAACGGATCATTAGCAGCAGCAAATGACGGCATACCCTGTGATCTTGGAATAGCTAATGATTCCTGCTCCGATAAAGTAATTGCATAGCTAAAATCTGCAATGGCATTGGCAATACACGAAACTTTCAGGAATCAGTGAACCACGGTAATGAAAGCAAAATTCTGAGCATTACCCCTGTTACTTAAGTATTCAGCTTACATGGAATTTAACAAATAAAAATCTTAAAGTAAGGAACTTTCGTTAGTTCAGGATAATGGTCTTGTTCATAGCTTGGAATAATGGAAGGACCTAATCAATGAGCTCCATTCACACTCCCCAGGAATTTTTGTTTCAGTCGCACAGATAGATGAAAAGACGGGCCATACGAAAGAAGCATCGCAATCCTATAGTGGGATATCGCTTTCGTGGCCCTTAAGTATATACCACATTGCAAGGAACTACAAATTTTTAGCTGCGTCTCTTTGGCTTTTTTTTATGCAACCGAAATGGGCAACATCACCAAAGCGTTTGAGGTATGACCTCAAAATATAACAAAATGAAAATGGAATATTTCATCATGGCAGCTGCAGCAGACGGTGAATTTGATTTCGGCAAACTGGACACTGCAGTGTAAAGGATGTATGAATCCGTGCATAAAGGACTGAGGAAAACTTGGTCTTTACACACAACAAATGTCCAATCTGCTTCAAAGACCGTCGTTACCAAATCACCCGGTAGGAGAGCGCACTCTGAAAACGGACTATTGACAATAACATTTCAGCTACAAAAGACCGAAAACGAAGAGGATATCATTACCGGATGATCCAAACGCTAATAATGATCGCAAACCAAAATGACCACGTTCACAGCAATCATAGTTGGTACTAATATCTCTCTCTCTCTCTCTCTCTCTCTCTCTCTCTCCCCTTTGTCTTTTATTTACACATCACCGGAGATATTGTGCCTACAATTTCTTTACAATAGCAGGTATGTATCACCCAGAAGAGGGCAGGGGCCTCCAAGTTACGACCTGCCTGCAGCAACTACAAATATTTATAAAGAAAAAAAATATATATTCTCGTTTTTTTATGTTTTTTTTTTTTTTTTCCTTTTTTTAAATAACAACACCGTGGACAGATGAAAGGTGCAGTTCCAGTTAAATTTTAACCCGAACAGAAGGATGAAATTACATTAGTTATTTTTGGTAAATTTAAGTCATCTTTGATAAAAATCTATTTCTAATACTTTTAAAACTGTCAAATGCTGTATATTTTCTCAAATAAAAGAAAATAAATTTGGGAGTGTGTTTATGTGGGCCATAAAAAATTGGCATCTCCTCATTTCGGGTAACTATAGTGCACACCAGAGAATAAAATAGTATCATGAATAGAAAGTGATCAGGTTTTCGAATCTGCCTTTTGATCTATTATTCTGTCAGAGCATTTACAAATAACTGACATTTTCACTCTCATGATTTCTCAGTATAAGTCCTAGCATATTCTATATGGAAACTATCACAATTCTCTTTGATCTGAATTACATTACGCGGATTACAAAAGAGGACAAGAATGCCACTTATATATTCAAATTCATTCAACGTACCGTTTTTCTTTTCTTGGCCGGCTAAAGTCTGTCATAATATGCGCTATGGCCCAGGCACTATAATATAGGCTGAAGACGCTCGCTATGCTAGAGTAACATCGTTAAGCAACACGACTTTGTCTCTGAGAAAAAAGGACAACAGATAACAAGCAATAGTGCCCAGACAAGCCACCAGGGCTTGCCTGAATTTCAAGTAGACTGAAATGGTGATGGTAAATCTTATTTTGTCTCGTTGCACAGAAAATACTATTTCCATAATCGTAAATGGTCTGATGCGAGTTCATATTTCATGTAAATTGAACATTGCCTCGTGGAGGGACTGGATCAAATAAGAATGATTTGAGCAAAGGCTCCGCCATGGTAGACAGCACCATCCTGTGCCTGTGTGCTATAAGGTTTACAGGCCTCCAAATCCCCTGGGCAAAGAGGAATTTTGAATGATAATGACGATAACGGCGCATATGCCACGTATGCCGCTGGAGGGAAGCTACCGTATTCTTTTTTTATGCAAACTGGCCATATTCCAAGAAATAGCCCCTTTCAGTAAACCTATGGAAAATGTAAATGCATATGTGGCGCCAGGGACTGCATATACACTATGTATTACCTACTTGCATCTCTCCCTCTATCAAGTGTTGCCAATTCCTCTTATATTTTCCTCAAAGATAATTTTTCAGTTTACGATAAACGTAATTTTGAAATAACAAGGCGTGATCCAACCTCCAGCTTACTCGGGACGCGTGCAAGATGTTCCCCTCACGCATAAGTTGTAAACATCTATATTCCTAGCTTAGCGTGAAGTCTTCTTCTTTCCCACCATTATCCCTACACTAAGGGTCGGCTGCCTGATGCGCCTTTCCTTACGACATGAGGCATGGTTTGCTATTTGGCAAAGGGCCTTTTACGACCGCATGCCCTTGCTGGGCCTAGTCTTTTAATAAAAAGTAGGAATTCAAGGCAGAAGTCTCCACAGTTATTGGCGGTGAGCCTAGCCTTTTACTAAAAAAAAGTACGACTGTAAGGCAGCAGCTGTCCTTTCAGTCGCCTTTTACAATTCGCAGGACCTAAGATGGTAGTCTTCTTACACCCCTTAACGTGAAGTGGTCTCCGTATTAATACTCATACTTAGTGCTACTCATACCAAAAACAACAATCAAATAAACAGGACAGAGATCAAACACATTCATATATTCTCATAAAATAATTGAACAGAACCGTAGCCCAAATTCAGGACACCAAATAAATGAAACCTTGCTAAAAAGATACAGCAAAATAGAGCCTTGTTTCACGAACGAAAATTAAAATAAATATGCTATATTTTCTATTAGAAATAATTCTTCTGTGTTGTTTAACATGCACATTATTCACTTATCAAGTTTTCAATCTAATAAATAAATCATAAATATCCTATCCTGAAATTCCTGTATCTTTAACTCAACGCTAAACGTCTTTTTCAGAACTTTTTGGGCTCTTCCATTGACCTTTCCTAACTCAGCCCGCCCACCCCCACCACCCACCCAACCCCCCCCCCCTCCCCTCCCCCCCCAAAAAAAAGAGCAACAACAAAGTAGTTTGCAGGCTTACTCCCGAGTAAAACGAAACTCTTACACTTGGCTTGTGATTTATTTTTGGAGAAAATGACGTTCCCAGATGACAAGGGAAATAAAACAAGATATAATAATAATAATAATAATAATAATAATAATAATAATAATAATATAATAATAAAATAATAATAATTATAACTAATAATAATAATAATAATAATAATAATAATAATAATTAAAGTGTGGCGCCGTGGAGGAGTGGTCGTCAATAGACTTAAGTCAAGTTAAGCAACACTGGCTCTGGTCAGTCGTTGGATGGGTGACCGCTCTCCTCGGCGTTGATTCCTTGGGAAAGGATCTTTACCATAATTTCCTCAGTCTACTCAGCTGTAAATGAGTACCTATCCCTGATGGGGTAGGGTCCAGCTATGGGTTAAATAGCAAAACTCAGCAATGATGGAAAGAAATGAAGGATTAACCGACAACGACGTAAATGGAACCTCTGGCAACAGAGGAGCTTCGTCCGGCAACCAGGTATTCAACCCAATTGAAGGGGAAGACGGTCAGGTACTTCGGAGGCTCGTCATCTAGCAACTGATCACCACAACGACAATAATCAACAGCCTGAGATTGGAGCTACAGAGGCAAAAAAGGAAGAAAAATGGACAAGAGAAGAAAATAAGGAAATATGGAGATGCTACATCAAAAGCAACCCGACGGAGAGAGGATATAGAAGAAGATTGGTCAACATCTGGAATGAGAGGAATACACCCCCCAAACAGAGCAGAGGGCTGGCAGACCAAGTAAGGAACATAAAGAAAAAGAACTGGCTCTCCCCAACAGAAAGAGAAGAACTGGAAAGGGAAATGTCACACGACAACGAATTACACGAAGACGAACTGAGAGACGATGCCACAGAAGACGACAGGGAGGATGAGGTATCAAACGTCACACGAAGAAACACCGACGAAGTAACAGAGAGGACGGAATGGGTAGAAAGATTAGACAATGGATGGAGCCAGATACAGAGAGAACAAAGATCCCCTCCATGAAAGCCTACAACACCAAGAAATTAAGGGAGAAAACAAGTGAGGTCAATGAAATAATGGGCATAATACAGACCACCAGTATCACAGAAACAAATAACTTGACATATGCAGGAGCAAGATTAGTAGCAGAACGATGGGGAATTCGAACACCAACACCACCAGCACAACCAACCGACAGAAACCAAAACAGCAACCTCCTTGGAAAAGGCGCCCTGGAAAAGCAAATCATGGTGATGAGATCTGACTTGAGTAAACTGAAAGAGATGGCAGAAAAAAGGCTAAGAAGCAAGAAAACAAGGAGGAACTCAACGAGAAATACAAAGTACAAGAGAGGGGATTAAACAACACAATAGAAGTGTAAAACAGAGGCTTAAGGCCAAAGCACATAAGATCCAACGATACATGAACAGGAATAAGGGATACCAACAGAACAAACTATTCGGAACCAACCAGAAAAGACTATACAGCCAACTAAGAGGGGAAGACAACCACCCAGAAATTCCTGAAGCCGAACCAAGTAATAGACTCTGGGAAAACATATGGAGCAATCCGGTATCACACAACAAACATGCAACATGGCTCCAGGAAGTCAAAGAAGAAGAAACAGGGAGAATAAAACAAAGATTCACAGACATCACGACAGACACAGTCAGACACCAACTAAAGAAAATGCCAAACTGGGAAAGCCCCAGGTCCCGATGAAGTCATGGATACTGGCTCAAAAACTTCAAGGCCCTCCTACACCCACGAATAGCAGAACAACTCCAGCATTGTATCTCAAATCACCAAGCACCCAAATGGATGACCACAGGAAGAACATCCTTAGTACAAAAAGACAAGAGTAAGGGAAATATAGCCAGTAACTACAGGCCTATCACCTGCCTACCAATAATGTGGAAGTTACTAACAGGTATCATCAGTGAAAGGCTATACAACTACCTAGAGGCAAACAAACACCGTCCCCAACCAACAGAAAGGCTGCAGAAGGAAGTGTAGGGGCACAAAAGACCAGCTCCTGATAGACAAAATGGTAATGAAGAACAGTAGGAGAAGGAAAACCAACCTAAGCATGGCATGGATAGACTATAAGAAAGCCTTCGACATGAGACAGGATACAAATACCTGGGAGTAATGGAAGGAGGAGATATAAAACACCAAGAGATGAAGGACACGATCAGGAAAGAATATATGCAGAGACTCAAGGCGATACTCAAGTCAAACTCAACGCCGGAAAATATGATAAAAGCCATAAACACATGGGCAGTGCCAGTAATCAGATACAGCGCAGGAATAGTGGAATGGACGAAGGCAGAACTCCGCAGCATAGATCAGAAAACCAGGAAACATATGACAATACACAAAGCACTACACCCAAGAGCAAATACAGACAGACTATACATAACACGAAAGGAAGGAGGGAGAGGACTACTAAGTATAGAGGACTGCGTCAACATCGAAAACAGAGCACTGGGGCAATATCTGAAAACCAGTGAAGACGAGTGGCTAAAGAGTGCATGGGAAGAAGGACTAATAAAAGCAGACGAAGACCCAGAAATTATACAGAGACAGGAGAAAGACAGAAAGAACAGAGGACTGGCACAACAACCAATGCATGGACATACATGAGGACAGACTAAAGAACTAGCCAGCGATGACAATTGGCAATGGCTACAGAGGGGAGAGCTAAAGAAGGAAACTGAAGGAATGATAACAGCGGCACAAGATCAGGCCCTAAGAACCAGATATGTTCAAAGTACGATAGACGGAAATAACATCTCTCCCATATGTAGGAAGTGCAATACGAAAAGTGAAACCATAAACCACATAGCAAGTGAATGCCCGGCACTTGCACAGAACCAGTACAAAAAGAGGCATGATTCAGTAAAAGGCAAAAGCCCTCCACTGGAGCCTGTGCAAGAAACATCACCTACCTTGCAGTAATAAGTGGTACGAGCACCAACCTGAAGGAGTGATAGAAAACGATCAGGCAAAGATCCTCTGGGACTATGGTATCAGAACGGATAGGGTGATACGTGCAAAACAGACCAGACGTGACGTTGATTGACAAGGTCAAGAAGAAAGTATCACTCATTGATGTCGCAATACCATGGGACACCAGAGTGTGAAGAGAAAGAGATGGGAAAAATTGGATAAGTATCAAGATCTGAAAATAGAAATGAAGGATCTGGGATATGCCAGTGGAAATCGTACCCATAATCATAGGAGCACTAGGCACCGATCCCAAGATCCCTGAAAAGGAATCTAGAAAAACTAGAGGCTGAAGTAGCTCCGGGCCTCATGCAGAAGAGTGTGATCCTAGAAACGGCACACATAGTAAGAAGAGTGATGGACTCCTAAGGAGGCAGGATGCAACCCGGAACCCCACACTATAAATACACCCAGTCGAATTGGAGGACTGTGATAGAGCTAAAAAAAAAAAAAAAAAAAAAAAAAAAAAAAAAAAAAAAAAAATAATAATAATAATAATAATGATAAGTACAGACTCGACTCTATTAGACCTGTAGTTCATCTGAAAATTCACTCAAGACACTCGCAAAGACTAATAATGAAATTATGATTTTGATAATGAATGATTCTATCGTTAATAATGGTACCTCTTCAACAGAACAACGCACTACTTAACTGAACATTCTTTACGGAGGATTACAAGAGTCAAGATCTCTCTCTCTCTCTCTCTCTCTCTCTCTCTCTCTCTCTTTCTCTCTCTCTCATTCCGCTTCTATGTTATCTTTCATACATTATTTTTCTACAGCGTTCCGAGTAATAGAACTCAGCTATTCTATTGAAAAAGTTATTAGGATCTCCTCTCCTTTACAAGAAGATTGAGACAGCCTTATGGTTCGTCAAAATCAGCAGCACACAATAAATGGGAAGCAAACGACGCAAAGGAATCTCGTTATCTGGACATAATATGAGGAGAACTGAATACGTGAAGCTATTTTTACTCCACAGCTTTTGATGGAGATGACAAAACAAATTAAATAAATAAAAAAAATAATAAAAAAATAAATAAATAAATAAAAAACAAAAAGTTTAGAAGAACAGTTCTATTTGAAGCTTTGTAGTTCCAGCTATTGAATAATAACAAAAAACGAAATCAACATTTTTAATGCACCTACTTCTGCTGCGATGTTACTAAAATATATGATATATACAGCACTGACACACAAATATATATATATATATATAATTTTTTTCCCATTCTTCCCCTTCCCTTGTATCGGCTTTAATGTTCCTTCAGTGTGCCTGCTCAGTGCTTATCGACAAAGGCTTTCTGGTTGTGACAACCCCATTCTGTGGGACACCTCTGTAAGTTTCCGCTTCATAAGCAAGCCTTGATATAATGCAGCGGACTATAAGGTCGATTATCATCATACACGTGTCTGCTGCAGGCATGTCATCTTGATGAGGCGATTATGTGCATACTGCAAAGGAAAAGAATATACCTGGGAAGCCTCTTGGCCAAAAGGAAGTTGCGACATGGTCATTATTTCCGGATAATCTGTGAAAAGGGAGATGGCCACTCCATATGGTCGCTCATCTGTGTCCGGTTTCTAGAATGACTCGCTTATATCTCTGCTCTCGCTCAATTAGTTACACGCGCTTGTAATTATTACACATCTTCTTTTTTACCGTTTGCTATGAGATCCTTAGGCATATTGTCCCCTAGTCGATGCGAGGGGAATCTCCGAATACAAAATATTATATGGTTATTCTGAATCTTTTAATTTGACTACAGTGAGCCCAAATTTTACGCTATTTTTTTTATTCAAGGTTAAATTGGGTTTTCATTTCAAAGACTTTCACACAGAGAGAGAGAGAGAGAGAGAGAGAGAGAGAGAGAGAGAGAGAGAGAGAGAGAGAGAATAATCGCATCCCATGTAACAAACGCTGAGCAGCGAAGTTAAACATCTGAGCAAGAACTGAAAAATGTTTTTGGTGGGAAAAAACGAATAATCATACTATCGATTTATGTCTGAACCTTTATGGAACACCTAAAAATAGAACAAGGAGAGAAGACTTATCCGTTTCATTTTCCTCATTCCCCCGTTCCCTTTAAATTTCCTCGTTCGTTTTAAATTTCGTCATTCCCCCGTTCCCTTTAAATTTCCTCGTTCGTTTTAAATTTCGTCATTCCCCCGTTCCCTTTAAATTTCCTCGTTCGTTTTAAATTTCGTTCCCCCGTTCCCTTTAAATTTCCTCATTCCGTTGTTTTCTTTAAATTTCCTTGTTCCTTTTAACTTTCCTCATTCCCCTGTTCCCTTTAAATTTCCTCGTTCTTTTTAAAATTTTCTCATTGGCAACGTTTCCTTTAAATTTCCTAGTTCCCTCGTTCTTTTTCAATTTCCCAATTCCCTTGTTCCTTTTAAATTTCCTCATTCCGTCGTTCCCTTTAAATTTCCTCGTCCTCTTGTTCCCTTTAAATTTCCTAGTTCCCTCATTCTCTTTAAATTTCCGCGTTCCCTTTAAATTTCCTCGTTCCCTCATTCCTTCGCTCCCTTTAAATTTCCTGGTTCCTTTGTACCTTTTAAATTTCCACGTTCCCTCCTTCCCTTTATATTCCCTCGTTCCCTTTAAACTTCCTCATTCTCTCGTTCCTTTTAAATTTCTTCATTCCCTCGTTCTCTTGTTCATTTTAAATTTCCTCATTCTCTGGTTCGCTTTCAATTTCTTCGTTCCCTCATTCCTTTTAAATTTCCTCATCCCCTTGTTCCCTTTACATTTCCTCATTCCCTTTAAATTTCCTCGTTCTCTCGTTCCTTTAAAATTTCTTCATTTCCTCGTTCCCTCGTTTTTTAAAAATTTCCTCATTCCCTCTTACCCTTTCAAATTCCTCATTCCTTTGTTCCCTTTAAATTTACTCATTCCCCCATTCCTTTTAAATTTCCTCGTTCCCTTTAAATTGCCTCATTCTCTCGTTCCCTTTAAATTTCCTAGTTCCCTCGATCTTTTTAAATTTCCTCATTCCATTGTTCTCTTTAAACTTCCGCGTTCCCTTTAAGTTTCCTTGTTCCCTCATTCCTTCGCTCCCTTTAAATTTCCTGGTTCCTTTGTACCTTTTAAATTTCCTCTTTCCTTAGTTCCTTTTAAATTTCCTCGTTCCCTCATTCCTTTTAAATTTCCTCATTCCCTTGTTCCTTTGAAATTTCCTCGTTCCCTTTTTATTTCCTCATTCCTTTTAAATTTCCTCATTCCCTCGTTCCTTTTAAATTTCCTCATTCCCTCGTTCCTTTTAAATTTCCTCATTCCCTCGTTCCTTTTAAATTTCCTCATTCCATCGTTCCTTTTAAATTTCCTCATTCCCTCGTTCCTTTTAAATTTGCTCGTTCCCTTTATATTTTCTCATTCCTTTTAAATTTCCTCATTCCCTCGTTCCTTTTAAATTTCCTCGTTCCCTTTATATTTCCTCATTCCTTTTAAATTTCCTCGTTCACTTTATATTTCCTCATTCCCTTGTTCCCTTTAAATTTCCTCGTTCCATTTAAATTTCCTCGTTCCCTCATTCCTTTTAAATGTCCTTTCCTCCGTTCCTTTTACATTTCCTCATTCCCTTGTTCCCTTTAAATTTCCTCGTTCTCTCGTTCCTTTTAAGTTTCCTCATTCCTTTTAAATTTCCTCATTCCATCGTTACCTCTAAATTTCCTCATTCCCTCGTTCCTTTTAAATTTCCTCATTCCCTCGTTCCTTTTTAATTTCCTCGTTCTCTCGTTCCTTTTAAACTTCCTCATTCCCTTTAACCTTCCTCATTTTCTCGTTACCTTTACATTTCCTCGTTCCCTCGTTCCTTTTAAATTTCCTCATTCCCTCGTACCCTTTCAATTTCCTCATTCCCTTGTTCCACTTAAATTTCCTCATTCCCTTGTTCATACAATGATTGAGACGTAAACATAAAGGCAGTCCTAATTAGCAATTACATGAACACGTTTTACTGAATAGTTTCCCCTTCCTTGATCCTAAAATGGGAAGTTTGGAAGGTCAATGGAATGTTTCAGACACATGCCTCTTTGCCTCGGCAGCCTATGTTTTCGGTCGAATTAAATGATACAAGCAAGACTCTTACACAAACGTAGGACTTAGAGAAATGAAAATTGTATATATACATACATACATAGATACATATATATATATATATATATATATATATATATATATAGATATATATATATAATTATATACTGTGCAGTGCGTGAAGTTTTATTAGTTGTGGTCTACAAGTATTAGCTTTTATATTCACTAGTATTAGGCCACAAATACCGTTTAACATCGAATTCAATGAACCTTAATTAAGCCCAACCTACACCGAAAGGGAAGTAAGACTGCTAACTGTACCTACCCCGGGCCCGAACGGTCAAAGTCGACTGTCATTCATCTTTACTAGAACCAAAGTCCCAGGTTCGACTCCTGGCCGCAGCAGACGCACTCATCACTTGTAACTTCCCTTGGGTCCAGTTATTTCCAAGGTATAGTGAATTCGATAACATTTCTTTAACTATTCATTCTAGCAAGGAATGATCAAACCAATTTATGAATTACTTGGCAATCGATACTTCTATAGAGAGGGTGAATAAGTCTAAATTAGTAATAAATGAGTTTTTTCGCAATATATGTAGCAGGCTCAACGAGAGAGAGAGAGAGAGAGAGAGAGAGAGAGGAGAGAGAGAGAGAGAGGAGAGAGAGAGAGAGAGAGAGATATTTGGGGGTTGAATGAAGCAGAGATATGAAGAGCAGTGATTATGCCACAGGTTTTTTCATTCCTGAGTGGCATTTGTTAAAAATAATTGTAGAATGTTGTTTCAAAGTCATAATTAACGCGTCACGCGAAGATTATCGTGTTTCCTAACTGTATCTATGTGAAAAACAAATCTTTCTCTGTAAGGCATTTCATCAGAATGAGATTAGTTTTGCATCGTAAGACCAAGGTAATTAAGTTACATAAGCTACTGCCATAAGTAATCAACAAATCTACATTTCATCCCCGGAAACGAATTCATTTTGTCACTTTTTGAATGCTCGTGACTCTTATTAGCTGGTTGCTACATGCTGCAATTATGTATATGAGCAGATAATAAATGCGAGGTGCCAGACTCTTTAAAAGATCGTCCTTTGGTTCTATTAGGAGCTCTGAGACCCTCGGTTAGTCTCTGACTTAAGGGCCCAACTTTTTTTTTTATGTATCGCTCCATGTACGTTAACTTCTGCGTACTGGTATCAAGGTCTAGGTTAATTTGAAAGGTAGATAGATATAGATGGATGGCTGAGAGAGAAATAAGAAATTATTTTTTTCTACTCTACTACATCAAATATGCACAATCAAATTAAGGGCTAGACTGTCTTGAACAAATTTTCCCAACTCTGCAATGCTGTATGCATGAACTAAAATTACTCAGCATGAAGGGGTTATTTTCCAAGCGTTGCTTTTCATGGGACTTAACAGTTACTCTGCATATCTAAATGACGTTTAGCATGGAAGGCATCACAAAATGTTCAGCTGTCGCAAACAAAGAAATGGTTTTGCAAATTAACTGCGATACGGTCATAAAAATCCAGCACGAATAATTGGCACCTGTGTTTTAGAGGGGCTCCATCTCTCTGTTCAGACCTGTCTTCATGCAAGAGCACAAGGTCTACATTCACGGTCTTCTCACATCACGGTTTCACAAAATCATAAACTCACAGTTCCGAGTAATAATCTTTAAATTTAAATCTTGGTTTGGACATATGGTCCGATTTGCAGGTGCAGATGCTTGAAGCTGGTCTAGTCCACATTTAGATCAGGTTTTAATTTTCTTATATACAAAGATTCTGCTAATCTAACATCATTTTCAACTATACCTCTAAATATGATGTTAAAATCTTCAACATTTACATTAATATTGCAGGTCTCATGGTAGTGATCACTTATGGCTGAGTATAAAGGCTTAACCAACGGTCTACCAGTTCTACAACTCCCCTTATGATCATGGAATCAAAAATACAAGTTTTAATAGGTAAGCCAAAGCAGATTAGATGCCACTGAGGACACACATATTTGTATACTATTCCCGATTCATAAGAAGGTGGCAATTTTTCTTTATGGTTAACAAAATTCTTAATTTTGTAGTTGTTATAGAACGTTACTGAAGGGGTGGTTTGTAGAAAATATTCGCTAAAAATTGAATACATTTCTTTCTCAAAAATATTCGTGCAGTTGGTCGTTCAAGAATGGCATTTTGAAATAAAAAGGCATCTTTTTAGGACCAAATGGTGGTCAGGTCGGCGAAGCGACCTCGTTCTGATACTCTGGATGCGGGTTCGAATCCTGCTTCGGGTTACTTTATATTCTTTCATTTAGATCTAAGCATATCCAAAAAGTGAGATTCAATCGAGAAGTTGGGAGGCATTGCGGTCATCACAATAGAATGCGTACTCATAAAAAATGACAAGTAGATTATGCACACACACACACACACACACATATATATATATATATATATATATATATTATATATATATATATATATATATATATATATATATTATAATTTTATTTTCGCATATTGACATTTTATACTCACACATTAAGCTACAGTTGACATTTAATATTCAATTAGCCCTATTTCTAATATTATTCTGGAGTTGAATTGTAATTGGTAAGTGGTTCGTCATCTGGTGGATTCGATCTACCGACAGCAGCTACCACAACCAACTACCACCACTTCAGTGATGAGTAACCTCACCATTTATAAGTCAAGAGAGGTTCAAGTTCATACTGATTCTATAGTGTAGGACAAGCTACCTGTGAATGCGGGTAGTTGTACTTACTGTCGGCTCCTGCCCATCTCAACTCTGACGGTCGATCGGTACGTTTGAAGCACGCAGCTATTTATGCATTTTTATCACATCAACTTGACATTTTCACATTTTGAAACAGTAAGCTATAGATGTCGTTTAATATCAAATTCGTTCTAATTTGGAAATAGTACCGAAGGGCAATATAATTGATAGTAATTTATACTCGCAAATATCAAGTGTTGTTTGTGACTGGGTTATTTGTATTTGTGTATACCAATTTAATAGTATTGCTATATCTGTTTCCTTCATACATATTTCCGAGAACATTCATTATACGAATGATAGGAATGATTTCGATTTAATCTGCTATCTATTACAAATTCAAATAAGCTCAGGGAATATATCAATTAAGTTTAAACACCACAAATGATTTTCTTTGGAAAAGTCTAATACTTTAAATTATTCACTTTACTGCCTCTCTAGTTACATACATTGCAAACATCAGTGATAAAAATATCTAAATATCATGGATCCGTCTTTACTAATATTTATTCAAGCGTAAAAATTTTCGAAAGCAGAAAGGAATAAGGCTTCACGAAAACCATTCCTCAAAATGACAGACTTGAATTAAAATACTCGTCAGCCTTCAGTCTCTTGATATAGTATATGCAAATGAAGAACAACACTGGTAAGTCAGGGAAAAGTTCCAACTTCTTGGCTTTCCACTTTTATTTATCATATTTCAGTCTAAAAAGTCTATTGTCAAATTTATCGAAATAACCGTATTTAGTGGGTGAAGTAAATTTATGGGATTATCGTACAAATTTTACAGTTTCCGCTCCATTTTTACATTGTTTTTTTATACTATATATATATATATATATATATATATATATATATATATATATATATATATATATATATATATTGTTACAACTTTATTTATTTGTATTAGTTTTTGCTTGAGATGCGATGATCAACCAATAGATGGCGGCGTAGGTTGGATCAGGAAGTGTGATGTTTTTGTATTTATCCTCCTTGGTTTTCTATCAAGTGTAAAGTTCTGTTGTTTTGATCCTTTCAAAAGTTTACTTGGCTACTTAGTTTCGTACGTATCAGTGTGTCTCCTGGAATTGTAGTGACAATAAGTGGAATATATTAACTAATATTACGAAAGAGTGCAAAGTCATATTATTAATATGGGTAAAGTATTGATTCTCTTATATTGTTCTTTTATGTATGTGACTTAGCCATCTGAAGTGCTTTCTCTGTATTAAGTGAGTACGAGTTATTCTAGTATTTTTTCGCTATAATGAGTTTATTGACATATTATGTATTTCTTTGTGTAAAGAGTGTTAATACTCTGTTTATTGCATCCCGTGATTTCTCTACTGTAAATGTTTATTGGGTTTCGGTAATGTTAAATTAATTATTGAATAATAATAATTATATTAATTTTTAACGGTGTTTGAATAATTGCCTAGGGTAAGCAAAATATTTGCGTTTCCCTATCTAATAACTTAAGAGTATTAGAAGCAGATCGTAACAAGTGGGGGCCTGTCCGGGATTGAAATATGTTAGCCCTCGGTAATTGTTTGTATAATGATCGTTGTGCAAGATTTGTTATATGCATATTGACGTATTGTCAAATTTATTTCCTTTTGTGCAGTTTATCTAAGTGATAATTAGTATATTAAGTTGATAATTATGGAGTCCTTTAACATTAGTGAGTTTGTTGAAAATCCTACGAGTGGAATATTTTGAGTTCGCTACCGGATGCGAAAGGATGATTGGTTAGAGATCGCTAGTCACTATAAGTTTGATAAAGACATAAAGAAAGCGTGGCGTAAATCTCAGGTTAAGAGTAACGTAATATCGAAGTTAGTCGATGATGGATTTCTCTCGGAAGAGGCCTTTGATTTATGTGACAAATGTAGTTCAGTCTTGGAGGTAAAAAGAATAGAAATTCAGTATGCAAGAGAAAGAGAGGAACTTGAACGTCAGGACAGATCAAAAAGGGAGGAACTTGAGCGTCAGGACAGGTTAAAAAGGGAAGAACTTGAGCGTCAAGACAGGTTAAATAGAGAAGAAAAAGAATATCAGTTAAAGTTAGAAGCCCTCAAGAGTGGAAGTAAAAGTAAAATTTCTCTTATTGACGAAGGTATGCCTGATGTAAGTAAGTTTACTAAGATTGTGCCTAAATTTGATGAGTCAGAACCTGATGAATTTTTTTCACTTTTCGAGAAGTTAGCTCAAAGTTTAAGTTGGCCTAAAGAGGTCTGGCCTGTGATTATTCAACCTGCTTTGGTAGGAAAAGCTAGGTCTGCCTTTCTAGCTTTGGATGCTAGTGAGTGCAAGGATTATGATTTTATCAAAGATAGTATACTTAAGATATATGAACTTACTCCTGAGTATTATCATTTGCGATTTAGAAGGTTTCGTAAATGTGATAAACAATCATATGTAGAGTATACCCATAGTATTGTTAAACTTCATGATAAGTGGATTAAAGCAGCTGGAGTCACGTGCATGGAAGAGTATAGAGAGTTGATGTTACTTGAACAATTTTTAAGAGGAACTCCTGTTGATGTACAGAGATATTTGTTTGAAAGAGAAGTCACAACTTTGCAGAGAGCTACTACTCTGGCTGAGAATTTTGGTCTGTTAAAGCCATTTAAAAGGGGAAACAATTCCAGGAGATCACCACATACATCACCTTGTAAATCATTGCAGAATTCACCACATAATAGTCCTGGCCGGAGTAAAAATAAAGGCCAAGGGAAGGACTATGCTGGAAGTAATAATAGTACTGTTGTGAAATGTTATTTTTGTGGTGAGGTTGGACATATTCGCAGAAATTGTCCTGAACGGCTTAAAAACAAAGAAAAGACAGGGAGTGTAGCTTGTTCTCTCCCGAGAATGTGTAGGTATGGTAAAGAAAAGTCTCCTCTGGTTAGAGAGGAATTTAAACCTTTCTGTTTTAAAGGAAAACTTTGTGTTCCAGATGCAAGTTCCAATGGAATCTCTGTCAGGATAGTACGAGATACGGGTTCGTCGCACAGCTTGGTGGTCAGAGATGCAGTTCCTGGGATAGAGAATTGTATGACTCAAGATAGTGTAATTCTGAAGAGCATTGGTGGACTGACTACAGTACCCAGAGCAAAGTTGCATGTGGATTGTAATTTGTTTACAGGGAATACTGTTGTAGGAGTTGTTGATTCATTACCTATACCTAACATTGATTTTCTATTAGGAAATGATATCGCTGGTGCCAGAGTGATTCCAGATCCTGTTGTTGTGGATACTCCTCTGATTGAAAATCCAGTGAAGGACCTAGAAGAGAAAGCCATGTTTCAGTCATGTGTCGTTGAACACAGCCTGAGGACTTTGGATACTGCAAAGAATTTGATTTGTACGGATGCTGTTCATGCTGATGTCGCAGTAGGTGATGTAGTAGAGGAGCTAGAGCAGAGAAACTCTCCTCTGATAGAAGACAAGGTAGATATAGTCAACAATGAAAATGACTGTAAGCCAGACAACGCTATTGTGGATGGTTTGTGAATCTTCTTTACTAGAGTGTAATATTTTGGATTCAGAGTTTCATAATCTGTTTGAAATGAAGGACTTTGATATTAGAGATGCTCAAGCTAATGATCATTCTTTACAACAAATGTTTAATGAAGCTGTTTCAGAGAGGTGAAATCGCTACGGAAGCGACTTGCTATTATTTAAAGACAGGAATACTGATGAGAAAGTACAGAGCACTTTCTACTCCTGCTAATGCTTCATGGGACGTGAAGTACCAATTAGTTGTACCTTTAGGATTGAGAGAAGAAATAATCCGGATTGCCCATGTGAATACATCTGCCCATCTTGGAGTGAAGAAGACCACACTCAATATTCTGCAATATTTTTATTGGCCTGGAATAAGAGAAGATCTAAAGAAATTTTGTAAAGTATGTGATACTTGTCAAAAGGTAGGTAAACCTAATCAGCCTATAAAGCCAGTACCTTTATCTCCACAGATTGTATGTAGTGTTCCATTCGAGAAAGTTATTTTGGATTGTGTTGGTCCATTGCCTAAGTCTAAGAAACAAAAACCAGTATTGATGACTGTTATGTGCAGTAGCATAAGGTATCCAGATGCTGTACCTCTGCGTAATATTTCTGCTAAAACATTAATTCCTCATCTAGTTAAGATTTTCACCCAATATGGAATACCTAGGATTGTCCAGACCGATCGTGGAACTAATTTTACGTCTACATTATTTCAGGAAGTAATGAAAGTAATGGGTATTAAACATTCTATGTCCACAGTATATCATCCTCAAAGTCAAGGTTGTCTTGAAAGATTTCACCAGACGCTAAAGCAGGATTGACTAAGTTTTGTGAAAAAAACTGGCAAAGACTGGGAGGAAGGATTGCCGTTTGTTTTATATGCTGTGAGGAATGCTCATCAGGAAAGTCTTGGATCATCTCCCGCCGAATTACTTTATGGAAGACAAATTAGAGGACCACTTAAAGTATTATACGACACTTGGTTAGACTATAGTGAAGGTGTCAGTTTGGGAGAATATGCAACTAAGTTAAGAGAAAAACTTGAGTATTCACGTAAGTTCGCCCATCAACATTTGTTTAAAGCTCAGCATTCTATGAAGAAAAACTTTGATAGTAAAGCAGAGAAGAGAGAATTTAAAGTAGGAGATAGAGTTTTGATGTTAACTCCTATGAAGAAAACCTTTGAAAGCAGATATGAAGGACCATTTACTGTGATGAGTAAGAATCAGAATGTATATGAAATATCTACTCCAGGTAAAAGGAGAGATCGGAAAATAGTACATATAAACAGATTAAAACTTTATTCTGATAAGGAGAAAACTGAAGAAAGTATTGCCGTTGCTAGCTTGGTTCTTGTTGACAAGTCTTCTGATCAAGTATCTGATAACCATCTTATAAAAACAGATGTTCGATTATCCAATTCTGACACTATTAACCACCTGAAATCTAAATTACATCATTTAACCCCTCTTCAATTGCAGGATATAGAAAGGTTGTTGGAATCTTTCCCAGCGATTTGTGGAGACATACCAACACAAACTAGTCTTGTGGAAGTTGAGATACAGCTTAAGGTCGACTCAGTTCCAGTTAAGAGCGCTCCGTACCGAGTATCTCCATATAAGAAGACCATCATGAAAAAAGAGGTAGATTTCTTGCTAGAACATGGTTTGGCCGAAGCCAGCCATAGTCCATGGTCCTCTCCATGTGTACTAGTAGGAAAATCAGACGGTACATATCGGTTATGCACAGATTATCGTCAGGTAAACCAACTTACTGTTTCTGATTGCTATCAGTTACCCAGAATTGACGATCTTATTGACATGATACTTGGGATAGCCACTTAGAGACGTTAAGGAAGGTATTCGCTCGGTTGAAAGCTGCAAACCTTACCCTGAATTTGGCGAAGAGTGACTTTGGTTATGCCCGAATTCAGTATCTTGGATACGTTGTTGGGAGTGGAGAAGTCGCACCCGTTAATGCCAAGGTGAAACGCCATCTTAACAGTGAAGGAACCTACCTGTCGGAAGGAAGTTCAACGCTTCCTGGGGATGGTGGGGTACTACAGAAGATTCTGCAAGAATTTCTCGGAACTTGTTTTTCCATTGACTGATCTGACAAGCAGCAAGAAAAAGTTCCAGTGGACTTCAGAGTGCCAGGAGGCATTCGACAAAGCTAAGACTTTGTTAGTCTCAAGCCCAATTCTCAAATCTCCTGATTTTGGAAGTCCGTTTATCCTTGAAGTGGATGCCAGTGAGATTGGAGCAGGAGCAGTTCTTCTGCAGAGAAGCCAAGATTCCTTATTACATCCAGTGATGTACAGCTCGCAAAAGTTTAAACCCCATCAGCGTAACTACTCTACGATAGAAAAGGAAGCTCTTAGTTTACTTTTGGCTTTGGAGAAGTTTGATACTTATCTTCATTCGTCCCCATACACTATTGAAGTGTATACTGATCATCAACCGCTTACGTTCTTGCAGAGAATGAAGACTAAGAATAAGAGACTGACGAGATGGTGGTTATCTTTACAAGATTATGATCTACATGTGAGTCACATCAAGGGAAAGGATAATTTGCGTGCAGATTTTTTATCCAGGCATCCTGTAATGTAAAATGGTAAATATTTGTCCTTGGTATATTATGAAATGTAATTTTTGTTTATCCTCATTGGTTATAATGATGATTTTAAGGAGGGAGGTATGTTACAACTTTATTTATTTGTATTAGTTTTTGCTTGAGATGCGATGATCAACCAATAGATGGCGGCGTAGGTTGGATCAGGAAGTGTGATGTTTTTGTATTTATCCTCCTTGGTTTTCTATCAAGTGTAAAGTTCTGTTGTTTTGATCCTTTCAAAAGTTTACTTGGCTACTTAGTTTCGTACGTATCAGTGTGTCTCCTGGAATTGTAGTGACAATAAGTGGAATATATTAACTAATATTACGAAAGAGTGCAAAGTCATATTATTAATATGGGTAAAGTATTGATTCTCTTATATTGTTCTTTTATGTACGTGACTTAGCCATCTGAAGTGCTTTCTCTGTATTAAGTGAGTACGAGTTATTCTAGTATTTTTTCGCTATAATGAGTTTATTGACATATTATGTATTTCTTTGTGTAAAGAGTGTTAATACTCTGTTTATTGCATCCCGTGATTTCTCTACTGTAAATGTTTATTGGGTTTCGGTAATGTTAAATTAATTATTAAATAATAATAATTATATTAATTTTTAACGGTGTTTGAATAATTGCCTTGGGTAAGCAAAATATTTACGTTTCCCTATCTAATAACTTAAGAGTATTAGAAGCAGATCGTAACAATATATATATATATATATATATATTTATATTTATATATATAATATATATATATATATATATAGAAAGAATACCAGGTGGTATTTATACTTTCTTCAACTACACAAGGGGTCCTCTAAACATGGGTGACTCCTCACAGAAAATCAAACACAATATGGTCGCAGTCACGCCCATACTTACAATGCTAACCTCTTCATACCAACTGTTAACCATATTTAGAGTCTTTCTCTCTTCCTCCCTCCTAACAATTCCGGTTAGGTGTTCATTTCGTCAACCTATCTCACAATACCCTGAGCCATGTTTTAACTTGATCTTCTCATCACTGCTACGTATCGACAGAGTTCTGACTTTTTCAATTCTTTTTAAGCCATCTATATTAGATAGGCAGTTTATGTAAAGAGCCTCAATAATTTTCCTTCACTTACATTTAACATCCATAGTTCACCACCTTGCAGTATCCTTATTCCGACTTTTCCCCTCACTCTGCTCGTAAAAATAGGAACATCATCATCACCTCCCTTCACACCAAACGAGTCACATTCTCGTCTAAATGCTCTCCACCACATACTTCTCGCTCATCATAAATACGTCTAATTACTTTCAACAGCTCCCTTTTACACCTTACCCCTAAACACTCTCCCTGTGGATTTTTTCAAAGGCTTTTTCTAGACTTGTGTTTTGTTTGTTTGTTTGTTTGTTTGTATGGTGTTTTTACGTTGCATGGAACCAGTGGTTATTCAGCAACGGGACCAACGGCTTTACGTGACTTCCGAACCACGTCGAGAGTGAACTTCTATCACCAGAAAAACACATCTCTCACTCCTCAATGGAATGACCGAGAATCGAACCCGCGACCACCGAGGTGGGACGCTAATACCATACCAACCACGCCGCATACAACTCACACTTTTCGAAACAACACCCGTCGAATGGGTACACCGCATGAATTTCTTATGACTGTATTTGTGGCTTAATATATGTGAAGGTAAAAAAGTCACGTGTAAGTAACAAAAATCCACGGTTTAATATATATATATACATACACACACACATATATCTATATATATATATATATATATATATATATATATATATATAATATCTATATATATATATTATAAAATATACGCATGCAGTTGAGGACAACGGTTTAATAAAAGTAGGATGTACCAAGTGCTTTCCTGTTATTTCAACACATTTTCTAGGGATAAGTACTTGAAAATGTATCGAAATAACACGAAAGAGCTTGGTATAACTTATTACATTTTTTCTGTGCCCCCTACCCCTGCTGTATTTTGTCCAATCCGATACAGTGAAACAGGAACATACATATTAAAGTATATATATATATATATATATATATATATATTATATATATATATAAAAAATATATATATATATATAATATATATATATTATATATATATATATATATATATATATTTTTTTATATTATATATATATATAGATATATATATATATATATATATATATTAAATATATATTATATATATATATATATATATATATATAGTATATATATATATAATTTTATATATATATGTGTGTGTGTGTGTGTGTGTATGTATATATATATATAATATATATATATATAATCAGTCAAAAAAACTACACCTTAAAGGAAAATATGTTGAATATATAACCGGTTTATGGAAATTGAGGTAACACCCCCTTTCCCTTTCTCTGTCCCGGACACCGCCGCTCCACCCCGCCCTCTCTCTCTCTCTCTCTCTCTCTCTCTCTCTCTCTCTCTCTCTCTCTCTCTTTTCATGCATCAGGAGCTCTCTACTGATTTTATAAATATCTTGAATAATTCATGCTGATAATGAATTTTAAATGAAACTTTGCTGCTAAGTATTTCCTCAGACCAGCGGAATAGGAACGATGATGCAATGGATCCAACACGACTCTTGACAAGAATCTACCCATAGATATAGCAGGCATGTTTCTTCAAGTAAGTCCAATCAAATCAACATGAACAAAGGAGCCTAAGCCTAAGTTCATGTGAATCTTAATCTAGAAAAGCGTGTCTATCATAGAAATATTATTAATGCTTCTTAATCATTAGTGATAATGCTGTAACTGACCAACTTTGTTGTATTCGATAAAGTAAGAAACCAGCTACGTCTATCCGTATCTTGGTAAACTATGTTGAAACTTAGCCGTGCAGAGGCGTTCACATGAGAGCGGAATTCATATTTTCCATTACAAAATTGCATCAGCAGCCACGAGGGCTTAAATATTTTACAACATGAACTTCTCAAGAAGTACGGTGAAGATAAGGCTAAGGATGAGGATTTGGCTTATATTTTTGGAAAGATATCTGAAATTTTTTTCTTCGTCATTTTTACTACACCCTAAAATTCATAAGAATGACTTCTAGATAAGCTAAATAAAATGTTGAACGTAACAATTTTATTCTGGAAAAAAAAAATGAGCATTGCAAAATACTGCAATATCTAGTAAGGGATTTACATAGATGAAAGTCGCCAATAAATTCAATTATTCAAATTAACTAGAATTCTTGTTCAGAACTGAGATATAAAAGAGTTCGATATGAACCGAATTAACGCATCTCACGTGACACATACATCTAATTATATCGTCAAAGGAAGTTTATTTTGCATTTGCCTAGGCATTGTAATATGACTATAATATAAACGAATTAGCTACGAAATGCAAATTGATTAGATCAAGAGAATTATGTAAATTATCACCGGTAAAATCCTCACGTGAACTGCAGTGATTATTTCATAGTGTTCTTTTTCTTTGAAGAAGACCTAACCAAAATGATTTCCAAGACAGGCGTTCTAGTAGAAAGTTGAGTTGATTCCAAACATCGATTTCTATCAATGTCCAGCTCCGTGCTCGTTTCCAAACAGTATAAGACCTGAAGACTCTGGAGACCTTCCCAAGGCCAAAAGGATGAATTAATTCGCAGGCCTCCCTGAAACTGACGAGTGATCTAGAAAAGATGACAATAGATGTTCACCGATTTCTGCGGGATTTCTAAGTGTCAGAATATTTTATCATTACTCTTGGATTGGTTTCCATCACCATAGCATTTCTTAAAATTAGGGGATGAGACCCTTGTAATTTTATATTATTCATGTTTACAGTATATTGGATGGATGGATGGATTACGAAATTTAGGGACAAGCCCAAGCGCTGTGACCGATTTTGGTCATTCAGCGCCGTGATGGAATGAAATAGATAACCTAATGATTAATGAAATAAAAATGAAAGTGGTGATAACCTAAAGGAAGTAAAAACGTAAAAACCATATTTCATTAAAATATGAAAATTATTTTTAAATAGAAATATAAAAAATTTACATTATATTTTCCCTAAGGTTTTTATTTTCAAACGCATTCCATGCGAACTTAATAAATACAGATAACAATGTGCAGGAAATCCTTGGAAGCCTCTCATGAATTATAAAGGAATTTCTCACACCAACACTCTCGTGTACTTGAAGCCTTTTGTGAATGAAATTTTGCTCCCTTTATTTTAGAAGTTATGAATAATATGCATTTCTACTTCATTACGCCAAATAGTAAACTTCATTCATAGTTCACTGCATAATTAAGAATTAACGAAGTAACGAGAGAGAGAGAGAGAGAGAGAGAGAGAGAGAGAGAGAGAGAGAGAGAGAGAGAGAGAGAAGAATCATAGTTATTTTCTTGAAAATAATTAGGCTGGAGGTTTACAACATAAATTTAGTTTTTGACTGGAAGTTGACAAATGTGTGACAGACAATACTTCGAAGACCTACACACTGTAGTCTGTCTAGGTCATGATTCTGATTAAAAATTTACCAAGCCTTTCATGTTTCCAAAAATCCACGATTAAGTAAACAGAATAACTGTTCCTGTCTTATATGTAAATTACAGAAAACCCCCGACATTTACAAACTATGCGCTGAAAAGTATCATGCGTTATTTAATTCTATTAACAATAATATAAATTACTTTATAATAATAACATAACTACATAACTTAATTCGTAGTGTGTCTTTGCATAGTTGCATATGAAATGTGGTTTACTTTGTTGTGTTACGTTACTGAACAAAACAGAACATCTTTAAAGGCTTGTCCAAGCCAACGCTCAGCGAGATGAGACCACAAAAGTATAGTTTGGATAATAACATCTACACCATTCAAAGATATAGATCGATATAATATAGAATATCAATTAGCAAACTAAAAAAGCAAAGAAAATAACCTAGACACTTCAGGAATGAGAGAACTTGTATTCAACCACTTTTACAAAACATACCGGTCCCTCCCACCGAACGGAACCCGATCTGCTTCGCCGCGGTCCGTTGGCCGAGCATTGCGACCTGGAGGGTTCAAAGAAAACACACTTTTGTGCTCTATTTTTCACTTTCAGAATATCATATTTACCTCGTGAATAGTGAAGTACATTCACTGCAGTTTCAAGTATCGTCGCTCGTTAGTGTATACGTGTGGATACGCATGTTGTGTGTTCGAATAAGCAGCGTACATCACGTAAGCTCCAGTATCAAGCAGGAACCTACGTAGCTTTGGTGTTGTATTTGTGTTATTGTATATGTGTAATGTATATATAATATAATATATATAATATCTAAGATTATAATATATATATTAATGTGTCCTATGTCTATGTATATATCTATAATATATATATATCTATATATAATATATGTATATGTATATATATATATGTATATAATATATGTGTGTGTGTCTGAAGGAGCGCTTTTTGAATCTTTGCTATATAGAGTAAATGACAGCAAGCTAGGAAGTAATGTTACTTCTTGAAAGATTCTTGTTTTTTGTATGACTCCAAGTGTTTTCATCTCCTTTATATTTGTTGTGAATAGGAAACCGTTCATTTTAAGTACCCCTCATTGATTCCTAGCTTTAGGATTCACTTGCAGTCCGTTACAGTCCACTACTCTCAGACTGACTACCACAATGAGTTCATCTCCCTATTGATGTTTTGCTCTGCCATACCTCTGGAATGTGCTAAGCGGCGCTTAGAGGAACCGGAGGTATCAAGGGCTGTCCAGATGTTGGAGGAAGGTCCTTCACAAACTAATGTAGACAACAGGCTGGGTGTGTCCAGAAGTGTTGTTGCTAGACTATAGTTGAGGTATCACGAGACAGGAGGGTACGGGAAGCTTCCTGGACAGGGTCACAGACGATGCACAACCCCTCATCTAGATCGATGTCTGCGTATGTTCGCTCTAGAAACCTTCAGTCAACTGCTAGAAGCATCTAAATGGCATTCCATCAGGCTAATCAAGGCGTATTAGTGATCAGTGTATTTCTGGTGATAGAAGTTCACTCTCGGCGTGGTTTGGAAGTCACGTAAAGCCGTTTGTCCCGTTACTAAATAACCACTGGTTCCAGGCAACGTAAAAACGCCATACATAACAAAGACAATGAGGAACAGGGGCATAAAGATGGCTTGAGGAGCAGACGCCTTGCGAGATGCCTAGAACACACCCCCCCTCCCCCCAACACTGAGCAGCACGTCTGGCATTCACACATGATCACCAGAATTGACAGTTCCGTCACTGGCGGTCTGTTCTCTTACCTGTCACAATGGACAATGTTGCATGCAGCTTTTCGCTCACAGGGGTGTCTCCACACACTAAACACGTCGGTCAGAAGTAGAAACGTGGCATCTGCTCTCATCAGTAAAGAGTACAGACCACAAGTGACGCAACTGCCAAGGCGTCTGCTCCTCAAGGCATCTTCAAGCAACCTTGTTCCTCACTGTCCGATCACTAATACGCCCTTGAGTAGCCTGATGGAATGCCAATTGGGTGCCTCAAAGAGTTGACTGACAGTTTCATGAGCTAACATACACAGATATCGATCCCGATGAGGGGTTGCGCATTGTCTGCGACCCTGTACGGAAGCCTGTACCTTCCTGTCTCTTGATACCTCAACTATAGCCTAGCAACAACACTTCTGGACACACCCAGGCTGTTGGTTACATTAACTAGTGAAAGACTGTTCTACATCTGAACAGCCCTTGCTACCTCCGGTTCCTCTAAGTACCGTTTATTCCTCAACCATGGCAGGGCAAAACATCAATAGGCAGATGAAGAAGAAACTCATTGTGGTAGTCAGCCTACTGTACGGACTGTAGCCTAAAGCTAGACCTCAATGAGGGGTACTTGAACTGAATGACGTCCTGGTTCACAACCTAATTAAGGAAGGAGCTGCAAACACTTGGAGTCATAAAGAAAACAATGATCTTAAAAGTAGTAACAATATTTTCTAGCTCGCTCTCGTTTACTTTATATAGCAAAGATTAAAAAAAGCGCTCCTTCAATTAATTTGACAATGTATGTATGCAACTATATATATATTATATCTAATATATTATATTTATATATAATTAATAATAATAATATAAATAATACTAAAAATAATATAATATATAAATATTTATATATTTATAATAATAATAATAAATATAAATATTTATATTATATATTATAATTGGTTTTAAATGTATGATATATATATATATATATATATAATATATATATATATATATATATATGTATATGTATATATATAAGCAAATACCATTTCCTGAAAAGTGGGATACTTCCGAAAGACAGTAGGATAACAGAAGCAGCCAAAAATTCATCCCAAAGCAACGAATTAACGGGGCTAACCGATTTGAAATCTCCATCTATATACCAGTTCACATGGCTACTTATAAATGATTTGATACAAATAAATTGCATATCCTGTCCCCACACGTCTTCCCATCAGCTATCCTCCTCGCCTCCTTCTGTACCAAGTCTTTTTACCTTTTTTTTTTATCTGTATTTATCGATTTATATTATATGGTCTTCATTCCTTCTTGCTGCATAGATACTGCGCAAGCGTAATTTATGTCCACATCTCCACTTTCTCTCTCTCATTCGATTTCAATTACCAAAGTTCGTTTCTGTTAAGGAGAGTTGCTCTTTATACATACCAACCATTCCCTCTCACAAACGTCTCTGATAGATCTTGTTTCCGGTCTTTTCTTCACCTATTCTGTCTTGTTTTAGTCTTCGTATCAAACTATTCTCCATAACATCAAGTCCTGAATACCTACGCACAACGAAAACTTCTATTATTCCCCAATTTACGCTACAATTCGTTACATCATATTCATGGCCGACATTTACCCTCACTGGCTATCTATTTAAACACTTGTAAACTCTTTTACCAGCCTCTGAAGCTTCTTCCTATCATCATTAAGTAATAATACATTCTCGGAAAATATCAGCTAATACACAGTCATTCTCGACCATATTTTCTTATACGATAGACCAATCCTTTCTCTCTCTCACACACGCACACGTATATATATATATATATATATATATATTATATAATATATATATATATATATATATATATATATACGTGTGTGTGTGGGGGGGGGGTTCAGTGTTTTATGTGAGTTCATATGTAAGAACAGATTGAATATACAATGTAAAAGTATTTTCATTCATTTTCACTTACTGTTAATCTGCATTCGCCATGATTTACCTGAAAGTATACAGAATAACGTTTTATTTCGAATTGCAACTTCATAAACATATTGTCAGGAGCAAAGAACTATTCCTAATACTCCCTTCACGTAACATACAGTAAACAAAAACAAAACTGTGATCATGATGTATATGTAGCTGTATAAATTTTATAACATCGTCATAAAATTTGAAAATTGGATCGCTGAGATCATTTCTGATCTTAGATTTAAACATCACACAGTAGTCACAGAAATTACTTTCATAAAAACAAACTTGAGAACATTCAATTTCTTATAAACCATTTTATTTCTTTTAAAGTTGCAAAAAAGGGCAACATAAAAGGCAACACAGGCTGAATGTGCCAATTTGGCACATCTTTTTCTCCTCATTCATTTGTAAAATTATGCTAGTCATAAACGTTGAATGACTTCACTTGATTTCATCTTTAAAGGGAAAATAGGTTTTTAGAAACTCTGAACGTGAATGCAGAATGTCACTTCATATAGAAAATATCAAAATGAATTACGGATTGATTTATTATAGATGAAAAAATGTTCACTATAGAGAAAAGCTCAGAAAACATGAAGGTAAAAACATGCATCCGACTGTTTTGAGGTGATCTGGTCACATGGAGTTTCGGAGAGGAAAGCAACGGAGGATGTAGAGGGAGGCATATTTGAATCTGGAGAAAGTGTTGTTGTTGTTGTTGTTGTTGAAAGTTATTGCTGCTTCAGTGGCATTAATTTTGTTGACGTTCTTCCCTCTTTCTTATTGCGGCCTTGTCGTTGTTACTTAAACAAGACAGTAACGCACCTATGGAAGTTATATGCGAATATGATATCCATAGGTGCGTTACTCACCTGTTTAAGTAACAACGAGGAGGCCGCAGTAAGAAAGACACAGAAGAATCTCTACAAGATAAATGCCGCGGAAGCAGCAATAACTTTCAACAACAACAACAACAACAACAATAACAACAGATATATGAAAGAGTTCAGCAGAAGGGGTGCATCACTGAATAAGTTGTCGGACGAATTTATGAATGGGTACTACCAGTCTTTCTTGTGAATTCACTCTCCCTCACAGTCCACAGCAGATTCTAGTGTTTTATGCCGGTGGACGTTCGATTAGTGGAGTTAAGCAACGACTTGGCATAGTCTAGTGGAAAGAAAGCAAGAAATGCCATTCACATAAGACCCTGAACATTTACGAGGAACGGCGCGAGGCAAGCAACATTACTCCAAAATTCTTGCCTACAAGCGAAAAGAGTAAGATATTAGACTGTACACACACATTCATATATATATATATATATCTATATATATATATATATATATATATATATATATATATATATATATATATATATATATATATATCATATTTTATATATGTATTATATATATTATATTATTATACTTATTATATATAATATTATATAAATTTATTATTATAAATATAATATATTATATATATATAATATATATATATTTATATTTATTATATTATATATATATCTATATATATATATTTATTATTATTAATAAATAATATATAATTAATACATTATATATATATTAATTATATTATATATTATTTTATATATATATGTGTGTGTGTGTGTGTGTGTGTGTGTGTGTGTGTATAGTACATAATGAGAGCAAAATTACATAACACTTACGTACTTTTTCGTTTAGTAAAATTCATGAGGTCATCCAAACTTTCGAAAAGATTGCACATTCCCCGAATTTCTGCCTCATGTCTGCCTGATAAAGCTTTTAATTTGCATCATTTTTCTGTCACTCGGATGGTTATGAGGTGCAATTAAGCTTACCAGTGTTGAAAGGACATGATGAATGCCTTTCACTGGCTGATATCTATGGACTAATTAATCTACTGATAGACAATTACTTGCCCATTAAAAATCTCTCCCAAAACGAGAGTTGCATTAATTCATCCTCCCTTTTAAGCCATTGATCTTTATCTACTCTTTGTACATAAATCAGTTCCGCCGTTCCCTCGTTTGTTCGATTTTAGAATAAGCCAGCCTTTTGCTGGCATGTCCCCTTGCTCAGATGCGCCCTATAAAACTCTCTCTCTCTCTCTCTGTCTCTCGTATTCACTTTTTTCTCCACTACCGCCAGCTTTCAAAGGAACTTCTCAGGGCCCTTTCACACAATGCGATTCTTGTCGGACCAAGATACGATTGCAGTGCCGGATCTAAATGCGACACAAAATTGCGCAAATCGTACATTTGTCCGACTGCCGTACAAAGTGATCCAATTATTGACAAGCGCTTGCAGTCTGCTCTCAGCCTGTAGTGGTGACTAGATGGACAGGAGGAGAAAATTATTGTCTTTATTTATTACATTTGAGAAAAAAGAAGAGAAAACCTAGAATTCACTGGGTACACCCTTTGAATACACAAAGGCACTTGTACGGCGCATTTGCCACATTTTCGAGGAGCTGAAGAGAGATAATGATAAATTTTTCAATTACTTCAGTGTCTAAAACAACCTTTGAGGAATTCTTGTCACGTCTACATGACCAGTTGCTAAAAGAAATACGACATTCAGAGATGATACTTCGCCAGCACAACAACTGGCAGTTACCATCAAGAGGAAATAATCTGGACCTTTCCTTGTAAATTTGCTTTTCCATATAGAAATTAAAAAGGAGAAATGAAAACAACTAGTGTTAGCAGAAACCTCTCTATCTATCAAAAGTATAAACTGATATATTTATATCAAAAACTAAAATCTTTTACTTTGATATAAAAAAAAATCCATATCTCTCTCTGTTTCATTAATTAATGTAAATAAAACTTGAGTATTACAATAAAAACTTCTCAAAAAAATCATATATATCGAAATCAAAAGCTTTTAGTTCTCTTTTATATCAATAATCTGCCGATAACCTTCTAATAATTTCAGTATCAAAACGTATATGTAACCTTAATGAAAAAAACAGCAAATCATTTAGTAAATCATTTCTCAGTAGTTTATACTTAAGCCATCCATACCTGTAGTTCTTTCTTATTTACGAATAACACTATTGTTATTATTATTATTGTATGGTGTTTTTTCGTTGCATGGAACCAGTGTTTATTCAGCAACGGGAATAACACTATTTACATCCCTCAAATGTTTTCAATACCCAATGCACTCGATCACCAGAAGCAGTGGAAGTCTACTGCTGTCGCACGTATATGCAGGAAAAAATCGCATAGTGTGAAGACACGTATTGAAGGCAATGGCCAACTGCAATCGGGTCTGGGTGCAGCACCGGACATGGCCAGTGGGGCCTGTCGGCTGTAATGCGATGCCGGACCGACATAGTGTGAAAAGGTACATTAGAGATAATAGTCGACTGCTAGTCGCATGTAGGTCCGACATCGTGTCGCATTTACGACATAGTGTGAAAGGGCCCTCATGGTTATAAGAATCTTTTCTTAACAAATTATGGACTGTTATCTTAATTACTAATATTTCAAAATTATGTCACTCTGTGTATGTGTGTGTGTGTGTGTGTGTGTGTGTGTGTTTAGTACATAATGAGAGCAAAATTACATAACACTTACGTACTTATTCGTGTAGTAAAATTCATGAGGTCATCCAAACTTTCGAAAAGATTGCACATTTCCCGTATATATATATATATATATATATAATATATATATATATATATATATATATATTGTATATACATATATGTTTGTGCACAGCAATATAATTAATCAAGAAAACAAAATGTATTTATAAAAATAATACAGCAGGCTGATAGTTTTCTTCTCTCCCGCTGTGGTCTTGCTCACTAAGGTAAAATGAGACACACACCAATGGCGGAGAAAGAGAACACAATACAAATGTGATGGAATTCATGAACAAGGTTAAAACAACCGAACCAGTTATTAAATCACACAGGGGGTCCTATGAAGTCATTCCCTGATTAATAAAATTAATAACTTTAAAATTATTGTGGATATGACCGTACAGCTTTCACATTCTGTTGAGCAATTACTACAGTTTCTTTTGTTTGCCTACAGATGCCACTGTGATCACTATCCGCCATCTGGGTCAAGAATAGCAGAAATGGTGCCATTGGAACCTTCCCCAACCACTGGATTGGGAGAGATGGCCCAACAGAATGGCCACCACCTTCACCAGACATTACCTCTCTCGATTTTTCCTTATGTGGTTATATCAAGGATAGAGTGTACAGTACACCAGTACCTAATGTTGAGACATTAAAAGTAAGGATAACAGCAGCTCTAGCAACGCTAACTATGAAGATGTTGGAGAAGACTTGGCGTAAGATGAAATTTCGCTTAGAAGTACCCCGGGCAACAAAGGGGGCACATGTTGAAATTTATCATTAATGTAAAAAAAAAACATTTAGTCAATGTTGCAGAAATTGAAGAAAACCTTATACCTCTACCTAGCACGGTTTGTGTGTAATAAAGGTCTGAAATCCGGGAAAGACTTTATAGACACCCTATATTTCTTCCCAAAATTCTCAGTGATCGGCGAGGCGGGACAGAACGTTGGTCTTCTTGACCGATATCGCGAAGATTAGTTATCCAAAATGGTAGTTTGATGCAAGTGAACTTTTCGCCTTTTCTCTAACAAAAATGTTGTCATAAGAATAAACCGAAATCTTTTATGAGTATTATGTATAAGTACTAATATTAATTTTAATTTTTGCCCTTGCATGGCTTTCAAATTCAAATCAAAGAGATATATAACCTGTAATATATAATAATCTATAATTGCTTTACTCAATTCGATATCAATAATTTAAGGAAATATAATTTTCAACTATATGTAAAACGAGCTAATGCCTTGACAAAACATGCTGTAGATTCATTAATGGACTGTCGGTAGTAATTATAATCGTTGCAATTCAATACTAACGTTAATTATTATAATGATGACGATGATATGTTAATTATGATAACGATGGCGATGATGGAGATAATAACTAAGCTTGATTTCCTCTCTGGCTGATGTGAGTTTGATTCGCAACGAGAGAAACATTACGTAATTAAGAACAGCGAAGCAGTCTTGGGTTGCTGGGCAGAAGCCGACAACAAACAATTCATGAAAATAGTTTGAAATGCGACGTGAATGAGACTACCCTTGGAGAGGCCTCTCCAAAGGGGAAGGAAGCAGGAGGCGTTAAATGAGTCTCTCATAACAGTGATAAATCTGATCCTTTTCAAAAGCCACCGTAACGACGACAAACAGGTAAAAATGCTACAAACGCCACGACGGGACGAGTCATTTTCGTCCTTATTGCCTTTATATTACGCAATGATAAATTCAGCTGGTGAAGGGTTTATAAGTGAATATACAGTACGTACGAAAGAAACCTAACTTGCAATTGAACGAGACTGTTACGGGCTGTAGACCAGTTTAACTCACGGTCCCTATTTCTGGATATTGTCAATAAATAAATTGTAAAAAAATATTGCGGCCTTCTGTTAACAGAACACGAAGATCGAATATTCCGAGAAACGTGAGTAAGACCACGGTAGTTGGAAATTGCTCCTGATTAGGGAGGTGAATGTGGAAATTGCTCCTGATTAGGGAGGTGAATGTGGAAATTGCTCCTGATTAGGGAAGTGATTGTGGAAATTGCTCCTGATTAGGGAGGTGATTGTGGAAATTGCTCCTGATTAGGGAGGTGATTGTGGAAATTGCTCCTGATTAGGGAAGTGATTGTGGAAATTGCTCCTGATTAGGGAGGTGATTGTGGAAATTCCTCCTGATTAGGGAAGTGATTGTGGACATTGCTCCTGATTAGGGAGGTGATTGTGGAAATTATCTAACATTAACAATTCAGAATTATAAGCATTAGGAGACACTTATAAAATTCATAGAATTGTCTGCCCTTTGAAGGCAATAGCTGTCTGTATGTAGCTCTGGTACTGAACAAAATCAAACTGGAGATGCGTCATAACGGTCTATTCAGACTTTCGGATGATCGATAATCTTTTGTTCGGTACTAACTCGGTATATGTATCCACCTAAGTCAAAGTTCAGGGTAAACCCATACCATGTTCCGTCACCTACTCCGAAGTACAGTCCTCAGTTTTTTTTTCCATCTGTCCATCCGCCTGTGGTGTTTGCGTATGGTAACACTGCGTCCCGGGCTTTAGATAGTTACGCTATGTGTAAGCTTTAGGTAAATAAAACGATATCTGGGTGTACATTTGCAACTGAAAAGTGTTTTAATAATTTACTGTACGCGAATTACACCGTTAATATTCGAGATAGGATATTATTATAATTGTTAAATGTGAGCTGAATGTAACTATCTAAAGCCCAGGACGTAGTGTTACCATACGCAAGCACCACAGGCGGATGGACAGATGGAAAAAAATCGAGTATAGTACTAAATATAGCGGAAGCTCCTGGGGATGCCGTGTTTAGTACTAGCCCCTCGGGGATTGAAGTATTGTACACAACCATTTCTATATTGTGTGATCAATGGGTCTCACAATCGCCGACTGAGCAATGTCTGATCTTGGATACTCAGGTATTGTATTATAATGAGAACGTCCATATCACCATACTGATACGCCGCTGTTTCCTACGAATGGGAGGCGCTAATAATTATGGTTTACCACCCAATAGCGGTATACAGCACAAAGTACATGTTGAATAATAAAATTACCGAAAATCTATAATGCCGTGGACTCGTGGTCAAATTGTTTTTCGTTACAAATCTACTATCATAACGAACACTGGTATAGGCAAAAGTTAAAAATGTTTTACTTATGCCAGTAATATAGTTCACTGATATAACCGAACGCGCGCACACACACACATATACATACACACGCACACACTGAAAAAGCATTCAGAAAATGTGTAATTATTGAATGGCGGATTTATGTAACAGCGCTTCCGAAATATCTTTTGTTCCATGTGAGCGTCAAGCGCAGTCCACATCTCATTAGTTCCACAATTTTCTGCCAATTCTTTCTGAAATTTGAGTAAATCTGAAACTGCGTCGGCAGCCGCAATATCTCGACAGAATCGGCAGACTGGTAGTACTCAATCCCATATGCGACGCTTTCCTTTCTCCGTTCCTTCCTCTCACACAACTTTATTATTTTCTTCTTTTTTTTTTTTTCGTTTCTAACAACGCTGGTGAGTAAAAGTTATATTTCCATCGGAATCTCAAATGTTGCATTTCACAATCATAGTCCTATTATTGGAACATTGATTTCCGATCTAAATGAGGCCATAGAGCACTTCCTTTCCCGATACGAGGTTGCTGCCTCAGTAAAAAGTTACTTTTGAGTTCATGTTTATTTTATCTATTTAATGACATCGTTTTTGGCACGGTAGAAAAAATGAATGCACAATTCCGTACAGAATTGCTCATTATTTAGATTTTTACTAGGCTAAAACAAAAGTAACCTAACGTAACCTATAACTTTAATGAAATGATTTTCTGATACCTATAATTCGTTCATTCGTTAATTTTTCCATTTTCTGTTTCGTTCCGTCGTCGTCAATCACGAAATATCTAATCAGAGATTTACATACTATGTCCATTGACCGTACCAAGGAGGTAATTATCTTTCTGGGGACCTGTGTTGATGAATTACTTACTCTTCTATGAGTGTCGAACCGGTGATACAGATAATAAAAAAAAAAAACATTTTCTCTGAATGTCGGCTACCGAAGTTCATCAACGAGCGAAGGAGGGGTTCATAAAATCTTTGTGTCAGATTCTACTATAAAGAGAGGCTAGGCTGACCTTTCTATTTTCTCAAAATTCGCAGAGACGAAGGATGCTCGATTACTGTATGCTCAGTGGATGTACTACATTGATATACTGCTACTGGATTTAACTTGCACATTCGATGTCATTATCGTGGGATACCCTCGTGATAGCGGATGCATCTTTCTATTCGCAGCCAGAGGGGAAATGATGTGACAGATTTAGTTCGTGCAGAGTATTATCAGTTCGTCTATGGAAGCTTTATTAGGGGTTCATTTCGAAACTTCCCAATTTCATCGTCAACTGTCACGTCGCACAAGGGTTGAAATTTATAATGCAAGTCTGCAGGTTAAATGTTTGCCTCCCAATTCTAAAATTTTGAGCCCCGTTGAAAACCATTAATCTGTTATCATGAAAGTCGTAACAAAGATTATGTACCATCTGGCCGTAAGGACAAACAGAATGTCAGTGGTAAAATGAGACATCTTACCACAGAACGAAAAAAAAAAACACAGACAGTGGTTGGTGAAATCGATTCCCAAATTTATACTCATTCTGAATACCTTCCTCATCGTACACTTATGGAAGATATGAGCACTAAGTTTTCTTTGGCATTACTCTACCTGATGCACTCTGTAAGGTGTACCCATCGGATATACTTGGCAGAACTAAATGAAAGCTGAAAGCCATAGCTTTGTTTAATATTTCTTTCAATACATAAGCATATGACGTTAAGCATTTATTATAGTTTGCTCATATTAAAAAGGTATAATAAATTTCTTTTACAGAATTGCAAACCCAAAGTGTTTGCAAAAGATTGCATATTTCAAAAATACCGATGAGTATAGCGTCCATATTGCTTAGAATACTAATTCTCAGACTCGTTTTCATGATGGTTCATCACAAAAAAATAAATAAATAAATTCCCAGGAAATGGATATCCAAGCAGTGTTCAATTTCTGGGAATCTACTGCCTAAAACTTGAATTTCGTCGCTTGAAGGATCAGGCTGCTTATATCTGAGGAAAACTTTGTTTTAACGGAACTGAAGAGGCAATATGATCTCGGCACTTCATTCTGATGACAGAAAAGGGTCACCAGAAATACAATAGTCCAGGGAGCAGGAGCATATGAAACGGAGCTAAGGTGGAAGACCTTATAAGAGAAGAAGGACAAGGATTTAGCGATCAAATGAACCTGTAGCTACATACTTTGGCCAGACTTTTTCTAATGCAGCTTATCCTGATTTCAACAACCAAGAAAAACGCCACTGTTAATTAATACCCAGTAACTGACTGTAGATTTAGCCCATTGTTGGACTGACATCAGGCGTTATTTTATGGTCAGTAAAAGAGAATTATAACCACACATTCTGTTATTTACTTTAATTATTCCAAGGGAATATCCGCTAATGCTTAGAATGTTCACCATTTTTTTACCGTAAAACAATAATACTCATTTAAGTACTGGATAAACAGATTCGGAGATAGATCCATATATAGGTTCTTTTTTTATTGCTGAACTGAACAAATCTTATCTGATATAGCTTCAATGCAGTAAACAATAAACAACAAAATACCAATAAGACAGTAATTGTTTCAGAAAAAAATAAAAAAATAAAAAACATCGTTCTAAAGTTCTATATATAGCTTCCTCATAATTTCAAGTAAAATTTTATAATACGAAATAATTACTAAACTTAATAATTCCTTCTGACACTATTATAAATGTATGTGGATCTCTTTCATGAACAATGTCACAGATAATATAAGTCTATGTTAAACTTTTCTTCCGAATACTGTGGAAAATATGACACTGACATTCATAGGCATACAATACTTTTACTTAATTCCTCCACATTGCTCAATTGAATGAAGAGACTTACTGATTTTTTTAATATGATTTTTTATGCTTTCTAAACTCGGCACAAGCAGCCAGATATCCGTAATGGTTTTAAAAAGCTAAGACTCATAAAACCTATTGGGATTGTATCATATCATATCTATGTCAACTTTATTGAACCATTTTGAGCAAAGTCGTCGACGGAACCAGATGTTGAATGACGTCTCTAATACAATATCTGTGATCAAGAAAAGAAAAAAAATAAACCCTCTTATTTTCTATTTGTTTAAGTTTTCCCATGTGTCATTTAAGTTTGATAAACGTGAAAACTTTAAACGAAACTTGCGCGCTTACCCAAAGGAACAGTAAATATAAAAAAAACATAATTCAAGTTTGATAGACGTGAAAACTTTAAACATAACTTACGCGCTTACCAAAAGGAACAGTAAATATAAAAAAAAATATAGAACATACGTTAATATTAGTTTTTGCTTCAAAAGTAATCCAATGTACCACAGGAAAACGAGGAGCCCATAAATTACGAATAAGTTACACAAGGTTAAACTCATCCATAATATGTGTATCACCAAAGTTTCCATAATGCTCAGAATGGAGTAAAGCATTATTAACATTTCAAAGTTGCATGAAATCTGATTATTCTTACAAAAGGCCCATAAACAAAAAAGTATAGAGAAATTAACTTTTTTCCTCTCGTGATTTCGCGATTACGGTGCAGCATCTGGTATAAGACACTGAATTATGTTTGACTTTATGAACAGCATAGGATAACCAATAACCAGTAAAACGATACCGAATTTTGTTAAGCTTCTATGACTCATGAATAGAATAGCCAGCCGATATATTAAGCAATGGATTGTGTTTAGCTTCACTAAACCTTGGACAAAGTAGTAGTAGTTACTTTGCATAGAACCGCGCGCGCGCGTGTGTGTGTGTGTGTGCGTGTCTATGGCCGCTAGGAATCTAGGGACGAAAAACCATAAGTCTACGATTTGCCTTGTGCGTAACTTCTAGGGTATGCAAAGAAAAAACAATAAGGACTAGGCTTCGAAAAGTGTTGGCTTCTACAGCTCTTGGGTACGATAATATAAAGTATTGGATATCGAATTATATATGTTTTCTAGGATTACCACATAGATTAATCAACAGGGTCTGGATTTTATGCTTTGTGACCTCTAGGAGCACACATGGAAAAAGTTAGGTTAATAACGCAATAGCATGGTCATAAAAATGCCCTTCAAAGATCTGCTTAGGGAAATTGTTCCTTGCTTAACACTTACAAATCATAAAAACGAAACTATCGTGAAGGTCATATCAATTATTACTGATATTACAAGTAATAGGAGAGTAAGAGAGGTTTGTGTGGCGGGGGTTGTTATACTGCATTTATAAGGCAAATAATTCTCTATTAAACAGTGTTAGAAATATCAGCTAATATGAATACATATTTTCTCTACAACAAATATCACTGGACTGTCTGGTAAATATTCTTGGGTTCCATCATTCTCCAGCAGAATACGCAAAGGCGGTCGCCAGAGTACTTGAAATCTCTCTTTACAGTCAAGAAAATGAATCCAGCAAAGTCAAATATTATACTAAACTTCCGGAAGGGCGTCATCTCGAAAAAAGAGATCGTCTGGGAAACTTGTCGAGTCGCTCCATTTCTACGGTTACATTCAGATGGAATTTGTAGAGGAATTTTTCGCTCCTAACGAAAACCTCGTGATTTTCTTTATTTAAAAGATAAAGCCTTCTTT
>NC_061109.1:98528642-98643642 GCF_015104395.2 Macrobrachium nipponense | reverse complement strand
TTGGGCTTACCATGTTTCGTCATTATTGACCTCCCTCCCTACCCCTTCGAAACTCCTCTTTCCTTCTTTCTTTTATTTTATTTTCCTTTAAATCTCAGATAGGACGTGTTAATAAAAAGCTTAAGAACCACTGGTCTAGAAATTCTAGGCTTTCCCCCTGTCAACCCTTTAACTTCTTTTCCTTTCGCAGTGAAAACAAAATCAACTCTATCCGTTTTACCCGCAAGCTAACAAACAATTATTTCGCCTACTTATTTCCGCGGAACTTGTTCCTCATGTCATCTGAGCAACTTTTTGAGCCACTCGTCCACGATATTAACTCTTCATGCAGTAGTTTCTCATATTCAACCTCGTCAACCACGAAGTGCCTCCATTCTCCAACCTTCAATGAGCCTTCCTGCAACCTTAATATTCATTCGTGGAAGCATTCTCGAGGGTGACTTCATCTACTACACAACAGGAACGTTCAAATAATTTTCTCTTAAGTCTTCAGAATTTAGCTCTTCAAAATGTTCACTTCACAGTCACAGGACTACATTTGCATTAATTTATGCTTATATCTTTTCTCCCGTACATATTTCCCCATACATACCCGATCAGATTCCCAATATTTCCCTGTAGTCATAATTTTGGAAAATGAATTAACGGATTTCTTATTTTTACTTTCTTTGCATATATTTGACGATTTTAATAATCGCCATACAGCATGCAAGATTTGACGTATGCAGGGAACTACAATGTGAACGATATAACAGTCCCCTATATTTTGCAAAATGGATGAACAATCACTTGGTATTTGTTTGTTTGCCATGTGCAAGAATGCCCTTTAGCCAGCATGTGAAATTCGTGCATTGCAAGTAAATATACATAAGTCAGTCGCATAGTAGACGTTGATAATGTCAATCTAATTATGCCATAGTTAATTTACTAAGAAATACTATAGAATATATTTTCCTCCAAATTAGATACGCACGCATTCGGAAGAATAAATAGATTTTTATCATATTGAACCTCTTAGCAATCACGAGGTGTCTCCAGATGAGTTTGACAATATGTACAATTTACATAAAATATAATGCTGTTACAGCCTTAATCAAGCCAACATCAGACAACAAGAAAGAGATCACAGATAAAGATAAAACCTGGGGTTCCTTTTCCGTAAGAGCAGTTAGGTTGTCATTTTACGGGATGCGTGACGATAAACCAAACAAGTAGAATCGAATGTAGGTTGTTTCATGAATTATGAAGGTAGTACAGTAGATAAGGGCCGGCAAATACATTTTTTCCACAATTGTCGAGAAAATTACATGAGAAGAGTTTTCTCTTTTTTATGTTTGGGAAGAAATGAAAACACAAATAAACGCCAAAAGAAAGACTGGAATGAAGCGCACTCAGTCACCAGACGGGAAATATCCAACATCGCTAACACGTATTCCCAAAAATCTAATTAATATTCTCATCTGCTTCGTTCCGGATTAGGACTATGGGTTTTTAAGCTCCTAATTAACGCTGACTAAAAAGGAATATTTTCTCCTCAAAGGAATAATCAGACAGTAGGAAAGTAACTTCAGTATAACGGACATGAAATCGGACTGTTGTTAAGGTAGACGTCACAAACACACACATAGGTATACATCCAAAAGTACATGTGTACACACGCACACACACACACAAATATGTGTGTATATACGTATATATATATATATATATATATATATATATATATATATACACACACACACAATACACGTAACACACACACATACATATATGTGTGTGTATAAGTGTGTACAAATGTGTGCTTGTGCATGTACATCTGTGTGTGCGTTTGTGACGATTACCTTAACAACTGTCAGAGTTCATGTCCGTTATACTGGAGTTACTTTCCTTAATCCAACAGTTTAAGTGGCTGTCCTCGCTTTCTTGGGGACACGACCAAGGTATGTTCCGTTGAAATTCATGACGTCATCTTTGAATAAGGGTGTGAATCAATTTACCGATAATTGGTCACCTGAAGAGAGCGGCAGTAGGGAAGCGAATCCTTTTTTTAATGGAAAAAGTGGAGAAGAGAGAGAGAGAGAGAGAGAGAGAAGAGAGAGAGAGAGAGAGAGAGAGAGAGCTTATAAACGTTCTCTGAGCTTCAAAGGACAGCCACAATATTATAACATGAATAATGTTATATCTTATCTCCCTTCCAGGCGGTTGCACACCAATATACTCGCAGTCGTGGTTTGTTATACAACAAAGAACATTCCATATGGACTGAAGAGAGCACATACAGATCAATATGGCTTCCTTTTCCACCTCTTTACAAACAGAGGTATATCGCAGGTATGAAACACGACTTTAAAATTAGTCATTCAAATCTGAATAGTTTTTTACTCATACTTTCCACACAGAAATTTATGAGTAAGGAGATTCGAATATGAACGGAAGATGTACTTTATCATATCAATTTCAAGAAAATTTGTTTTTTCTGTGATTATGGATTCTCTCTCTCTCTCTCTCTCTCTCTCTCTCTCTCTCTCTCTCTCTCTCTCTCTCTCTCTCTCTCTCTCTCTCTCTTCAAACCGCAACCCAGTAGTAATCCATTAATCATTGACGAGAACGGACCGAATGTCTTCAGCCTTAATCCTCTGAAACTTGTTTGATGTTAAGTCAGTGAAAAGCTTCAAGACCGACTTCTGAGAGGACAGAACTCGTTGCTACTTCATGATCACATCGAATCTGAAGGTTTACTTGTATGAAGTCGACAGTTAACTTTAATAATGCAATGTGTCTCATGCAGACAGTACGTCAAAGTCAAGTCATATTGAAGCTCGAACTGATTGTCTATAAATGTGAGCCTTTCATAAGAGTCTTTCATGTTTAAACTGATTTCCTTCGTTACATGTCAGATACAGTGTCCCAGCCTCCATTACAGAGTTTCTAAAGGGAATAGTTGAAGATGGCCTGGAATGCTGCCTAACGTTTAAAACTTGTTTAAAGAGAAACTCAAGAAGAAAAAAGCATTTCATAGCTTAAAAGGTCCAATGAAGATCATAGATATGCAAAACTGCAATTTTTTCTGGAAAATAACGATTTCAAAATTACTTTTAGAAACAGTACCCCATACATTGAATCAAAGAATTATCATCAATATATATATATATATATATATATATATATATATATATACATATATATAAACGTGTGTGACTACATATATATATATATATATATATATATATATATATATATATATATATACATATATATATATATATATCAATCAATATCATTATTAGGTCCACATGTTCCAACTACTCAGGTGTCCACAGGAACCCAGCAGACACTATCACGTACCATTCTATGTATATCTATGTATATGTAAATAAGAAAATCTATTTGTTTGCTTCTTGGTCTGTTTGCATGAACGCTATACTAATATACATGTCTTGACAAATTTTGAAGAGGTTTTGCATGTAAGTCAATATCAAACAGGGAAAGTTCGTAGTGAAAACAGAATTAAAATCGGACCATTGGTTGTGTAAAGGGGATATGGGGAGGGGGTGACATGTGAAAATTACCGAAAACAACGAATATTAGTGTCTAATCTGTAGTTTTCGAGATCGCTGGAAAAATTAGCGACACTCCCGATGTCCTTTAAGTCAAAGTGCTATTAGCCCCAAGAGGGAGGGGGGTCAGAAGGGGTGGGAAGGGGATGACGTAAAAATTACAGAAAACGACAGATATTAGCGTCTAATCCATAGTTTTCGAGGTCGCTAAAATAAATAGACACTTCCGATGCCCTTTAAGGCCAATTTCAGCCCTGATAGGGAGGGGGATGAGAAGGGGGTAGGAGGGGGTGACATATAAAAATAACCGAAAACAACAGACATTAGTGGAATGGAATATGAAATTTAGGCTTGAAGCCAAGCACTACAGACAATAGTGTCTGATCCATAGTTTTCGAGGTCACTGAGATGAATAGTGAAACTCCCGATGCCCTTTAAAACAAAGTTCAGCCCCAATAGGAAGGGGGTTGAGAAGGGGTGGGAAGGTGGTGACATTTAAAAATAACCAAAAACTGCAGATATTAGAGTCTAATTCATAGTTTTTGAGGTTGCTGGGATGAATAGAGACACTCCTGATGCCCTCAGGTTCAAGTTCAGCCCAGATAGGCATGCGAGAAAAGGTGAAATGTAAAATGTCAAAATTGAAGGGCAATGTAACTTATGCAATTAGGCAGCACCGGGTTGGTCAGCTAATATACCATAATACCACGAGAATATAAAGGGCAGATGTTCATTACCATTTTCTTTTATGTCCTCTTCATTTTCAAAACTGAGTTAATTTCTTTAACGTAGTGTTGCAAAGTAACGATGAAAGCTTGACTTGACAAGATTAGATAGATACTTTTGCAAGAGGAACAACTTTACACATTAGCCATTATATATTATTTACCCAAGATTCTTAAAGAAAACATTTTAATCAAAATTATATATTACTGAAAATTCAGTTCCATATACCACCCACCTTTCCAAAACGGCAATTGCATTATCAATTCTTAACTGTCCTTTTATTATCTTAAAAATGAATTTACATGAAACGTTTACCATGGCCAGTTATAATGTAGAATCTCCCAGCAACCGGACAGAGGAAACTAAAAATAATTGCTAACTATATCTAAGTAAATAATAATACAATTTATAGAAACAGAAACAGAGTAAAAAATTTCATTGGTCGCTTATTTCAATTTTCCAGCTTCGGAACATGTAGCTCATCCTTAATAAAATATTGACTTGTATACTGAATTTCAACTTTTAAATGGAAAACAAACATGTATCATATCGGAACACGTAAGTACATCCCTATGTAGCTTGACAATAAAGGCTACTCTTTCTATAGTAGAACGAGTAAAAACATTTTATTTTATTTTTGCAAGCAGGACAGCATAGTAAGCAAACATTTACTTCAATCATTATATCGGTGAACGAAAAATAAGCTAATCTTTTAATTAATAAATGCTCAAAATAAACTGTTTTCAGTGATTCGAAAATTTGGGAACCGTAAATTAGTACGTTACCTATAAATAACTACGTAATTCGAATAAGATTTAAATATATATATATGAATACATATGTGTGTGCATGTGTATATGTATAATATAAATATGATATATATTTGTGTGTGTGTTTGTGTGTAACACGAGTCAAGAAAAGCCTACCACCTCTGCCCTTCAACATAATTTACAGCAAAACCAACCTTCAGTAAGAAAAGAATTCGCATCATTATGCATAAGAATGACACTCTTATCTTGGAGATGTGCGTACCCCCAATGAACGATTAAAATTCATAAATGTTAATGAATTATATATTATGGTAATAAAATCCGTTAACATGCGTAATCATACAAACATAACTGAAAACAAAGAACACGCTGTTTGCTCTAGCCTCATACATTTTTATGCTCTTATTACTCATGTTTTGAATTCATTTACATATGAATGACTATATATAATCTCTGCTCTTCCTTAAAGATTTAAAGTTGATGCAGTATTGGAAAAGAAATTTTCTTCGCTAGCTTTTCATGATACGGCTCGTATCATTGAACGTCAAGAGGCTTTTGCCTTTAAATGTCAAAATCTAAAAATCATATCTAAGGAGGAGAAGGCAATTAATGGAGACCAGTTTAACACCAATAATACGTATCATACTGTATAAGTAAAGGGTTATCGGGGAACACGACGGAAACTATGGACATTTGATCTCTGCGATATAATAAAGATAGACAAAAGCAAACCGTACATGTAAACCATATTCATGAGATGAAGAACCAATGAGAACGTTCGAAGTACTCAGCTCTAGACAGTGAAGTTGAACGATAATCTAGAAAAGATAAGAAAGAATTATTTGCACACATGGCTGAAGATGTTGGCAAAGACATGTATTCAGGGAAGGGGCATTGGAGTTGGGGTAGCCCACATCATTATTCATGAGATACCCTTGTGTGAAAGGATAAAGAGTCATCAGTCAAATGGAGGGATTGGTGAATAACAACATCGAAAAAATGACAAAGCTGGGAAGGACATTTTTGTGAGAAAGATATCAAATCATTGTAGCTGAAGCTGAAATATACCTTACTGCATATGGTAACTACAGAAACCAAGCAGTTGTTTGTAATTAAAGCAATCGATTTGCTTCATCTCAACTCAAAAAGGAACTGAGAAGAAGTTTGGAGATGAAGAAACAGGTTATAGAAAAGGCAGAGATTGAACCAAAGGGATTAGAGGATTCAGATCGACTTACATGAGCACTGTGAGAAGGGAAACTGGAGGGGATCCAGGTTTCTAGAATATCACGATAGGGGTCTTTTCTTTGCTCAGCTTTTACCCTTTTCACTCATTTGCTAAAAGGCTGCCGGACGTTTTTTTTCTCTTTTCTGCTGTTCCATAAAAATTCATGATTAAACAAAATGGAGAGTCAAGTGAAACACTGGATGAACTGTAATATCTCAATCTTGGCCTTAATATAGCAGCGTTATGCGTAATGATACTTGCCTTTTAATTCAATGGCGTTTATGTACTTTTCGGTTTACGAATATTATGATAATTTTTCATAATCATACTCTTCTCAGGTTCAATGAATGCGAACGCAAAACATGAGTGATGACAATGAAGTGACAAGAGAAGCTGGTAATATACACTGGGAATTAAAAGTGACAGCAAAGTAAACAGAAACTAACATTATATAGCCTCTTCATTAGAATTCACATTTCAAAAATGGAAATTCAAGTCGCTGTGGGGACTGCAGCAGTCCCATTAACAAGAGAGGAGATATGGCATCCTTATTTTTTATTATTCTTCTCCTTTTGACGAAATTGACAACCAGAGCTCGACAACACCAGATTTATATGTGAAAGGGAGTAGCTGTTTCGAGTGAAGAAAATTCCGCTGATGTAACAGGGACGGAGCCCCCAGGCTGAAGGGCTCCGAAGCCAGGGGTAGGGAGAGGGGAAGGGGAGGGGGGGCTGCAATGAGATAAGGGTACGGGGGAGGGGGTGGTGACGAGTTGGGGGCCCTGAGGCAGGGAACACCATAGAAAGAGAGAGAGAGAAAGAGAGAGAGAGAGAGCTGCGGACGAGATGACATAGTGGTTATCGACTGCCTTGTAGCCGAAGGAGAAAAGACTATGAAAGGCGGAAAAATAGAGACATGTCTTTACGTCTGCTGTGCTCGATCTTGAAAAGTAATAACAGCAGATGCGGATGGTTGTGAAGGTTTATGAGTAGTCCGTTGATGGGAAAGGAAAAGAGAGAGAGAGAGAGTAGGGGTATTTTTTTTTTTTTTTTTTTCATGTTATATTCGGAAACGAACCCTGATCCTAACTTGAAAATAACGGGAAAATCAGGAATCAAAGGACCGGCGAATGGTAATATGAAGAAATGCTGAAAAACTGAGGGTGTAAAATAATAATAATAATAATAATAATAATAATAATAATAATAATAATAATAATAATAATAATAATAAAAACCTGAATAAAACCAACTGAAAAGGGATGAAAGATAAATAATTGACAGTAGACAGTTCTGATGTAAAGATCTCTGTATAAATATATATATATATATATATATATATATATATATATATATATATATATATATATATAGATATATATATATAGAGATAGAGAGAGAGAGAGAGAGAGAGAAGATAGAGAGAGAGCGAGAGAGAGAGAGAGAGGGAGATTGAGAGGCAGAGAGAGAGAGAGAGAGAGTTTTTTTTTGCTCGATGAAAAGGGTACTCATCATAGAAGATATTTCAAAGACTGCACATAGATATGAACCTCTCACGATACCCATCAAACAAGGGGAATTTTTTTCTTAAATACGAATTTCCCTACGGCTGACTGCACCAATGAGTAAATACTCAAGGTACGTAAGAGAAAAAGGTTTCTCTTTCAGCTACCCGAAGATATTAATTTCTGCTGGCTCGGTATCATATATTTTTATGCGTCTTTAAGTGACTGAAATATTTCAGATGTAGTATTCACAAGTGAATTTCCCCATCATTCATAATGTTTCATCTAATTTCATTAATTTTTAATGTTTTATTCTGATAACCTTTTGAGAGATAGATAGATAGATAGATAGATTTTTTTAAACCAAACGCAAATTTCCTTCTTGACCTTAGCTGAAGGTAGTACAGTCACTCATAAATGATTTGCAACATCAAAACTTTTCGGACAACAGCTTATAATAGTGATATCTAGAGCTATTTGGCAACTTCGCCCTAAGCACATAAAACAACCACAGACACGACTGGTGCGTCAGAGAAATTACCTCCTGTTTCCTTTAAACCGAATTTATTCCTCTCAGTCATTACTATAATTCCTTTATATCTCTCTGAATCATCATCATAATTCTTTAATTTAATCATTTATTCTCTCTCTCTCTCTCTGCCACTAACTATCCATTGGGTGTATACTTTTCTTGGGTTATTTATGGATGAAGAAGAACGTCTCGGAAACTACTTTTTTACTCTTCCACCATGAGCAAAATTTTTAAAAATGTTTCGTTATTTTACTTGATAACCAAAATCGAATATGAACAGCACATTTCCTTGTATATATCAAACAAACAAATTATTGTTAGGTGAACGAAAATGTCTGGAAAATGTTGCAATATATTTTTGTGTGACTGTACCCCTTTATAACAGGTAGGATATATATATATATATATATATATATATATATATATATATATATATATATATATATACATATATATATATATATATATATAATATATATATATATATATATTATATATATATATATATGCCCGTGGTTGTTCCCTGCACCCGGCTCCCATACCTCAAGAAGACCTGGGGTCACTACTTCAGAGAAAAACTTGTTGACGAAAAAAAAAAACGCCACAATTCCTCTCTCTCTCTCTCTCTCTCGCTCTCTCCTCTCTCTCTCTCTCTCTATATATATATATATATATATATATATATATATATACATATATGTATATATATTTAGTATATATATATGTATATGTATGTATGTATGTATATTTTATATCTATATAAATATAATAACATGTGAAAACAAAGTTACAGCCACGAGGGAACATTGAAACACTGGCGATGGTCAGTACTTTCGTCGTATTACCAAGACATGGCATTATTATATTACCATGTCTTGGTAATAAGACGAAAGTACTTAGCATCTTCAGTGCTTCAATTTTCCTTCGTGGCTGTACCTTTGTTCGTGTAATCATCACGGTTTTATTTTTTCGCGATTTAAAATCTATCTGTCTATCTATCTATCTATCTATCTATATATATATATATATATATATATATATATCTCTTAAAGGCACAATAATTGGGTAGTTAACCTTAGCTCTTGCCGCTTAGAGACAGGTACAAAACGCTGGATTCCTCGAAGATATTGAAATGAAAATACAAACAGGATAGCTTACCACTGCACCTTTGTGGTTAGTGACACGCTTCGAAGATCATGAGTTTCATGCATGAAGCTTGCATGCCATTTGTGTGACAATCGTTATGTGTGTGTGTGTGTGTGTCCGTAACTAACAGAAAATGACATATGATCTGAAGAACAGTTGCAAAGGGGGGACTCACTGATTTTGATTGGCAGAGTGTGCATGGATCACGCTACAGAAGAGGTGTTGCAGGTCTGTCGGACAAGGTACCGTAAAAGAGAACTTTGAAAAAGTTAACATTTGAAGTGACAATTACTTGAGTCTAGAAAAAGGGAAGTGAGGTGCGGCACACATTCTTTTGTTATCTAAAATATATAAAGCAGAAAGCTTTCGATGACCTGCACGGTCCCCCTTGTCAATCGTTATATATTTCAAATAACAAAATTAAACAGACATGCAATTGTGGATTTATTCTTCCAATGCTATACCCTTTTTATCACTTCTTCATTGTAACTTCAAATTTTCTCACCTGTTCAATCTTACTCCATACGTCACTCAAACAATTCATTTTAATGTGCTACAACCTTGGTTTCTTCCATCTACATCCAACATTCGCAATTCATTTCTGTAAAGAGATATAATTTAAAAAAAAAAATCTCTTCATAGCCTCCAAATGTCCACTCTTCTCTTCCAAATCTTTTGCATTCTCCCTGCCACGTTCTTTCTGTTTTCATTTTGTGTGACCCTCCACTTCTCTGTGTATTATCACTTGTATATGCGTTCCAACACCTGCAGTCCGATCCAACTGCTAGCATTCTGCCACCATTGGTTTTAACAGCCAATGACAAATTTTAACAGACCTGTGTTTAAGGAAAATTAAATTAGTCATACCTTTGGCTGAAACAAATCAGCAACAAGATCTCTATTTGAAATATCAGTTATAATTCACCCAAAAAATTCTAGGTATAACGTTTTTCTAAAAGACGAATATAATCTTAAATAGCGACTGTAAAGTTTCCTGCCACCCATCAATCATTTATCAACAAAACTCAACAAGACAAAATAAAATGAAAATAGAAATATATCGTGAAGTTTCTCGATTAAAAGAGGACCATAATCAGTTTCTTCATTTGCTGCAGTGCAATGTGAAAGTTAGTGTTTTATTAAGTTTTCCTGTGGCCGAACGTTTCACGCTGTAGTTGGTTCTCTTCTCCCAAGACTTATATAAGGGCGGTGAATTAAAGACCAAGCTCTTTGTCATGAAGACAGTAATAGCAAGGAGAGCTGCTGATAACTGTAGTAGGAAGAGTTTGTGCTACGGACGTTGCGCTCTATTGTCAAGTACACAACTCTCATTCCTGGACAGATTTTGTAAAAAAAAAAAAAAAAAAAAAAAAAAAAAAAATAATAATAATAATAATAATAATAATAATAATAATAATAATAATAATAATAATAATAATAATTATCAAGTGACAAGTCAAGAACCCAGTTACCATCTTAGTGAGACTCAGATTCGAACAGTTCATCAGTTCCTTTTGCTTCCAAATAAAATCCAGAGAACTACCAAGTTGTTAAATAATATGCCTTTCCAGTTTTATGAAGAAAAACCACGTGAATAAATGCAATCACATACGAGTGAAAATTCCTGCAATAGTCAGCCAGAAACGTACCTTTATGCGAAGAATTTTAGAAAAGAAAATATCGCTTCAATTACTGCATTCATGGAATCCTTGGTCCAGCAACTATTGTTTGTTTGTTTGTATGGTGTTTTTACGTTGCATGGTACCAGTGGTTATTCAGCAACGGGACCAACGGCTTTAGGTGACTTCCGAACCACGTCGACAGTGAACTTCTATCACCACAGTTACACATCTAACTCCTCAATGGAACGGCCGAGAATCGAAGCCGCGACCACCGAGGTGAGAAGCAATCACCAAACCAACCACGCCACTGAGGCGCTCCAGCAACTATTGCAATTGCTTCTGACCTTCCTCATTAGCATCATTAAGCGTAAGCATATTCGTGAATCATTGGCATTCGCTATATTGCCTACCAATATGCGTCGAAACTCGCCCTGTCTAGGTGCCCCTCCCCCCACTCTCTCTCTCTCTCTCTCTCTCTCTCTCTCTCTCTCTCTCTCTCTCTCTCTAATGCTGCGAAATCCCACGAGGCAGATAAATGTTCGGAACTTTCTAAAGAGGCTGATTTTCGGGACTTAGACGTTAATTCTTGCGAGGAAAGCTGGTATGTCAGGCAGAAGGAAGATCTCTCCAATGACGACCTCCCGGAATTGCCCGGTTGCACTGGAGAAAGTGTCGTACGTAAGTTGCCAAGTATTTCTTGATAGCGACGTCACCAGAAATTTTCGAAGTTGAGATGAATCTTTCCCAATCTCCAAAGAAATGAATAAATGTTTTATGACAGAATTCGGGTCTTTATGAGATGGGCGCTTTTACCTCGGTGATTTGGTCTCTTGTATAAAAACGTCAAGCAGGAACTAGTAGCAGTAGCAAGTTCACAAGCTATTTCGTCTTTGTGTGTGTGTGTGTGTGTTTTTAGTCATGCAAGAGGGCTAAAAGTATGAACATTGAAATTATTCGGTAATTACGCGCAGATTTCTAAATGTGGTGTCTCTGGTAAGGGTTTTGGAGATTGACTGACAATACATACTTTCAGTCTCTTCACGTTTTGCTGAGCTATTGACAATCCTTTCATGACGGGAAACCAATAGTGGTGATTTATTTATTTCACATTAAATAAGCAAGTTTTCCAATTATTATCATTAAAAGATAATAATTATTATCATTAAAAGATAATAATTGGAAATGACGTCCAGAGAGAAAAGTCATGTGACATGAACTGTTGTTAATTCAAGCTAAAACTAACTTTCAAATAATGCGCGAAATAGTCATAACTACACTGAAACTTTTTATTGACCTACTTTAATATGAGAATGCGTTTAGCATGTGAAAAGAGAAGACTACAGTGAGTACAGTTATTACACGAGTAATTAGGCGAGATTTTGCTTTTTGCTTCTAATTTCGCTCATCATTTATAAAAATATAAAAAATAATATCGTTAGCTAATACTGAAATTACTTTTCAACAAATAAACAAAGAACATAAAGAAAGATAAAGATAAAGAAAGATAAAGAAAGACAAAAACTTGTCCAACTAGTGAGAATTCTGGCACAAGAAAAACTTTAAATGGAATTCTCGGCTCCAAAATAGTAAATACAGGCATCACCTAAGAATGATTCAAAGGTTTCAGCAGGATGTTATTTCCAAATATTTTTCTTATAAAACTCGCGTTTTTTTTTCTTTTTTGCAACACATCGGTGGTGCAAACAAAGAATCAAATCTCAATACAATGTATAATAACAAAAACCTCATTGGCTGACAAGTGACTGGAAAAAAAATAAAATAAAAAGTATCATTTAAGTTAAAGGTTTGCTTATGCATAACAACGAAGATGGAAAATTACGGTGAAGAATTAACAAAGGGATGAGATTATATCAAGTAAAAACGAAAGAAGAAAAAAAAGCAAGCAAGTATTAAATATGACTGCAAAGGAAACAAAGGAGATTAAATATTTTGTTTTTTATGTAGCATCTTCAATTTGTCTGATTAGTTCTAAGGATACAATAACTTTGATTTAAAAAGAAATAATTATAAAAAGATCTTAATTAAAAATACAAGTCAAGAGCTTTTATTGTAAGAAGCAAATTAAAAGTAATTCTCCGCCCCTCCCCCCACCCCCTCTCTCTCTCTCTCTCTCTCTCTCTCTCTCTCTCTCTCTCTCTCTCTCTCTCTCTCTCCATATTTTACTAGATCACCAGAAACAATTTCAAGCTATGTTCTAAGCCAAGAGAAACTGCAGAAGTACGAGCGATATTTATCAGAATTTCAGGTCTGGTCTTGTCACCAGACCATCAGCTCTTTGACATCTGAAGATAATCGGAACTTATCGGTCGTACATTAAAAATAGATACTTTATTAGTTCTAACTTTCGTTTATGACAGTAGGAATTAATTTCACCTGCCAAACCTATTATGCTAATATTTTTTTAGCGTCATCTCTAAAATTGTTTCACGGTAATTGCTACCCGAACACTACAAATATAAAGGTCCATCAGTGTTATATATAGGGAAAAATGAAGTACAAATGATGTATCATATTTGCTTCTTATCATCCTATCGATTTAAACTTCCTTATTTCATTCGTTTTATACAATACACAGAGAGAGAGAGAGAGAGAGAGAGAGAGAGAGAAAGAGAGAGGAGAGAGAGAGTTTTGATAGAATACACTGGCGTCGCAACCACCATGGAGAGCGTCGCTAAGAGAGAGAGAGAGAGAGAGAGAGAGAGAGAGAGAGAGAGAGAGAGGGTGACCTGAATATCTTCATGTAATGGCTCTCAACTCGATTTACACTGAGAGTATAAACTGAGGTTATACAAGGGCCCTAAATGCGAGTTACAACCGGACGATTTAGTTGAATCCTAATTTGTACGAAGGGTTTGCTTGTAAATGACTTCTATCCAAGGCTATTCAACTAGTTCATTAAGTACTCCCAGCAAAAACGCACTGAGAAGTTTTTAAAATCTATGTTTTTTCCGCCAAATATCGCAATTCACGATAGGTGAAATATTGTCGCAACCATTCTAAACTTTTCCGAGCTGAAGACCTCGCTTTCAACCACTTCACTCCATGGGTTATGGATGAACATAAAAGAAATATCAGATCTAATTTTACCTATCAGCGGAAACCTCGTGTATCTCTTTATTTACTCGTCACCTACTCCGAGGTGCTAATCCGAAACACAGTGTGGTAAATGTAAAGCAAAAGGCCGCACGAGGATATCGTTATCATTACAATTGTCGACCTCACTATAGAAATGGGAGTATACGATACTTTAATCCCCGATGGGCTATAGTAGATTCACATCAACAGTGCATTTAATGTTTAGGCCAGTCCCTTACGACGCTCCTGATTGGCTGTTGATAAGCCAATCACAGGGCTGGAAACTGTCTCTTTCGAGAGTTCACATGGGTAGGATCTATATTCCACTTCTCCTGAGGGATACGTCTCTAGAGAGAGAGACTGAGAGTTTCCAGCCCTGTGACTGGCTTATCAACAGCCAATCAGGAGCGTCGTAAGGGACGGGCCTACACATCAAATGCACGGTTGATGTGAATCTACTATAGTACTAAACACGGCGTCCCAAGGGCGCTTCCGCCGTGTTTTTAGTACAAAGGTAAAGAGTCAGTAACACGTAGGTAAGAAGCCAAATTAATACCCTAGGTTTATGACTCTTGAGAATGCATTCGGTCCATTGTGGTATAATCAATGTATCTGATATGCAACACTGGAAAGCAAATCTTCCCTATTCTCGATTTATCAGAGTAATGCTGTGGCATGATATATTCGATAGTCGTAACAGAAGCATTAGTGCCTGATTGTCAATACATTATTTTGAGATCACCTGAAAACAAGCCTTGTTATGACTACGTAATGTTAAATAAAAGCTCCCTCTATTCGTAGCAAAACAAGGTTACCGATAACAACACAGAATCTGGTTAACGATGCCATTAGCCGCCATAATTCAAGTAAATGGCCTTTGAAATGAACCCAGAAGTTAAGAACTACGGAGACCCAATATATATACATACATATATACATACACATATAATATATAATAATGTGTGTGTGTGTGTGTGTGTGTATGAGTGTGCGTGCTTGAACGTGAGTGTGTATGATGTGTGCTTTGCTTTTTTAATATTTGGCACACTGATACTCACCTCTTTCTTTCTCTTTATCCATTGGTCACGAAAGACGCTTTTAATTTGCAGATTAAAGTCTTGGCGTTATGAATAGCATTGAAATCTGAATAAAAATCAATGAAGACCAGTAAAATGAGACTAATGGACGTTAACCTTTATCCAAAATCAATTGAACCGCAATTAAAACTATCTCAAGGGGATCTCTGCCAGATTAATTGCACAGGAGATTCATGTATATCTGTATTGTCATTTTCAGTCCAAGTTAATATCATTTATAATCCCTGTTGCGGAGACATAACCTTGAAAATTTATGCCAAACATGATTATCACTGCACATTATTCCTCGAAAGGAATAATTTGAGCAATAATTTAACAGCAACTCAAACCACCTCTCTCTCTCCTCTCTCTCTCTCTCTCTCTCTCTCTCTCTCTCTCTCTCTCTCTCTCTCTCTCTCTCTGAGTGGACGGTACTCGCTCATTCTGTTAAACTCTAATGAAAATTATGTTAATTCTCTCTGTCCCTTCCAAGATAATTAGAAACTGTCACGCTCATCACAAAATAAATATACACCTATATAAATATATCTACATAAATGGACATATTGCCGATTCAAAGACAGCAAAATAGATGAAAATCATATGTTCGCCCCTACAATACATCTTAGACAATAAATGTGGCATACTCTAATAATGCGCAATAGCAAAGTGGTCTAGTAACATCCGAATCGTCGAAGTCCCTATGAATTACACTGAATCTTTACAGCAACAAGATATGGTTATTCCATCACCATACTATGATTCAAGTCCATAATGCAACAAAGATCGCACTAGGTTTATAATCTTCCCTATGTACGCAATATCAGTCTATTTGATATGCAAATGTTGTTCCGTCGACCCACTGTTTGATTTGCCTTTTCGGTCTTTCACTACATTCCAGTTAAAAGGAACTATGATGCACATCTCTGTTCCTAGATAACTGAAAGACTATATCTCATAAATCCTTTCTCCATCTCATTCCATTTCATCCCTTGCGCTCTTCTTAGATTCATTTTGAGCCCACCTTTCTAGATTTTTTGATTTTCAGAGATTTTTGGCATTATGCCAAGCACTGGGGCAACTAAGGCCATTCAGCGCTGAAACGGAAATTGACAGTAAAAGGTCTGAAGTTGTAACAAAATGATAACCTCGCAGTTGCACTGTGAACCAATTGTTAGGAGAAGGTGCACAGTTGGATGGAAGAGAAAGAATATGAACGAAGGTACAGTGAAAGGAATGAAAGAGGTTGCAGCTACGGGCCGAAGGGACGCTGCAAAGAACCTTAAGTAATGCCTACTACATTGCACCGAATGAGGTGCACTGACGGCACTAACCCCCTATGGGAACCTTTCTTGAAGTATGATGCATTCTGTTAAGGAAGCTTTGAAAATCTCGTGGTCTGTGTAGCATATCTTCAGTCTTTCAAGTTGCTATCGTTACTTCAATCTCAACCATCGCTTTCGTCTATGAACCAGTTATCTTCCTTTTGAAATGAGAGCAGCAAAGCTGAATGAAACATCATTTGTAGCACCCAACAACTTGACTATACCCAAACCAATATGATCCTGGCACCAATTTCGTTCTTGGAAAATTTGGACTACCTTTACATATTTAGCGGCAGTGTCATAGTAACACAAAACCTTCTAATATATGTCAAGTGTAAATTGTAAAATGGCTTCTCTTAATCAACAAAATCCACCACTGCAGGTTTTTTTTTTTATTCAAGCACTTCTCCTCAATATTTCTTAACATGAACATTTTGTCAGTGCAACTCCTGCCTTTTTTGAAACTAGCTTGTGCGTGTCTTGGCTTTTTAAGCTTCTTTTTTCAGCCTACTGGGAGTGAACAAATTTAATATTTTCAATACAACCGACGTAGATGCAATGCTTCTATAATATTATATAATATATTATAATATATATATATATATATATATATATTATATATATAACATAATAAATATATATATACATACATACTATATATATATATATATATATATATATATATATATATATATATATATATATATGAGTGCGAGAAAAATAAGTCGAAGATTACATAAAATCGTGAATATTTGTTAGAAACTGTAAATGTTAGCATGGCACTCCCAAGTAGACCTGGTCAATTTATTACTCTCGTGATACTACCAATATATACTGAGATCATACTCCTTTCCTTTCATTCTCATTCCAAATTTCTGTTTACTCCGATGAACTGACCAATAATTACCATATAAATGGTAAAAGCAAATATACTAAGTAATTCAGAAATATGAATGCGTCTAGACGTTACCGATGCTCATTTAAAAATACCACTAGTAAGGTTCATGCAGTACGATTGCTGTTTTGGTAACAATAGTCTAAATTTTCAGTCTGTAAATCAGCCAAGTTCAGACTGTGATCGGTGGTGCATGTATGATGAAAAAACCACAGGTTTCCAAATTTATTTTCTCAGCACAAGTTGATATGCATTTGCCAGAAATTACCCTGATCAAGTCGACAAGTACTATTGCACAGTTTAAACACCAGTTATGACCTACTAAATACCAGAACTTACGACTAAGTTTTCATCTCTAAATTCCTCCTCTACGATTACATATGTATATCCTGTGTTTGTCTACTATCCACTGTGAAGAAAAAGTTGAGAAATTTTTACTGCACACTAAAATCTTAGACATGAGAGGAATGGTCAAAATAAGTTTGACCCTCAGATTCATCCTTCTTTTAACGATTAAAGTTTCGTCAAAGCCAACAAACCTTGATGACTGGCAAAAGCTTCTACTTCCAGAAACTGACTTAAGGTCCTCTTAAAAATCAGGAAATTGCAGACACAACGAAGTTTACTACAAACTTGTGACTGAGAATTGCAGGGAACTAAGTCCAGAGTTGCCATATGAGGCCCATTAGCATATGCCTATAGCTCTCCAACTACACCACCCGGAAACAGAGCCGTTTTAGTTCTCCGTCCGAACCTCAGCTCTTATAAACTACTGAGGCTAGAGGGCTGCAAATTGGTATGTTGATCATCCACCCTCCAATCATCAAACATCAACTTGCAGCCCTCTAGCCTCAGTAGTTTTTATTTCACTTAAGGTTAAAAATTAGCCATGATCGTGCGTCTGGCACCGCTATAGGTGCCAACAACACAGGCCACCACTGGCCATGGCTGAAAGTTTCATGGGCCAAGGCTGAGATCTTCATGGGCCGTGACTGACAGTTTCATACAGCATTAGAAGCTGTACATAAAACTCGACTGTGTCGAAGAAACTTCGGCGCATTTTTTACTCGCTTTTTTTACAGACGAAAGACGATTTCGACTGCATGTGCCGCCGCCTCTGATAAAACACTACCGACAACTGCAAATTACCAGATATTTCATCCACTTTTAATAATCAATTCCGCACTCGACACAACAGCTACTCTTGTAAAAGAGTTGTGATCAAAGTTTTAGTAATTACGCCGAAATAATCCCGTGATAGAGAGGATATTGCTAATTTAATTGAGCATTATAATCATCCTTGCACTTTAGTCAAAACCATCTGTTTATTATCACTACTATGATGAGTCCTAAGAGTAACATTGCATTATGATTACATTACCCGGTAATTAATTTTATATATGTATATATGTTACAGGGAATATGTGAAATCTGGGATTTCATGAAATCCCTAGGGAATATGTGAAATTACCAATTCGTTTAAGAAAATGAACATCGAGGGCTAGTACTCAACACGGTGAAACAGTGATTCATCTACATTGTTTCGCCTTGTTTAGTACTCGCCTCTAGGGAGTCAAATGTATTTCGCAGTGTTTAGTCCTAGCCCTGGGGAGTCAAATGTATTTAGCCGTTTTCAGTACTACCCAGTGGGTGAAAAAATGTCCTTAAGTAAATTTGATCGCCCGGGGGCTAGTACTAAATACGGCGAAACAGTGTAGAGAATCACTGTTTCAGCGTGTTCAGTACTAGACCTCGGGGTTCATATGTTCCTAAGGGAATTCGTCATTTAACATACTCCCTAGGGATTTCGTGAAATCCCCGATTTCACATATTCCCTGTAACATATATATACACACACACACACACATACATCGAGCTACAAATGTCCTTTAATATTTAATTTGCTCTACCTCGGAATTAATATATTTTCATATATGTTTAACCATAGGGAAATTTTTTAGTCGATAAGAGATTTGTCAGCTCACGGGCGCTAACCATCGACACCTACAAATCCAGGACGACAGTGAAGCTTAAACCCACCCCGCCACCGCAAGGGGCTATAAGTTTACGCGGCCTCCCACCTACAAATATTTACCTGTTGCTCTCAGGTATTCATAGTTTTGGAGACTGCATCAACCCCCCTCGACCTCGGTAGAGTTGTAGTGCTTTTGTCCACACGTAGCCATTATATAAGTCATATCACATTACCGAGATTCATATACAATCATCGACCTACAAATGTCCTTTAAGATCCAATTCGCTCTATCTCGGAATTAATATATTTTTATATATGTTTAACCGAAGGGGAATTTTTTAGTCGATAAGAGATTTGTCGGCTCACGGGCGCGAATTATCGACACCTTCGCTTAAACATATATGAAATTATATCAATTCCGAGGTAGAGTGAATTAGATATTAAAGGACACCGAAGTCGAGGGGGGTTGATGCAGTCTCCAAAACTACGAATACCTGAGAGCGACTATGAAATATATGGTAAATGTGCATACCTAGATGGATATGGGGATGATTGCAGAGATCTGCATCCAAAAATGTGCAAAAACCTAAAAGAAGGAAAAGGATGTAAGTTCGACAAAAAATGCAAATATATGCACCCTGTAGCCATGAATCATAATCAAATAAATAACCAACCAAGTAATAAAATCCAAAATAAGAAAGAAACAAATAAAGAGAGAAATCAAGAATATCAGGTAAAAGAGAAAAGCAAACCACCAATGAGATATGCAGAGATGTCAGCAAAAAATTTCAACGCATCAGCTCCAAAATTCTACTCAAGGGATAATAACTGTATTTATTATGCAAGAGAATATTGCAGAAACGGAGAAATTGCAGATTCAGACAACAAAATGAATAATTATGATGAAGGAAGATCAAATATTATGGAAAAGTTGGATTTTTTAATGTCAGAATTTCTGGAAATGAAAAAAAGAACAACATACCAGAACAGGAAAGAGACATGGGAAATCCTTATTACTACCAATATTAAATGAAGGAGAAAACACGCAAACCATCATAGTGATGAATGCGCAGGGTTTAGTTACGAGTAACTCAAAAAGAAAAATAGAGTACTTAGAAGAACTAACCCAAATTGAAAAGAAAATAGATATAATGAATATAAGTGAAACCTGGTATTCCCAAGAGACTGGGAATGATGATCAAATAAAGGGTTCCAAAACTTAAAGATCAATAGAAAAAATAGGAATCAAGGGGGAACCGCAATATATGGGAAAGACAAAAAACAAGGAAAAAATATATGAGAAATATAGTAACTCAGAATGTGAACTAATAGCGGTAGAATTTGAATCTGAAAAATTAATGAACATAGTAATATATAGACCTCCTAATACTAAAGAGTTTGACTTAATAATTGAAAAATTGGATGATATATGTAGAAATCACAAGGACTGGACTATTCTCCTATCTGGTGACTTCAACTTTCCTTTCGTAGAATGGAAAGAACGAATAGGAGATTGTGGTTGTACTTATACATATAAAAAAGAGAGTAATAGTAGTGCAGAAGATAAGAGGCAATTCGAAAAGCTATTAGATATGCTACTAGAATACAACATTCAACAAATAAATCACCTGCCAACAAGAAAGGAAAATACTTTAGACCTAGTATTTGTGAACGAGATGAATTATGTTAAAGAAATAATAGTTTATAATGCGAGTATTTCAGACCATAATGTCATAGAATTAACAATTCATTCCAAAGCAAGTGAAAACAGAGATAAGCAAGAAATGAAAAAGTGGGAAGGATATGGAAAATACAACTTCTACAGTAAAAATATAAAATGGTCAGAAATAAATGAAGAATTAAACAAAGATTGGGATAACATTTTCGTAAGCGATGACATAAGGGTAAATACGGAGATATTATATAAAATATTAGAGAAAATAGTGGATAAATATATACCGAAGAAGAAAAGTAAGCAACATTCATGCATACCAAGAGACAGAAGGATCTTGTTCCAGAAAATCAGAAAGTGGAAAAAAGGTCTTGCAAAAGAAAAAAATGCATGGAAAGTTATAGAACTAAAAAGTAAGATAGAAAATGCAGAACAAAAGATTATACAATCAAAAGAAAATGAAAAACGGGACTTGGAAGAAAAAACCCTATTAAATATCAAGCAAAACCCCAAACCCCAAACTATTATACTCATATGCGAAGAAGATGAATAAAAGAAGAATAGAAATAGGCCCTCTGAGAATTGAAGGGAGATTAATGAATGAAAAAAGGAAATTTGCAACATACTGGCAGAACGATATAAGAGAGAATTCACCCCTAGAATAGATAATGAAGATAACGATATAGAAGTAAGGGACGAAAATAGTGAATATTTAGCTGACATAGAAATTAATGAAGCTGATATTGTGCAGGCAATTAATGAAATTAAAAATGGAGCTGCTGCAGGGCCTGATGGAATCCCTGCTATTTTGTTAAAGAAAGTAGTTCATTCTATCGCAAAGCCACTTGCAATATTATTAAGACAAAGTGTAGATACAGGCAAGATTTATGATGAGCACAAATTAAGCATATATCACCCCTACTTTCAAAAGTGGATCAAGACTAGAGGTAAGTAATTATGGCCTGTGAGTCTAACATCACATATTATGAAAGTGTATGAAAGGGTAATGAAGAAAAATATTATGAAACATTTAATAAAAAATAATTTGTTTAATATAGGACCAACACGGTTTCGTACCCGGAAAAAGTACACAAACCCAACTGTTAGTCCACCGTGAGAACATATTCAAAAATATGAAAAGCGGAAATGAAACAGATGTGGTTTATCTAGACTTTGCAAAAGCTTTTGACAAAGTAGACCATAATATATTAGCAAAGAAAATTAGAAAACACAATATCGTAGATAAAGTAGGAAGATGGTTAAAAGAATTTTTACACAACAGAAAACAGATAGTTATTGCAAACGATGAGAAATCGGATGAAACCAAGGTAATATCCGGTGTGCCACAAGGTACGGTGTTAGCTGCAATACTGTTTGTTATTATGATTGAAGACATAGACAGTAATGTTAAGGATTCGGTAGTGAGTAGTTTCGCTGATGACACAAGAATAAGTAGAGAAATTACTTGTGATGAAGATAGGAACGCTCTACAAAGAGACCTTAACAAAGTATATGATTGGGCAGAGGAAAATAGGATGGTATTTAACTCTCATAAATTTGAATCAATAAATTATGGAGACAGAGAAGGAAAGCTATATGCATATAGGGGACCTAATAATGAGACAATCACAAATAAGGAAGCAGTTAAAGACCTTGGTGTGATGATGAATAGGAACATGTTATGCAATGATCAAATAGCAATTCTTTTGGCAAAATGTAAAGCAAAAATGGGAATGTTGTTACGGCACTTCAAAACAAGAAAAGCTGAACACATGATTATGCTTTATAAAACATATGTTCGTAGTCCACTTGAATATTGCAATATGATATGGTGCCCACACTATCAAAAGGATATTGCACAAATAGAGAGTGTACAAAGGTCCTTTACAGCTAGAATAGAAGAAGTTAAGGACCTTGACTACTGGGAAAGACTACAATCCTTAAAATTATATAGTCTAGAAAGGAGAAGAGAACGCTACATGATAATTCAGGCATGGAAACAGATAGAAGGAATAACAGAAAATATCATGGAACTAAAAATATCAGAAAGAGCAAGCAGAGGTAGATTAATAGTGCCCAAAACAATACCAGGAAAAATAAGGAAAGCACACAGGACATTAATCCACTACGCACCAGCATCGATAATGCAGCGTCTATTCAATGCGTTGCCAGCTCATCTGAGGAATATATCAGGAGTGAGCGTAGATGTGTTTAAGAATAAGCTCGACAAATATCTAAACTGCATCCCAGACCATCCAAGATTGGAAGATGCAAAATATACCGGAAGATGTACTAGCAACTCTCTGGTAGACATTAGAGGTGCCTCACACTGAGGGACCTGGGGCAACCCGAACGAACTGTAAGGTCTGTAAGGTCTGTAAGGTGGGAGGCGGCATAAACTTATAGCCTTTTGCTGTCGTCCTGGATTTGTAGGTGTCGATGGTTCGCGCCGGTGAGCCGATATATATATAGTATATATAGGACACCCTTAGAAATAGTGAGGATATTATAATAGTCCTTGGTATTTACAGTGATTTTAAATTTAAAATAAAATCTCTCACAGGACTCGTTTTTCTATATGTATGTATGTATAGTAAATGTTTTAAATTGTTAGTTATCTAAATTGTTAGCCCTTTTTTACCTTCTTTAGTACGTTTGCTCTATTGCAACTATGGTCATTCTTCTCTGTGTAGTCTTATTCCGCTTCAAATCTTGTTCGTTTTTCATAACAATATTAGTTTGCTATTACTAGCCATTGAAGACCCGTCAAATTCCTGATTTCTCCATACTTTTTGCATGCTACCTTTGCTCAGAGGAGGTTGGTGGCGTCAATACCTTCTCTGCCCCCTCCACTTTTCTCTTAAAAAAGTAAATAACCAAATAAATATATCTAAATAAATAAAAATTCCAGCACAACGGGTGCTAATTGCTAAACTTTCCAGTAAGTGTAATGTCTTGTACCGTTGGGAACTAACTCTAGAAACTCTTATTGGGAAGTTTTTTCGCTGTTCTGACGACAGTTGTAGAGGCATTATGAACAGAAGGCATCTAAGAGTAGTGGAACAGAAAATTCATATTAATGGTACTTTTGCTGTTAAGTGCAATTTAACAATCAATAAATACAAATTAGATTTGAAAACAGTTTTTACAATGAAAACTGGGGAGAGAGAGAGAGAGAGAGAGAGAGAGAGAGAGAGAGAGAGAGAGAGAGAGAGAGAGAGAGAGAGAGGTTAATGAACGGAGTGGCGGCTTATGAAATACAATCACCGTTTTCCTGGTTTGAGTAGTTTATTCAGCGATATTTTCAACGTAGATAACTATGGTAGCGGATGCGAAATCTCATTATTGTGAACATGTCACTTTAAAATTTCTCTACAGAAGTCCTGAATGAAATTACGTACGCTTTGAGGGAGTTAATTAATTAAATTCTATTGCAATTTACAGAATTATGAGTGGGATTTCCATCTTTCTACACAATACGCAGCTACTCTATTAATTGCTTCATCAAACAGTTCTTTAAATATACTATATAATATATGTATATCATATATATATATATATATATATATATATATATATATATATATATATATATATATATATATACACGTGTGTTGTTAATAAACTAAGGATTTAGCATTTTCAGCATAAATTTATCAAAAACGAATGCCGTATAATCTGGATATTTAAATATTAATTTGTAAAGTAAAAAACAAACAAATTTAAAGCAGTTTCCTAACTGTATGGCATATCTATAGCTTACATGACCCATTATAATTGGTGCTACACGTTTATTTAACATTTTAATATGCAAATACCACAAATTAGAAAACGTATTTAAATGACTGAATTTTATTGTATTATTAAAATTCTTTTATATCAGAGCTCCTTTTTGGAATGCCTAATAAAGTGCATATAGCTCGAATATGTATATATATATATATATATATAGATATATTTAATATATACTATATATAATAGATACACATATATATAAACATATATATACATATATTATACATATATATATCAATATATGTATATATATATATATATATATATATATATATATATTATATATATAGAGAGAGAGAGATGAGAGAGAGAGAGAGCGAGAGAGAGAAGAGAGGAGAGAGAGAGAGAGAGAATGATTCGAAAAATCATTAAATGAGCAAAAGCCAACATAAAAAATATCAGTGAATGCATTCAAATAAACTGACCTAATAAATTTACTGCCAAACTCACATACGCAAAACTTTTATTGACTTTTTGCAACGGCAAAATCATTGTAAAAACACTGGCGCATTGTTTGCTGGAATTTCTTTCTATTGTGTATATAATGTCCAAAACAATCAATTCATTGTGCCCCTGGAAACAATGAAGCTTCGAGATATTGTTTACAAACTCGTTCCACTCATTTCTCTCTCTCTCTCCTCTCTCTCTCTCTCTCTCTCTCTCTCACACACACACACACACACACACAATGCAAGGAATAGCAAGTTCCAGGAAAACAGAACCCCCTTATGTGAAACAAAGCAAATACATAAAAAAGGGGGACGTTAAAGAAAATTATTTCACTAAAAATTAGTATAAATGGGCAAATAGATTACTGACTAGCACGTTTTCTAATGGACAATCACGGTGTATTAAGAAAAATGTGTAAAGAGAATAATACCATATCCAATTCCAGTGCAAGCACAACTAAATATATAACATAAATAAGTAGTGTTATAAATCGCATTCAAGAAAATATAATATCGAAAATCTACGAAGTTAGAAAGTGCCTGAGCATGTTAGCCTGGCGCAAACTTTGACCATTAATATCCATAAGTCAAAGGCAGACTTGCAATGCTTTTTCGAAATGAGAAATCTTACACTATTACGTACACTGACGTTTTGGGCTTGAGAACAACTAAAAGGTTACCTTCAATATCATTTGTTGTTGCGCACATTTTATTGACAGACAGCTCTGGCAATGAATACATTACTAACACCATATACTGAAAATCGCGACGATGTTGACATAACTGATATTGAAAGTAAAATGGGTGAAAACAGGAATATGTTAGAAGCTTATAACTTGTTTATCTCTTTCGAAATGAAAAAGAATTCTATCACATGCTCTTAGCAGCCAAAATTCCTTGAATATCGGACCACCCTCCTACGACCTGCCATCGAAATTTGTCCGTAATCTTTCAGATATGATCATGGACTGTAAAATTATAAACAAACAGATGGTCAGATACAAACCAATCTAACTCTTTGGTTTAACGAAGGCAGGTGCTTATACGTATATAATGGAATGTATAATCTAATGATTATTCATATTATTTCATTTAACAGAAGGAAAACAAAATGAGCGTCTCGGGAGCCTAAAAGAATTATTTTAATTTCATACACCTGATTCCACAACTACTATTACCGTTTCATTTGCTGATGAAGTTCAGCCTTAATCAATATTGCTCGCAGTAAGTCTGCTTTGTCAACTGTAATTCATCGTAGCCATCAGGTATAGAACAATGTCAGTCATAATATGATACAGCCTCAGTATATCTTACGTAATTATTTTTCCCAAAGCAGCTGGAACTCGATATACCAATTAACTAAAAGCTTTTGATATTGGTTCTTTTGATACCTGTCAGAAGATAGATAGAAAAAGATTCCTGTGGAATTAGTATATAGTTTATCGGTTATGTTTTAGATTCCTTCTTTTATTCATTGCCATTTTGTTAAGGCTAAAACTAACGATCACGCAGTAATTAATTAATGTTCTATTTTCCCTTTAGTAGAAATAAGACAACTCGTTAATGATTACTCGACTGTTGTCAGTTCATCTTATCTAAGTACAAACGCTCAATTCAATCGAAGCCACTTGTTCACCGAAATCGACAGATAGCAGTAGAAATTAAACGCCTTTACCAGATCGGTGCTTGTTTACGCAGATCTCATTTTTCTCCTAGCATGTGGCAAGATCCACTGGAATACATGCCTACACCTCAGACTATCATCACATTGATTCCTTGCCACTATAATTCGACAACGGGGAGGCTTGTTTCATGACCTGTCCCACTTGTCCAGACATTACGTAGTACAGTAGTTCTCAGTCAGGGGCGAATTCCCCCATAGGAGGGAATTTCAGAGTTCGGTTGCGAGGCGGGGGGCGGGGGGGTGGGGGGTGGGGGTGGGGGGTGGGGGGTGGGGGGTGGGGGGGGGGGGGGGGGATTGAGACCACAGACTGCCAAGCTCACAATAGCTCTAGGACTAGGACCAATGCCAGTCTCCCCAACGCCTTTTTGAATTGAAAAGGCCTGAGAGACTTAAGCATGAGTCATCACCAGTCGTCCGAGTCTGGCCGTGCGTTTCCATTCACAACTTTGTATTTTTGGTGGCATTTATCGGTTATTTGCAGAATGTATAATTTTTGTGTAAGTTAATTATGTTTTACAGTCTTTTGCATCATCAGTATCCTCTCTACCTGGTTAATATGATTAAATATAAAGGGAAATCAGTGCAGAAACAGTAATGAGAACAAAAATGTTTATTCACAGAAATGAGTATATAATACATTTTTATACTTAGAAAGGAGGACAAAAGCACAAAAATGGTGACAAAAGATGCCTCTCTCTTCAGGAAAAGGTATAAGAGCTATATACAAAATAAATATTCTCTATAATTTACAGCAATTGTTCCTCAGAATCTTATTTCTTCAGTGTATTCAGCTTTCTCTTTTTTGTTAAATTTTTGCAATTTTGAATGTTTTAATTACTTTTCTTACAATAACTGTTTAGAGGGCATTGGAGGAAGCAAATATCAGCATTTTTTGAATTTTTTCTATGCTATGCCCAGCATCACAATCATTTAGAGGTAAGAAGGCATCATTATCAGAAAGGACAGTGAGTGAAATGTCCGTGGCCAAATTCCTTTGATATATTGATTTGATAAAATCAGGACACTGTGACAGTTTATCAATGGTTATATAGTTAAACAGAATTACGTTTACTACAGATTCATGCGGATAAAGAAGCTTTCTCTGCTTATACCCTGAATGTAACTGTTATTGTCTGGTAAGCTATCTTTTGTTTCTTGGCAAGTGTCTTTACAGGAGCTACACTTAAATTTTTTCACAACAGCATACACACAATAGCCAGCAAGGTATGTTATAACCGGGAAAAGATTCATACATTTATCAATATCATCTTGATTGACATTCAATATAAAAAAAAATCGTTATTTCCGGACTGCTGATTATTCATGCACTCCCAGTTCGTTTCTTCGAAGATCTTCAGTTCGATGTTTTTATTATTGAAAGTTACTCTGAGAACAGACATTAACCTCAGTTTTTTTTCACACTCGAACACTTCACTTGTCGTAAGTAAATGTTGTAATTGCTGCCAGCAAGTCGACGATATTTACCAAATCTATTTTCAAGTTGATCGGTGTATGGTGTTTTTACGTTGCATGGAACCAGTGGTTATTCAGCAACGGGACCAACGGCTTTACGTGACTTCCGAACCACGTCGAGAGTGAACTTCTATCACCAGAAATACACATATCTCACTCCTCAATGGAATGGCCGGGAATCGAACCCGCGACCACCGAGGTGAGAAGTAAACACCAAACAAACCGTGCTAGATCGGTTTGAAATTTTCCTGGTAAGACATATTTCACTTTTAATTTTTCTCCACAGTATTTTGTTATTTCTATCATTGCACTAGTTATGTTTTATGGCAGTGAATGTTTTCCTACTCAGCTTTCCACCAGTTTTGGTAATGTTATTCCAGAGATCTAATCAGTATTTATTCTCATTTTCCACCTGACACTACACCTTTTTTCCCAGGTGCAGTCAGACGATGATTTCATTAAACCCCTCCAACAATAAATCCTATAATCAGTTTAGTTCATCCATAAAGATAAACAGACGTGTTTGATTGCATTACAATTTTAGTCTTTAGTCCACGTGAATTAAAACATGATCAAATCTATGGTCAAATAGAGCCTTGTTTCACCAAAGAAAATCAAAATAAATATGCTATGTTTTATTAGAAATCATTTTTCTGTACTGTTTATCACGCGCATTATGTATTTTTTGCATTTTCATTCTAATAAATAAATAATACATATCCTATCCTAAACACCTTTTTCAGAACTTTTTAGGTTCTTCAATAGACTTCTCCTAACCCCCCACCCCTCCCAAACAAGAACAACAATAACAAAAACAAAGTAGCTTCTAGGCTTACTTCCTGAGCAAGCGATAAAAAATACATATCAAGTTAAGTTAATTGTTTAGGAAATTGTTTTGCCACTATTTTTCTTTATATGATGAAAGGCTGGAAGGCTAACTCTTGCAGCAATTCAATTAATAATAGGAAAGAAGTAAAAAGGCGTAGCTATCAGAGTATAAACTTACTATTTCTTATTAAAAAAGACGTCTATTCTCATGCAATATTAAAGAATGAATTTCAATATGGATTGAGGGGTTGGTTCTGTTTTTCTATGAATTGGACAGTGAAGACAGCAGTTTCGATGAACTGACAGGAGAAATGACAGGTAAATTTGATCGTGAATACACCGCCTTAGGTTGCTGAATTCTATAATAGTGAATGGGTGTGTCGAGAGAGAGAGGGAAAGAAAGTGAAAGGAGAACAGAGAGAAGAGGGGTGTCAGATAGAAGAGGATTAGAGAGAGATATAGTTTATTGAAATGTCACTTAGAGTTTTTCCGAGGAGCGCCGTTTTAGTCAGCTAATATATATATATATATATATATATATATGTATGTATATATATATATATATATATATATATATATATATATATATATATATATATATATATATATCTAACTGGATGAAGTCACATTAGTAGGCTGAAAGTTGAGTAAATTTAGATCTCATAAGTTTGGTGTAAATATACAGCAAAAAAAAGAGACTTTTTATGTAATTTCTTGTGAAATAAACTTTTTTTTTCATTTCATAAAATGATTATATACAATTACAAAGCGTTCTGAAATATCAGACACTACTTGAATGTTCACAACAGGATCAAGGACCATGAATGTCTATATAGTTTCAATCTGCGCGATTCTAGTTGGCTGGTTACTATGGTACAAGCAATATCCATATTATGTGCATAAACGCTTATAACTTTTCTCCTCATTTCCGCACATTGCCAGCAATAGCGTTGGCAGCGGAAATGAGAGTTATAAACGGAACGGATAACACTGATAATAAGGCCATAATATATTTATTTAACAACGTCATAAAATTGACCTTCTACACTGCGCTCTAATGGTTGTAAAATTAAGTTTAACGACAAACTTTATCAATATATTCAACTCATAAAATGCAATGTTGCCTCGGCTTTATCACCTGGTAATATTATCGGAAAAAAAGATGCAATATAACCTAACGGTGATATATATCAATATTTAAACCTAAAGCTAGAACTAACCACCCCTACTCTCTCTCTCTCTCTCTCTCTATATACATATATATATATATATATATATATATATATATATATATATATATATATGTATATATAGACATATATATATATATATACACATATATATGTATATCTATCTATCTATCTATCTATATATATATATAGATAGATAGATAGCTAGATATACATGCATATATATATATATATATATATATATTATATATATATATGTGTGTTTTTGTATGTCTTAAATCCACGGTAGAAAGTTGAGTGAAACTGGGGACTTGGAACTAATAGATTTAAGGATTTAATAGGATATATATATATATGGTATATATATATATATATATATATATATATATACACATATATATGTATATATATATATATATATATATATATATATGGGAGTCTTTTGATCACTGTTATGTCGAGCCCAAAGTAAGGGGTTCAGTACGTACCCAGGCCAGGCTCATAAAATGCAGTCGGGCCTTTGCTTCCCACCTAAACGCTGTAGGATTCGGTAATCCTCAGATTACGAGGTGCGGTAGAAATTTCTTACCTCTACTGCAAAATTAAATTTTTTTCCAATTGCTATTCCAGCTCTTGAGAAGTGTTCAACTGAGTTGGCAGGAATTACTCATTAAACTCGGCGGAACGGTGATAAAGAAGCAGTAATTGAAGTAAGAAGACATTGGGGCCATCTTATAATGAAGCGAAGAGGTACCGGCAGCGTTCTTTATAACTGTCATTTATTAATGTTAAAAATAGAATTAGCAACTATGTTTGTGTCGAGTAGATGCCTCCCACATGAATATGTTATTAACTTCTTATTTGAAGAATTCCCAAATCATTAGTACAAATGAGAGAGAGAGAGAGAGAGAGAGAGAGAGAGAGGACTTATTGATTTAGTCCCATGTGGCGGAATAGTGACCTTTGTTGTATCGACGATTGATAATGATCAATCAGTGTGTGGCCGTAGAGGGCCTCTTATTATCCCTGCTCTAAGAAGGTCGAAGTGTTCAAACAGTTTGTCTATCACTCATGTCTTATGTTTTACATGTTGATTCAAAAGCGACTGCAGAGAAAACATGAAGTTAATTATTGGATATTTTCCTCGTATTGTTGGTGCTCCATGTCATAAGCAGAAGAACACTACGTTGGAGATTTACAGAATGGGTGGAGGGTAAGATTTTTTTGCCAATCTGATCTACAACAAATATGTATGATAGTTAATTAAATGTAACATAAAATGAGAGACTAAAAAAGCATTCCTTCACAGTTTACACGTGTAACTCATCAGCCTTGCTCAATGAGGCCTCACCTACACAGTCAAATGAAATTTCTCTTTTAGGAAAATATAGTTTTATTAGTTTCCTTTTCCATTTAATAATCTAAGTATCCACCAGGCTGGAACTGTGAGTCAGTAAATTAGAGAACACTAATTAGGAAAAGGCTCTGAGAAAAACATGTTGTATAGTGATTGCTTTGTACATAGTTTCAGATGAAAAAACAAATTATTACGAATTAGAGCGTGTAATTTGAAGTTTTAAAGCTTCTCGAAATTATACAAAAAATAATTAATAAAGAGCCCATTTGAAAACTACTGTCCCTCATCTTTAATTAGGATTTTGGGAAAAAAATTCAAGGAAACGGTAGCTTTTCTTTATTTCATAATATTTTCTTTCAGCTAACTTACTCGTTTGAGAGTATGAGTAACATCTTTATATGCTTTAACAGGATAAAGTATTAGGGATCTCACTCATATTATCAAGACCTAGGAAGGAAAAGTATATATAAAAAACAACATAAGAGAACAACTAAGTAACTGAACGGAAATGTTTTACAAGACTTGTCTTTTAAATAACTTTATATAGTACTTTCTGTCAATAAAATATCAGCGGCTAATCTTTTCAAGGACTGACTTCAAAACTATAAATATTTCTTTTGAAACGACAGTTACCGAAGCACCTGTACTCTCTCTCTCTCTCTCTCTCTCTCTCTCTCTCTCTATAATTATATATTATATATATATATGTGTGTGTGTGTGTGTGTGTGTGTGTGTGTGTGTGTATGATAATCATAAGTGCCCGCCCCAACTTCAAGAAAGATTTCTAGATCCGCCACTGCCTGAGAGCTTCTGAATACTAGAAAAATGTGTATGCATGAGCAGAACACTACTTTGTCGCAGATTAGTTCAAATTACTTTAACCCTGTACAGGATATAGGGTGTATTTGTTTGGATTCGTGGCGCTCTGGTGTCAGGCATTCTCTTAGAGCCATTGTAGCTACTACAAATAAAGTTATAAAATATTCTGACAAAGCAACAATAGGATTTGGTACCTAAATGGAACTCTCGTATCCGTATATCTTTAGCTGAACTTTCATTGAAAGGTATTGTTGATCTTGTTATCTGTCCAGAATTAAGTTTGGTGTTATCCGTATCGACCCATGAACATTTTCTTTAATAAATCTAAATGTCTATAACACTTGGATATAGTCCAAAATTACATGTATCGTTTCGTATTTTGCAGAAGAGGTTACTGCAACTCAATAGTAATGTTTCTTTAAGCGGTTCAATTCGTCAGTGTTAAATGACTTCCGAAAATAAGAAAAGAATGTGCGCTGAGGTGCTTCATATTGACGATTCATACTTTCATCAACTTTCCTACAATTATTGCTTCTGAAATGGACAAGCGAGTGTTTGTTAGTCACTGAAAATGCACATACAAAACTCTATAGAAATTTTGAGACTGAGTTACAAAGGGCAGTGGTCCGTGGGATTTCATGAAAAAAATAAGAGAGAGAGAGAGAGAGAGAGAGAGAGAGAGAGAGAGAGAGAGAGAGAGAGAGGAGAGAGAGAGAGAGAGAGGAAACCGGCCTGGACATATTTACGATCCACTGCTATCAATCAGCCTTATGGGCATGTCCACTAAAGCGCCCTAGTTACTAATCACCTAAACGATTCTCTTCCTAAGATGGTATAGTGTAGCAACCAAGAGATAAAACAGATGGAGCACCTTCCTTCACATTATCGTCGTGCTAATTAATACTTCTAGTCAATGTTGTTTCAGCTTCATGCTTTTCTATATATTGTTCCAGAAAATACTGGATTTTAAAGGATTTGGCGAATCATTTTTTATGTAAATTCATTTAAAATAGTAAATTTCCGCTAAGTTTTTTTCAGGAGACTCCGTTCTGAATACTTGTTACTTAGCCTCCTTATAACCAGTGAGTACAGTAATATGAAATGCAATATATGAAATTAAAGGATTTCTTATCTGCAGTCTGGAATAACTTAATAATTTCTAGATAATCTTTTCTGTTTCAATTAATTGTTTAAGATGAAGAGAATGTAAATAAATTTTCACACACAGACGCACACACACACAAATATATATATGTGTGTGTGTGCGCGCGCGCAAACGGCAGTCTGGTCAGGAATTAACCACAAAAATATATCTTCATTGTATTATACCAGTAAGCAAAACTCTATGAAATTAAAAGTCTTTTTAGTTACAATGGACAGTCATAGAATCTCTCTCTCAGTAGACACACACATATACATATGCAAAACACATACGTACAACGTGTATCTTATATATATATATATACATACTATATGTGTTTGTGGAAAAATGCATTTAAATCCTCTTCATCTTTAACTAATAATTGATAATATATCTGTACCGATAAATAGCATTGAAAGGAAGCTTCTATTCATCCTGATTCGGAATTATCCGTTTTCTCTGGTACTCCACGAGCGCTTATATAAGAAGGGCGAAAAAGAAAGAAAATCCGAAAAACCATTCTCTTTTTCTCTCAAGGTATGGAATTTTGAATATTTGCCAAATATGAAAAGAAAGATTGATGGAAACAGCCTGCTGGTGCTACCGCCAGGTTTCATCTTTATTGATAGTCTACACTTTCTCTAGAAAGGAATAAAAAATCTTTTCTTGTTACTACGTTGTTGGCATTTTAAGAAATACAGGTGCTTTGGACCTGGTATGATTTTTTATAAAACAATATTCATATTTGTATTACTTTACTGTCCCTTTTTTCATTTCTAGAAACCACGGCATTGCGGTGATACTGCACCCCGCCCCCCCTTACTCTCTCTCTCTCTCACACACACACACACACACACGCACGCACACACACACACACAATGTGCATTAATTCCTTATTCCTTTTGTAATTTTACCAGGTTCTTAACAGAGATGAATTTCCACTTTGCATATGCTCTCAATCTGTTAATAAAACATTTACCGATTTCAGACGACGTCTAAAACCAACAAACGGGCCGAGTATTATGTAGCCGAGCCCAATATTACGCCAAGAATTCAAAATCTATATATGCGGTACAACTGACACATGCAAAGTTATTCATATGTGCTAGGAAACTTAGCAACCAATTGCATAAGGTTGGCATTTTCCCGGTGTCTGCTATTGTTATCTATTAATTCATTTGATATTTACTTATTTATTGCATGATAATTCAGTGGTGCGTATATTTTTTAGCGTTTAAGAAAGAGGTAAGTGCCAGAAAAGTTGGTTGGGTTGATTGAAATGATGGATAAAAGAGCAAGGGAAGCAATAGAAATGCATGAAGTTGGAGTTGCTTGACATCAAGGCACTCCACCCATTTCTGTTTGCACTGGTTATGGAAGCGATGAGTGAAGTGACTAGGAATGGCTGCAAGTACACTCGACAAGAAAAGTGAAGATACAGTTTTCATTAGCTTTCGTTCATGGAATTTCCCATTTGCTTTTATTGAAAAGACATATTGCTAAATTTACTCTAGAATCTGAAAATACGCTGCAAATTATATCATATAAGGTAAAACTGCAAAACAAAACCGTTCAGATACTTAAAATTAGATATATGTCCGAAGTAATTGGAATTTCTCAGATGGATTCGTTCATAGAGATCCGGTAGATGGAATGTGAATTTCTGATTGCAGTACTATGTATCACGGCAACAATATTTACTCGTTTTCCTTCATGGTCAATGCAATTATTTTAGTTTCTACAAACTCATGTTTGTATTCCAAAGCGATTAAAGTTAGCTGACGTCAATGGCACTCAATGTTGCGACGGCTAAGGTAGGTTGAGCAAATCTAATTGCATCCAAAAGAGCGTTTTCTATGATGTGAGGAGGAGCTCTAGAACTTCGAGCAGGAAAGCACAAGTCACTGGACACTGGCTTACGTAACGGATTTCACACTTTGATTGCTTTGACGTTGACATATATCAAATGCTAGTTGCTGTTGACAAAGCTACTGTCTTTGAACATAAATCTTCATCAAGGTTAAAGTAGCATGTCAGCTCAAAAATTTTCTGGCTATATGCTCCATTACAAAGCAGTTCGAAGTAGCCTACAGCCCTACACGACTGCATTTCTTTGCAGCGAGGCTAAAAGATCTCCCAACACATTAGCATTTTTTGCACGATATAAAACTTTAATTGCCTATGCAATACATATTGACTTATTTGTGGTAATAAATATTTTTACTTAACACAGCTTTTTTCGTGAATGATTTGTGGATGAAACCCGATTTTCAAAAGTACAGACTATATCAAGAGAGCAAGAATGACTGCAGCCTGTCTAAATTTTCCACGTCTTTTTACAATCTGAATGTTACGGCAAATGTCGAATGAAATCAAGATTAAGGTATGAATTTCTAAGAGAATTAACTTGAATATTATGATCCTTCCAATTTTATCTAGCATGGTGCAGTACGATCTTGGCATTCGTATCACCCTGTTTCCCAGGTATCTGTGCACCGAGTCACGGCTCTTTCTTCTGCCTTTCCCCCGTCACAAGAAAATATAATGAAATTAAGTAGTTATACATAGGCTTAAGCTTTCACGTAAGCTGATTTCGCTCTCTCTCTCTCTCTCTCTCTCTCTCTCTCTCTCTCTCTCTCCTATCTCTTCTCCTCCTCTCTCTCTCGCTCTCTTCTCTCTCTCTCTCTCTCTCTCTCTCTCTCTCTCCACTTTTAAAACACATTTGAAAAAATATTATCACTCAATCTCCTAAAGTAAATATTATAATGAATTAAGTATCTCTATAGATAGTTGGGGCAGATTTGAATGGCCATGTCGGAAGTGAAAATGAGGCGATTGGGCGGGTGCATGGGGGCCATGGAATTGGGGAGAGAAACCCAGAAGGAGAGAGTGTAGTGGACTTTGCTGTGTCATTCGACATGGCAATAGTAAACACATTCTTTAAGAAGAAAGGGGAACACCTAATAACATATAGGAGTGGGGGAAGATGCTCCCAGATAGACAACTTCTTGTATAAAAGGATAAAACTGGTGGAGGTCAAGAACTGCAAAGTTATTCCAGGCGACAATGTAGCCCCCAAACACAGACTGCTATGTATGGATTTGAAGTTGAAAAGGGAAAGACAAACCAAAGCTAAAGGGATAAGGAAAATTAAATGGTACAAATTAGAGAAGGAAGGGGATAAGAAGAGAGAGTTTAAGAGGAGGGTTTTGGAGGATATAGATATAGGGATTGAAGATGTTCAAGAATGGTGGGCACGAAATTCAGCAGTTATAAGAAGGCATGGAAAGGAGCTGCTAGGAGAGACATCTGGTATCATATGGGAAGGAAAGGAGAGTTGGTGGTGGGATGAAGACATTGAGAAAGTAGTAAAAGATAAGAAGGAGGCAAAGAAAAGATGGGAAGAGTCACAGTCAGTGGAAGACAGAGATAGGTTCAAAGAGAAAAACAAGGTGGTGAAAAGGTGGTAGCCCAAGCTAAAGCAAAGTCGTATGATGATGTGTATAATGAGCTGGGGACAAAGGAAGGATTAAAGAAGATGATCAAGCTATCAAAGGCTAGAAATAAGAGCACAAAAGATATTACACATATCAAACAAATAAAAGATCAAGATGGTGTAGTACTTAAAAAGGAGGAAGACATTGTCAAGAGATGGAAAGAATATTTCGAACAGTTGTTAAATGAAGAAAATAATAGACTAATAAGAGAGGATGGGCAAGTGAACATTGGCATGGTAATGAGGTTTTCTAGTCAAGAGGTACTAAATGCACTGAAGAAGATGAAGAATGGGAAGGCAACCGGACCAGACATGATTCTGGTGGAGGAATGGAAAGCATTAGGAGATGAAGGAGTGGATATACTGTACGATCTTATAATAAAGATCCTTGAACAGGAAAAGATATCAAATAGTGGCGTGGGAGTATATTGATCCCAAATTTTAAAGGAAAAGGCGATGTCCAAGAGTGTGGTAATTATAAGGGCATTAAATTGATGTCCCACACTCTGAAGATACTGGAAAGGATGATAGATGCTAGACTGAGAGACGAAGTACAAATAGGTAAAGAGCAGATGAGATTTATGAAGGGAAGGGGAACAACAGATGGTATATTTTGTCTGAGGCAACTAATGGAGAAATTCGAGGAAAGGCAAAGGGACCTACATGTGGTATTCATTGACCTTGAAAAGGCTTATGACAGAGTCCCGAGACAAGAGGTATGGAGGAGCCTGAGGGAGAAGATGATGCCAGAAAAATACATGCGATTGATACAACAGATGCACCGGAATGTATTTACCAGAGTGAGGAGCAGTGTTGGGGAGACAGAGGGTTTTGAGGTGAGAGTAGGATTACACCACGGGTCGGCTCTGAGCCCATTTATCTTTAACATAGTGATGGATATTATAATAGAGGAAGTAAGGGAGACAGTACCATGGAATATATTGTATGTGGATGATATTTTTCTGTGCGCAGAGAGCAGGGAAGATCTGGAAGTGAAATTGGAAAGGTGGAGACAAGTACTGGAGGACAGAGGAATGAGAATAAGTAGATCTAAGACAGAATATATGTGTACCACCACTGAGGGGGATGATAGAGAAAGTATTCAGCTTGGTGGAGTGCAAATAAAGAGAGTTGATAAGTTTAAGTATTTGGGATCTTTTGTTAACGCTGGAGGAAGTATGGAAGAATAAGTAAAACATCGGGTACAGTCAGGCTGGAACAACTGGAGAGCGGCCTCTGGAGTTCTTTGTGACAAAAGAGTACCGCTTAGGTTAAAAGGAAAATTTCACAAGACGGTGGTAAGAAAAGCAATGCTGTATGGTACGGAAACAGCAAGCATGAGAAAAACAGCAGAAGAAGATGGATGTGGCAGAAACGAGAATGCTTAGGTGGGTGTCTGGGGTGACAAGAGAGGATAGGGTCAGAAATGACTACATAAGGGGTCGACTAAGGTGGTGGAAGTATCAAAGAAAGTGCAGGAGGGGAGGCTGAGATGGTATGGACACCAGTTGAGGAGAGATGAGGACCATGCTGGGAGACATACTATGGGGATGGAGGTTCAAGGAAGAAGAATAAGAGGGTGACCAAGAAAGAGATGGAAGGACTGTGTGAGAGGAGACTTACATGAGAAGGGAATTGATGAGGTAGAAGCACAGAAATAGATGGAAATGACTCATCCGAAATAGTGACTCCATATAAAAATGGGAACAAGCTGGGAAGAAGATAGATAGGCCTATGCTTGCACTCTCTCTCTCTCTCTCTCTCTCTCTCTCTCTCTCTCTCTCTCTCTCTCCACTTTTGAAACATTTGAAATAATATTATCACTTAATCTCTCAAAGTAAATATAATGAATTGAGTATCTCTATCGATAGGCCAATGCTTGCGCGCTCTCTTTCTCTATCGTCATAATACTTCATTATTTACTGTATTGTTGCTCACGATTTCCACAAATACTGCCCAAATTTGAAAACACTTTCTCTCATTGTTTAAGATCCGTCTTCAATTATGTATGAATCTTACGTCAGTTTAGTGTCAAACATTATTTATGAATAAGGTTTCACAGTAGGTTTTAAAAAAGTATGATCGATATTCTACCCTGAACTGACGTTACCAAACCAACATTAACGAATAATACAGAGCCTTTATCTACATTCAAGTATAAATGATCATAGGACCTCTACAGCATCTTTATGGTGTAAAGTTAATGGAAATCTAGAAAGCAAATAACGCTATGATTTTGAAGCTCCGCCAACTTTCTACAGTTGCAAGGTGTGGCATTATTGAATAATATATGTCCGAAGATTTAAAAAAACTGTATCTTAACTTTTCTTGCCGAGTGTACGTAGATCATCTCGTGACTATGGCACTGAGTGAGGAAGGATTCTACATTAGGGTAAGGAAGTGGCAGGAATCTCTGGAATGGGTGGTATGAGAGTAGATGAGGTAAAATCAGATTATGGTGTTCAGCATGCAAGGAGAGGATAAGTTATTATTTATATGAGATTGAAATCATGGTGTTCAGCATGCAAAGAGAGGATAAGTTATTATAATTTATATAAGATTGAGATTATGGTGTTCAGCATGCAAAGAGAGGATAAGTGCTCAGCATGCATAGAGAGGATAAGTTATTACAATTTAATTATAACGATTTGAGATCCATAGTTGTTCCAGCATGCATTAGATGAGGATAAGTTTATTAATAATTTATTAATGAAATTGAGATTTATTGGGTGTTCAGCAAGCAAAAGGCGTGGATAAGTTATTATAATTTATATAAGATTGAGATTATGGTGTTCAGCATGCAAAGGGAGGATAAGTTATTATTTATATAAGATCGAGATCATGGTGTTCAGCATGCAAGGAGAGGATAAGTAATTATTTATATAAGATTGAGATCATGGTGTTCAGCATGCAAGGAGAGGATAAGTAATTATTTATATAAGATTGAGGTCATGGTGTCCAGCATGCAAGGAGAGGATAAGTAATTATTTATATAAGATTGAGATCATGGTGTTCAGCATGCAAGGAGAGGATAAGTAATTATTTATATAAGATTGAGATCATGGTGTTCAGCATGCAAGGAGAGGATAAGTAATTATTTATATAAGATTGAGATCATGGTGTTCAGCATGCAAGGAGAGGATAAGTAATTATTTATATAAGGTTGAGATCGTGGTGTTCAGCATGCAAGGAGAGGATAAGTAATTATTTATATAACCTTGAGATCATGGTGTTCAGCAAGCAAGGAGAGGATAAGTTATTATTTATATAAGATTGAGATCATGGTGTGCAGCATGCAGGGAGAGGATAAGTTATTTCTATAAGATACAAAAGACTTAGATTTAAAACAGGCAGAGTATTCGAATACTTGGATTCTACTTTAAACCATGGCAGAAGGTGTGAAGCTAAGGTTGAAAATGCCTCAGAAGCAGCTTGGGGGAAATGGAAGCAGGTGGCACGGGTAGTGTGTGATCAATAAATGACATATAAATTTAAAATAAAATCTATTGTAGCATAATCAGACCCGTGTTGATGCCGAGTTCAGAAATATGGGCATATAAAAGGAAGAAGACACAGAGGCTGGGGCGAACAGAATTGTGGAAGGCGAGGTGGATTTTGGGGATCTCGTTGAATCAGAGGCTGGAAAATACTAAAGAAATCAAAAGTAGTAGCGAACTGACAAAAGACTACAAATATGATCAGAGGTGGGATGATATGGGTATGTGGGAAGCATTAGGTAGGGGGAGGGAATGAAAAGGGTGTGGGTGGAACTCATTTAGGGGAAAAGGGTAAAGAGGGAGGCACAGCATTAGATGGTGTGCTCATGTGAAGGAAATTTGGAGAACAACAGTTGAGTAGAGGAAAATGACTTCGAAAACATAGTTGGAGAGGCTGCGTCAAGGCAACCAGCCCCTTAATTCAGGGACAGCAGTGGAGTTGAAGAAGATTCAGGGATGCGCCAGAGAATCACAATGATGATTACAGCGAGGGTTGGAAATGCTTTCATCTGATTCCACATTATTCTCTCGTAAATAAAAAATGCAGACTCTACATAATATTATTCTAATCACTACTTTGTGATTGATAGAATATGGAGTAATCTTATAAATTTCTGAATCCAATATTGTATTTTGTCATTTTCCCTAGACTTCCCCTCCTGGTTTCTACAGGAATTCCGGAGGGGGGCTCCTCAGTCAAATTTGGACCCTGAGTTCCCCATCTAAGCCAGAAGAAACCCATTCTGAAGAACAATGGACCCAGGACTCCCTCAGATCCCATTAGTAATGCTTCCAATACTAAGCTTGACTTATTCTGTAATTTGATAAATTATCACATCACCGTGATTCATATATTCGCATTAAGCCGCAAATGTCCTTTAATATCCAATTCGCTCTACCTCGGAATTAATATATATTCACGTGTGTTAACCGAAGGGGAATCTTTTTAGTTGATAAGAAATTCGTCGGCTCATGAGTGCGAACCACGGAACCAAGAATTCAGGACGTACAGTGAAGCTTTTTTTCACGAGAGGTTTAAGTTAACGCCGCCTCTCATCTACAAAATCACTGTCGCGCTTTCAATATCTAATTCATGAATCACGGCGATGTGATAAGACTCATAATATGGCTACGTGCGACAAAAGCTCTACAAAGTTACCAAGATCGATGTGACTGACAATATATACCATTACTGTGAAATTGCATGAACTGGTTTCATACTCCTATATAATATTAATATTGGGAGAGGACTTAATTTGTACTTAAAAAGTGTTTAGGATTCATGTATCAATAAACATAATATAACATCAGTAAAATCGATCAGATCTCTCATTTTGCAAGAGGAAAGGTGATGAGTAATGCTACTTGTCCGAATGCAGGTGAAGTATGAACTCCAGGTAGGCAATCGAGGTCAAAAAATGACATCAGAAATAGCACGGGGAAATTCAGTGGGACTCATTAATGTGAATTTTATCGCGTGTGAATGAAAAGAGAAGAGTTAAATCACTGAATCTTAGATACTGAAGGCTCATAACGATTGCCGGATTCGCAAAATCCTAACAAATCATGGAATGTTCGAAGGAGAGAGAATAAGCTGATGAGAAAACAATGGATAAGATAACAAAAAGCAAGACTTCCGAACTTCATGTCAGTCACTGATCACGATTCTCATCAAAAGAAAATGAATACAAAGAACTCATCGTGCTGAAATGGAAAAGAATTCTAATAACTCTGGACCTTTCATTACATGTCTTGGTGTTTGTGAAGAAAAGATGACAGTTTCCCACATTATCATTTCAAAAGCATCTGAATTATAAAATGTATTCTGGATATGCGCTCTGCATAATAACTTCTTTACAGGGGCATTCACACGTAGCGTTCTGGTAACTGTTTATGCAGTGTCATGTAATGTAATCGTCGACGTTTCCACAAACCGTCGAATCAGTTAAAGTCTTGTTTTGAGTAAATCGCGTTTAAAAGTTCTCTCATTTCAAATAATCTTTTTATCACGTAATGAAGTCGATATACTTAATTTTTGGTAGTTGATATAAAATTTTAAGACCTTCTCTTTCTAACAATGTTTTAATAATTTCTCAAAATCATAAAGATTTCTTAATAATGTTTATCAAAGACATTCGTCAGTTTGTGAAAACTACTGACTCATAGGGTTAACGATTCAACATCTATTTGTCACTTTGTGGTGACGCATTGTTATTTGAAATAGTGGATATTCGTCATACACCGGTTCTAAAGTTGAAATTACATATATATATATATATATATATATATATATATATATATATATGTGTGTGTGTGTGTGTGTGTGTATATATATACATATATATATATATATATATATATTATATATATATATATATATATATATATATATTGTTACGTATATAGCGGGCCTTGAGAGAGGCTAGATACGTAAACCGGAAGTGATTGAGGGATTTCAAGAGGAATTGCTTTAACTTACCGTAAACTGATAGTTATTATTAATTTCTTTAGAGGGAAGGTCGCCAGAAAACTCAGCTCGTTACTTACAGCTATTTATTTACAAAAAGGCCCGTGCTGGGTTTGGAGAAAAGTAAATGATGGCTCCACTGGAGCTGTTATAGCTAGTTTTCATACACTTGGGTAATGCACACTTGCGGGCAGAGAGACGGCACGTGACTCATGGAATCTGGAAAAGAATCCCAGATTAAACAAGATAAAAGGAAAAATGACTTCTTGCTTTGATTAAGGCTGATTAATTCTCTAACATTGGGAAGGTAAACTCGAATGGTTCACTGAGGTATGCACGAAAGCTTGGTCTTTAACAAGTCACAAAGGGGAGCACGTGGCCCGATGAGGACAAAGGGCTTTTGATATAGAAGGGGTAAAAATGAGAATTGAAAATGAATTTAGCAAGAGTCGTATGGTAGTAAAAGGTGCTGGGTTGAAGTTTACACTTTCAGACGTACCTTTATGCAATATTCAGTGTATCCTTGTAGAAGAATGCGGCCTGACCTCTGTTCAGGTCTGGGGTTCGTGTCCACCAGTACGTCGTGGGTAGGCCTAAGTTTGGGAGGCTGGCCGGGTGGACATCTGTCCTGGACTACCAACTGCAGTTGACTGAGATCGATCCTGGTTGTTTTCGAATCACGGGGCTTCCAAAGACCGCCTCGGGCATTGCCTGAAAGGTGGTAAACACAACGCCAGCAAATTGGGAAGGAAAATAGGTCTTATTGTAGAAGTCCCTAAAATCCATCTCGAAGCCTAGCTACTCTTGTGACTTGCCTCTCTTACCCTAAGCTTCCGTCAGACCGGAAATATCTTCCCTACGACATACCCACTCTCCCAACAACAGTTACCTTAGGAGAAGGCATGGCTGCTACTTTTATAATTAAATATCACTAAAACTCTGCTGGGAAGGCGAGGCGTTCTATAGACGTAGCAGCTCCCCCTGTTAAGAAGGCATTCACTCCCTTTCGGGCGTGAAGGTCTTGGCTTAAATAAGTTGATCGCCTCGACTACCCAGTTCTCCTACTCTAACTTGAAGTTTTTTGAGCAGCGATACGGCTGACTACAATGCCTACCTAACTTATAGGCAAAGATGCTAAGTGTACTAACTTAATGTAGTGATGTAATCTAGCCTAAGTAATAACTACGGGTTGTCTGTGACGACAGTCTACTCTACCCCTAGATAAGGTTACTTGAAAATTATACTTTCTACTAACGTAATGCCCTGGTACTAAATCATTAGCCTAACCTACTCAATACAGTTAAAGGGAGACGCAATCATTCCAGAGTGTGGTACGCACAGCAGTAGTTCAGCGACGGAACTGTTAAAATACATGAGCGGTAATGACGTGTGGGGATGATGAGTGGTTAGTGCATTACCAGGATGGAAATGTAATGAGGTAATTATGACATTTAAATGAGTGTTAGTATCACAATTTCTAGGGGTTAGAGGGTTAGTTTACTGGCAGAGATCAGGCTGGCTACCTTCTCTGGGTAGGTGCCAGGATTACTCTGCAATTGAATGCGACACTGTACCTCGGGCACAGGTGTCAAGGAGAGCATGTGGCTCTTTGGTTAGTTTGTTAGTTACGTCCCTTCTACTTCTTCTTCTTATTCCTCCAGGACCTGGCTATACCAGTCCTAGGAGTAGACGGAGGCAACGACTCTGGGGTAAGGCCAGAAACGCCGGCAGGAGCTGAGGCAGCGGTAGCCTGAAGGATTTCAGGAGAACACCCTACTTCGGTCTCTGCAGCAACCGTCGTAGAGGTGGAACCTACTGCAGGGGAGGCCCTCACTCCGGCTGCTGCGACAACCGTCGTGAGGGGAAAACTCCAGGCTGACTCCTGGTCGGGCAGTTCCTGGTTTTCCAGAGGATACAAAGGTAAGGTCTGCCGGAGGTTCATCCTCGGGCGACAGAGGTAAGGATGAAGAAGAAGGAACTAGTGATTGGCCATGGGCTGTGGTAAGCTCCATGCCTGTTGGAGGATCTCCTGTAGGAGGATCCTTGATAAGGTTAGGCGCCGGCGCTAGCTCGGGGCCAGGCGCAGAGGTCAAGTTCGGTGGTGGCTCTACGTCCAGGCTGGACGGAGCTTGGCACTGCTCAGTGCTGCCAAGTGGTACTGGCAGAGAGTTGAGGTCGACTGGACCTGTGGCGGGTACCGGAGGTGCAATACCTCTCAGCGTGCCCTTGGTTATGGGAGACAGAGGGTCCTGTCTCTTTTGGAAGGCTAAGCCTTGTGGGACTTGGACAGTGTCCGCTGCACATAACTTGCTAGGGCACCTAGGCCAATTTGTGGAGTGCCCGATTACGTTACAGGTCTTGCAACGGAACTGTGAATGGTCAATCTCCCTCCTTGGTAACGGTAAGAGACTGTTGGTGGATGTACTTCCTAAAGGAAGTAGAATTTCGGTGACTCCTTGCTTTGGAGTGAATTGACATGGGTTAGGACCCCTAGGCTTTTTGAATTGTGAGGGAGACTTCATGTCTTGCCCTAGGAGAGTCGTAACCCCTCCTGGGATGTAGCTTGCAACTGCAAGAGTACATTCTTTGGAGAAGTGAGGTCTGGTGACCCTCAATTGGACGGTCGGAAGGATCAGTTTAATGTGATTGATACCTTCAATGGTGATCAATCGACGTCTATCAACGTTAGCCCCTCGGGGAATTCTGTCTTCCCGTATCAGGGAGACTTGAGCGCCAGAGTCGTCGTAGGCTCTGACGTGGCTTGGCTGATAATGACTTTGGAGGGGTGCGACGGTTATAGGGCCTTTAGCTGGGGGTCCTAGAGAAGAAGGATTAGTAATGGCCATTGCGACGGCAGGAATATTGTGGTTCGCGCACCCTCCGTAGTTGGCAGACATGTGACCCTTGCGGCCACAGTCTCGGCAGAACTTGTTCCAGAACCTCTTCCGTGGCACTGGATGATAAGGCCGAGATGGCCCCACAGGTTGCGAATCTGCGGAGTCACCAAGGCTGGCAGTGTGCTCTGGCACAGGTGAAGAGTCCTCTCTGGCAGTGATGTGACGTGGGGAGGTTAAGGGAACCTCCGTTGAATCACCCTCGGAAGCAATTTCGGGGTTAACTGGTGGGCTTACCTCTTCCAAAAGGGAGGAGGTAGGCGGTAAAAAGGTAAAAGGCTGGCAGGATGCGGCAGGAATTTCTATCTCCGGCACTGGATCAGGACCAGGCTCACAAATAGAAAGGATGTCAGGCTGACCAGAGACGGCGGGACTAAGGGAGACAGTGGGTGCAGGGCTGGAAGCTGGCAGAGTGGCTGGAGCTAAGATACTCTCCTTACGGGCCTTCTCCCGCTTGATTTTGAGTTCCTGCTCCTTGAGAGCTAGCTCATGGTTTCTCTCTTCTGCTCTTTCCTTCTTTTCTGCTTCTTTGGCTCTTCTCTGGTTTTCCCTTTCTTCCTTTTCTTGCAGGCGCGCGGCAGCCTGCTGCGCCTTTATCCACTGGTCTAGTGCTGGTCCAGTGTAACCGGCCTCCTTGCCCAGAGTTATGAGGACTCGGAGCCTCTCGAGCTCTACGGCAAAGAAGTCGCGGGAAGCAGGGGAAGACATTTCCCTTAGGCTGCAGTAGAGGCTCTGATGAAAATGAAAATAATGGCCAGGAAGGGTACGGAATGGAATAGGAGTGCCTACTGTGGAAAGTGGCACTCACTTGGAAAGGTGTTCTGCGACGTGGTCGAAAAAAGTCTGAGAAGACTGGGTGCTCTGTGGCACTTGGGAAGTGTCCCGTAAGTTGGTGGCACTTCTGGATTGGCACCTTCTAAAGAGGTGAAAAAATCAAATGGAGTGTACGGCGTACGTCACACTTAAGGGCGTTCCTAAGTTGGGAGACGCTGGAATGAGCTACCTGTAGGTCCAATACAGGTGCACGGCACTTTCGGAGGCGTTCCTTGGTGGAGTGATCCAAAATGGTGGATACTCTAATGAATGGGCGTTCCGTAGGACGGACACGCAGGTATAGGGCTACCTGTACGTCTGTACAGGTGCGATGGCACTTCAGGAGGCGTTCCTTTTGGACAGCACTAGTAGTGCTGGTATTGCGGCACTTCGGGAGGCGTTCCCTTGATTGGTCCGAAGGATCACTGATCCTCGTACACGGACATTAATGAATTGGGCGTTCCGTAAGGACGGACACGCAGGTTTAATGGCTACCTGTACGGCCTGTACAGGTGCAATGGCACTTATGAGGAGGCGTTCCTTTGAGCACTGGTATCGTGCTGGTGTGTCCCGGACACTACACGCAGTATACTCAAGTATACCGAAGTGAAATGGCACTCTGTTCGGGGCAGAGTGTAATGGTGGAGGAGAGAAAGTAAAAGGTGGGAGTACTTCAGCAGCCAGTCGATGGACAGTGTCAAGAATTAGTGGCACTGTAAAATGGTAAGACCTGACGTGCACTGGTGGTGGCCAGTCCTAAACTGGTAATGACTTCCCTGTCTGGAAGTAATGAATTTGCGTGGCACACTGTGCGAATTGTGCTTGCGGTACACGCAAGTCTTTTGGGATAAAAATGAACAAGACCACTCGGGCAACGACAGGTAATGGAAATTTTAGAAATGCTCAGGCCCTCGCTGAAGTACTCGGTAAATGAAACAAATAAATGTTTGCAAACTGCAATGGACACATGCGCGTACGTATCACGCTGTGTAAATGAAAGACACAAGAGACTAAAATAATGTTAATTCTGCATGCTATAATTAATGGTAAGATGTCGTACTCTTGGCTTCGTGAATAATGGGTTCTGGTTTCTCTCTCTCTCTCTCTCTCTCTCTCTCTCTCTCGGAGAGGGTGAAAATGATATATGAATGAACTCCCTTATATTTGAATTGAACTACTAATGTTAGTTTAATATGACGCAACTTGCGTTAAATGATTTACTTACGTTAACGTTTTTAATGAAAGAATTGCTTTTGGATAACGTTTTATGAAAATGATAACGCGCTCGTGGTGAACGATTTTTACGTTAATGTAGCGGCTCGCGCTTATGAAATGATTTGCGTTTTCAATATGAATTTTACAAAGACGCGTTTTACGTTAACAATTCTTGTGATTTACTCTACTTGAGATTTACGTTAACTTTATGTAAGATTACTAGGTCCCTGTGAACAGTGAAATGACGGTAAGGATTTTAAAACGATGTTAGCAAACAATTGTAAATGAGGTTACGTTAAGTGCGAAGTGAAATGAAATTTCGCTCAGCGAGCGAGTGAGTGAGCGATGCGAGGTGAAACACGGGAGTGAGCTGACCAGCGCGGGCGAATCAGCTGATTCTCTGTAAATGCGAAGGCAATTTACAACACAAAATTCTACTTTCTTATTCAAGGCGAATTACGTTAATTTCTCTGGCAGGACGATAGATACTAGTACCGAGATCGATATTATTTACGTTAAAACTTTGAGACTTACGTTACTTTGCTTAAATGGTTTAGATAATTCTGGAAGGGATAAAAACATGGCTGCCGCTGTGAGCGAAAACGAAGGCTGGTTGAGACCGCGCAGGCGCGAAAGCTGAGAGGTAAGCGGTTACCAACACTTGGAATGAAAACTAAGTTAAAAATGGATTCCCTAACATATCACAGACAAAAGAATTGTACACTTCTTTTGCCGTAACTATTAGTAAAACACTCCTAAGTAGCTAGGCTTTCTAATACAGCAATAAACCCTGGCAAAGCACTTCCTAGTTTGATCTGGTCCTTTCTGGCATCTATCTGCACACGTGTTCGTGTGAGCTCCTACGACAACAATGCGATTTACAAAACAGAATTCGCTCGGCGCTCTGGCCGTTACAATAATAAGAATATTTCTACCTTCACATTTGTTTAACACACTTCTACAATAAAAATACTTAAACGTACCTTAAGCTAACATTGGTTATAGAATAATCATATTATGAATTGGAATAACCTTACCGTGAGTCAGTGTGTCTTCTTTCCCTGCAAGTGTGCTTGATTTACGCTTTGTAAAATAATTTACAGTTTACGTTTTACAACGGATAACGCGATTTACAAGCTTTTTTTTTAAGCAAGCTAGGTTCATATCCTGGCAAGGTCGCCAATGTTACGTATATAGCGGGCCTTGAGAGAGGCTAGATACGTAAACGGAAGTGATTGAGGGATTTCAAGAGGGAATTGCTTTAACTTACCGTAAACTGATAGTTATTATTAATTTCTTTAGAGGGAAGGTCGCCAGAAAACTCAGCTCGTTACTTACAGCTATTTATTTACAAAAAGGCCCGTGCTGGGCTTGAGAAAAGGTAAATGATGGCTCCACTGGAGCTGTTATAGCTAGTTTTCATACACTTGGGGTAATGCACACTTGCGGGCAGAGAGATGGCACGTGACTCATGGAATCTGGAAAAGAATCCCAGATTAAACAAGATAAAAGGAAAAATGACTTCTTGCTTTGATTAAGGCTGATTAATTCTCTAACATTGGGGAAGGTAAACTCGAATGGTTCACTGAGGTATGCACGAAAGCTTGGTCCTTAACAAGTCACAAAGGGGAGCACGTGGCCCGATGAGGACAAAGGGCTTTTGATATAGAAGGGGTAAAAATGAGAATTGAAAATGAATTTAGCAAGAGTCGTATGGTAGTAAAAGGTGCTGGGTTGAAGTTTACACTTTCAGACGTACCTTTATGCAATATTCAGTGTATCCTTGTAGAAGAATGCGGCCTTACCTCTGTTCAGGTCTGGGGTTCGTGTCCACCAGTACGTCGTGGGTAGGCCTAAGTTTGGGAGGCTGGCCGGGTGGACATCTGTCCTGGACTACCGACTGCAGTTGACTGAGATCGATCCTGGTTGTTTTCGAATCACGGGGCTTCCAAAGACCGCCTCGGGCATTGCCTGAAAGGTGGTAAACACAACACCAGCAAATTGGGAAGGAAAATAGGTCTTATTGTAGAAGTCCCTAAAATCCATCTCGAAGCCTAGCTACTCTTGTGACTTGCCTCTCTTACCCTAAGCTTCCGTCAGACCGGAAATATCTTCCCTACGACATACCCACTCTCCCAACAACAGTTACCTTAGGAGAAGGCATGGCTGCTACTTTTATAATTAAATATCACTAAAACTCTGCTGGGAAGGCGAGGCGTTCTATAGACGTAGCAATATATATATAAATATATATATATATATATATATATATATATATATATATATATATATATCTATATATATATATTATATATATATATATATATATATATATATATATATATATATATATATATATATATATATATATATATATTACATATTTGTATAAAAACACAAATAATTTTTGAAGCCTTTCTTTCTCTGTAAACTTCAAACTGTCTATTATGAGATTCAGGGTCTCTGTAACACGGTTTTTTGGACTTTGCTCCTTGTCAAAGCATCGGATGCAGCTGAAAGTTGACATATGTATATTTTACAACCACACACAAATTTTGTCAGCATTATCAATAACCTAAACCCGATAGTTTTAATTTTTATAGAGTAAAAATGATCTAGCCGACGCCATGGCCAATGATTACGAGCCAAGAGTCGAAAAACATTCATTACGTAAGCATGGTAAAAACACCTTTTGACGAAATGTTGCCCCGCCCATCCACCAGACAGAAACTCCATTCGGCTCTGAAACCCAAAGACTTTATAAATGACGGAACTATACATAGATGTGGGTGGGGTATCAGCGCTAGCACAGTAATACTACTGTAGCAGTAGTGCCGCAACAGTATAGCAGTAATAGACATGAATTAAACGTTTAGGCCAACTGCTGGGATCCTTGAGGATCATTTAGCACTTCTTATAACTACTCGAGAAATTTGTATTTATAGACAGATGTTAAATTTTCTAATCCAACAGTGCCCATGGTAGCCTTCAGTGTTATCCTGAATTATAACGAAGCAAAAGTGGGTGGAGCCTCATGAAGTCATCATTCTGACGATAATTATTGGTTTAGATTTAAAGCCAATATACGGTATCGGCTATTTTTTTTCAGTAAATAGGTAGATAGCCAATAAATAAAAATTGCTTGACATTGGATATAGCAATTATCAAATCAAACTTGTCTAATATGTTTTTGAAAATTACCAACTATTCCCTACATCTTGTCAATCTGATTGTGACCTATAAAGTAGAATGTAATTTCTTAGGAAACCTATTTTAGGAGTTAGACTAATAATCGGAGTGTTTTTGTATTTATTAACATATTTTGTTGGTTTGTTGATTATGACAATTATCAGTGGAGAGGTTCCAGAGTTCATAAAGGTGTACTGCTTTGCTTATATTTAAATTTGTATGTCATTGTTGCCAGAGGTTTAGCCTTCGTTACGTATAGCCAATCATCCATCGAGAAAGAGGGAAGAAATGCTGTCATAAGTTACGTAACGAGTGCGTTCGAAACCTTTTCTCTGAGTAAGTTGGCCCGTCTTCAAAAAAGGTCACTTTTACATTATAAGTACCAAATTTTTTCAACCTACGTAATGCAGAATACAGTCAAAATTTATGTGTAGATATAATATGTATTCTGAATAAGCGTTATATTTATGAAATGCATAGATAAAAAGTTATTGCGAAAAAACCGTGTTACAGAGGCCCTGAATCTCATAGTAGTATATAGTACATTAAGAGACTTAGAAACAGTTTCTTTTTTAAGATATTCTCGTATTTTGCACAAAAGCTTTATAACAATTCTTACTGATTGTCATATAGTGGTTTTTGCAACTGTCGTTATTTACAAAATGAGAAAAACAAATTATCTTTAAACATTGGCATCTTGCACAAGCTGCAAACACCACTCATAAGGTCACCACTGTTCGCCACAGACACTGTGGTGGTAATAACTCATTTTGCCCAAAATGTACGATTCGACGGTTTTTGGAAACACCGACGTAATGTCGTCAGGCCTGATATGAAGTTATACAGATATATATTCCATTTTCAACCGCAAGATTATATTCCACTCATTAATCACAGCAACATCCATATTTTTTCTCGGTCACATCCACATACATACTTTAAATGTGATCCCATTCCACATTCCAACTTGATTTCACAGACAATTCACTTCTCAACTTTCTTCCTTTGATTATTCTACGATTTACCTACCCTTTCATCTTAGCACTGAATATGATATTTGCTTTTACGTACACGACGTAAATGTATTAATAAGTAAAAGAGCATTTAATTATATACTTTATTTTAATGCTTACATATGGATAGTCAAACTGACGTATATTTCGACTTTATATATATATATATATATATATATATATATATATATATAGATAGATAGATAGATATAGATAGATAGATAGATAGATAGATAGATAGTTAGTGGACACATCCTCATGCTAAAATGTAGGGTGGGAATGTGATTTATTACACCATCTACGACCACCATCAATAACGATTGCCTTACGCGCGAACAAACACACGCGCGCGCACGCACACACACACACACACACATATATATATATATATATATATATATATATATATAGTATATATATATATATATATATATATATATATATAATTGGTTCCTTGTATAATGGCAAATAAAACAAGAAACGTGTTGTATCTACACCTCAATAATGAAAGCTCTTAAAAATCGAATTAAATGAACGTTTTCTCTTGGACAATTGAAAAGAAATGATCTTCAGGAAAAGAAATCACTCGGTCGTTCAACATAATAATTCGACTTTTACACACCGTCAAATAAGTCATTAAAAATAACAAAAGCTTGAGGTCATCAGCAAATAACCTACAACAATTGAAACATCGAAATAAACATTTGCACGAACAACATAATCGGCAACAAAACCAGAAATAGCACTTTACTCAAATAAGCATGTAAATTTACTAATTATTGTTTACAATATTCTCGTCTTTCTTTGTGACTCTTGATCGAGGACAAATTGTACAAAAAAGATCAAAATAACAAAATCGACAGCAACGCAGCTTAAAGGGACTATATTTATGCGTATAACTGCGATGCACTGGTATAGTAGCCATAATATAAGGCCATTCCACAAATTACCCTATTAAATAGTCTTCCCATTAAATGTAGCTGTCCATTAAACTCTCCAAGGGGAGACCAGCAATTAGTGCGATGTGCATCTGGACTGCTGAGTTAGCTGGCATAGGTTCTGGCAAACCGCGCACAGTCACTACGACACTTATATAATGTTATACAAATATTTTTTTCACATCCCGAAATATTTACAAAGGCTTTCAATGAATACAAAATGTATAAAAAAAATCATTTGAGTTTTCAGGACATTCATTAAAGAATACTAACATATGTTGACCTACATGTCTCTATTTACAATTCAATGAAGTTTCAATTAGGGATTTCGCCTTGAATAATTATTCAATGGACCATCTGATCCCTTCTGCTTTCATAGCGAATGACTGACTTAACCGGGTCTGACAGCTCTACTGGCGAAGAGGTCATCACAAAAAAGATTGAATACTTTACATTATTCTAAAGACATCAGGCACCTTGAACAAAAAATATGCAATTACTGCGTTCTGTTCCCTCATAAAAAACAATCTACTTTTAGCTATTTTTATAAACTTGTAAAGACATGCAAAAAGGGAATGTTTTAAGACACAATTTGCGGTGCCTGGGGTTTTTAACACATTGCTTAAGATGCTGTTTGTTGGTATGGCTTCCGGTATCAGAGGTGAGGTTAATCCTTGTATACTTCCATATGAGATTCATGCAAGGTGTAATGACCCCAGCAACATTTTCTTCCTTAATGATGTTGCAGCTCCGCAAGGGCATGATGCAATGCAACAGTATCTCATCCACTGACCGATGTCATGAGAGGAAGGAGGTCCTAGGAAGAGCTAGGGTCTGTCCCAACTCAGAGGCAAACTAAATTCTTAAGGTTCCCCCTGCCTATCTTCCCTCTGTATTGCTGCAAGTCGTTGGATATGGCATAGGAGCTGTTGGCTCACTCTCTCAGGTTAACAACAATCTTAGGGACGTCCTTCCATACCACTTCCAAGGGTACGGTGTTTCAGGAAAGAACTAGACCGTTTTTATATCCAGCTGAGGATGAGGGGTATGAAGACTACAACATAGCGGGGTTATTCAAAGGGGTTCGGGAGACTAAAAGTGTAGGGTGCCACGTGAATAAGTGAGCTTGTCAAAACTGTTACAGAGGATAACACACACTATGCATGATAGAATAAGAGTAGAGATGGAAATACGAGGAATAAATAAGGAAAAAAAAATAAAAACTCGGTCCCAAGACATCGATATTTTAGCTCATATACACCCGAAATTAGCAAGAAAAATGAGGTTGGGTTGGAACCTAAGGCAAGGGCACAGTGAGATGCTCAGCTAGTTCTGTTAAAACTCAGTCGCTTCAGTCATATAAGAAGTGGATTAGACAAACACCTGGTAGTTATTCGATCGTAACGTCGCAACCACAGAATAGCAACCTCATGCCAAAGGAGGCACATTTAAGGCAAGGTTTATAAGTAGACTGAAGCCACACATTTATCTATCTATCTACCTATCTATCTATTTACCTACCTTTTTAATTATATATATATATATATATATGTGTGTGTGTGTATATATATATATATATATATATATATATATATATATATATATATATATATATATATATATGCGTGTGTGTGCATGCAACATGATGTAATGGAACGTGTTTGAAGTATTCTCATTCGCGTGGTCCCCACACCAGCACGAATACCATCTATATATGATATACATATATTCTGCAAGAATTTAATTATCCTCAATATGTCCAAAATGCTTTACCTTGTCAATTACTCTAAAGAGTACTGTTGCATAGCTTGAACTAAATGGACATTTTCCCAAAAATAATCATCCCTTATTTTGTGGATTATACGTCGCACCAAAATCCTCCCAATATTGTTCATTTCACATTAGTCAAGTAAATACTACATTGATCTGCGAGTGGCTGGGAGTACTGACCCAATCAACACTGACAAAAATACGGGAACGGGTATTCCCAATAGCAGATAACCCCAGACTCAGTAATACGATTAACTATTTGAAGGATAATTCGAAAAACTGCAGTAGCCTTACCACGCGTAACATCATTTTTAACAACGAACCTGACCGTTATGTGCTTCCATTTCATTTAACCATCCTCATACATGAACACAGAGTAATCAAGTCTTGTAGCTAGGGACACAGGCTACGGACGATTAGCATTTCAAAAAGCTCATTATACTCCACCCGATCCAATACCTTCGAACAATCGAACAGAGTGGCAATTAAGCTTCAAATCAGGGAGACATGATAAGGAATTATTTCCATTACGGGTTATGTGCAAAGCGACGTGAAAAATCCTTTTCATAGGCAAATGGACAGTCGCTAAATTTAACGATATCTTTCAAATGCTCAATTAATATACATCTAAAACTCTGTAAAAAGTACCTGTCAGTGAAACAGCACTACGATTATCAAAATCTGATGTGCAATTATTTTTTAAGTGCAATCATTTTTAAAGAAGGGGCGAGAGTATCAAGATCAAAAGTTTAGATTTTTAACTGTAGACTCAACCGCAGGTGCAGTGCAACATGGACACTACTAAATCCTGGACATATCTGAGTGTTTCTACAAGTCTGCGTATGCGTAAGGCTATAAAAAAAATAGTAGTACATCGACAGATTGTACACGTGTTTTCCTTCCAGTTTTCCCGTCATTTATCTTTGGCTTCGTAATTGGATCTGGATATACAAACCATACCTCAATCATTATGTTAAAAAGTAGGCAATTATGGAATACTTAGTTTTTCGCTTCATGTCCTCCGGATTCGATTTCGTTACAAAGTGACTGATAGTAGTAGTTGAACTCTGTTTGCAGCAACTCACTCATTACTGGTTGGTCTCAGTCTTTCTAGATATCAAGCTAGAAAATCGTTTAACCCCAGAACTTCCCTACTTCTGAACCCCATCTTGCTATATGACTCAAGTACTTATCATTGTTACCATTATCAACGCTCCCACAATTTCGAAGACCACCACTATAATCACTATCATCATATTACACTCAAAGGAATTTAATTTCGCTTCTGAATGTGATAACGAAGTATAATGATGCCTTCTTTTTACAACAGGTACTTTTGTATACTACAAAGCGAAATTGGAACCTGCAACAAATACGTAGATCCCTGATGTTCTGGGGCTCCTTCAAGTAACCTTAGACGTTTCTCTATTATAAATCTTACCAGCTTTCAAGCTTTTTACGTTAACTACATGCAGTGAAAACTCGAGACTTGAATCACTTTCGGCATTTGTAGGAGTTTTCAGCATTTATAGAGTTAACTAATTATATTATTATCATTACTGTTATTATTATTGACATTTGATCTATACGGTGCGGCTATACTTTCACAGGAAAATGTTTATTCTTTTCAGATCATTTTCACTTAAATATTTTCTATTATATCATAGGTAGATCGGATTCGGTAACACAACTCAAGGTCTGGACCTTGCCACAACTTACTTCGTCTTAGGGGAGAGGAATACCTGATGACGCTGGTTTCTCTCTCTCTCTCTCTCTCTCTCTCTCTCTCTCTCTCTCTCTCTCTCCTCTCTCCAGCCAAAGGTTGATCGGTAACGTTTCAATTTTCTTCTTAAGATCATCTTGATTATCTTGAGTGGACATGTCAACTCTTTCATCCAGATGACTAAGAGTACAGAACATACTGTCAAGATTTCCATTTTTTTACAAATCTCTCGTAAGTTGATTTTCTCTTTTGGTCATTAAAAGGTATAATTCTCAAAACGAGTCCACAGCGTTCTCTCAGCTTCCACACTTCATTCACAATACAAAAGCTAATTACTCTCCTCTTGGTGCTTTTTCATATAGTATTTTCACCGTGAAAATATACAGACAATACTTCATTAGCTATTATTGTGCTTAAAATTTATATTGATAAAAAAAAATTTATCGCTATGGAACAACTGCAATCTTTCCTCTATAGTGCTTCACGATTCTCAGAAAATCTGTATATTGGGTTCCTTACACTATTCTATGTGCGCTAAATTATAGAACAAAATGTGTCCATCAGAATTTAAATAAGGTTACTATGCTAATATCCATTATTACTCATTAAATCAACCTTTACAGACAAAATCACCAGGAGCTGAATATCAGTTTCACGACATATTTTTTATTCTTTTCTTCCATACATAAAGAGGACATATAAACAAACTGCGGCACAGGATGAAGGTAATGTAAGGTAGCATCGGATGCTCTCGTAAACCTGAGAGCAACAATACCTGGACCTTTGCCAAGAGGACTATTCCACAGTTCTGCAATAAAGAGATTAAACTACCTCTGCTCTTTATGCGACTCGGGAAACAGCCACGAATGACGAAGGTGAAATTTCTCATCTGGCCAAAGTTTATGGAGGATAACTAGACCGGAAATTTTCGACGATGCTTCAAGCGTAACTGCGGCCGTTAACAGCAAGGTAATCGAAAACATAATTCCAACTGCAGTAGCACAAATGATGTATTCAAATATTTCAGGTTATCTTTTTGGATGAATAAACCTCATGCAAATCATATATTAATTCGACTGAATGGGCATTTTTTTGTCTCCTCGGTTGATTTGCTGAAAATTAAAAAAAAAAATAAATATGTATACATTTTTAACAGAATCCATGACCTCGTAGTTAACGTAACAATCTCCCACTTTATTTTAGATCCGCTAATCAATACAAGCACCGGATCCAAATGAAATAAAAATGCACAGCTGCCTTCCTTTCGGTATTTCAACCGACTCACGCCAAGTTATGTAAATGCTATATTTCTATAGCATTTCCATTGATCAAAACTTATAATCAAATCAAATACCAAAATTTTTCTACATTGCATCTCTGATTTATGCGAAGAAATATACTGTACATCTTGCCGTTCCAGGCGCAATAGCAAATTACTTGAAGCTACAGGATTAATTTCATAAATATTTGAAATACCATATAAATTCCTTCCTAAAAGATTTTCAACGCTTTAGGCGTAATGGGATTTTGGCTGTCTTGACGACATTCAAGAGACTGGGACACAAAGAATCCCACCAAAAATGGAAAAATTTTTAATTCTGTCTTGTCAGTTGTCTGCAACGGTCAAAAATAGTAAGAAGCTTCTCAAACTGGATAACATACCTATCCGCTTTTATTTCATTAATAACGTTACATTTCCTCTCTATTTATTACCATAAATGAGACATTGGGAGAAAAGTAAAAAGTCATTTTCTAAAGAGCCTGCAGTGGAACAGAACACTTCCTGGAAACAGATATGTTCAAGAGTTTACTTTTACAGAAATACTGTAACATTTAATTGTGTCGTTTGCGACACGTATATTAAGAAAAATCATTTCAGCAAAATCAAAGGCTTTCATCTTCCTGAAGGAAAGATATCATCTTCTCCCAAGGTATCACTCTGAGTATGAAAGCGATACGCACTAAAGTCAGTGACTAACAAGCAAGGCGTAATGGTATATGTCTGAGTTAATACTTGTAGGGAATGAAAATGGTGGAAAAAAATCGTTATACCAGGCACATATTACCTTGATTAAGGAAGTAATGTGCACAGGATATATACAGTTTTACCGCGAATTTTGGTTTACGTATATATAAAAAAAATATCTAATAAATTCATAATTTTACGATGTAGCTATTCGAAGAATATGTTCATGTGTATAATAAAAGCGTAACAATAACTTCAATGAAATCTCTCTCTCTCTCTCTCTCTCTCTCTCTCTCTCTCTCTCTCTCTCTCTCTCTCTCTCTCTCTCTCTCTTTCAAAACGAAATTTGAAGAACAAATCTTGAAATAAGAGTACAGTCTCCGATGACGAATGATAAAATCTCTTTGCAATAACCGAACTCATTCCCCTTGGGAGATAAGGACAAAGAGCTGAGGGGAATGCCGCCATCAATAGCGTCAAATGAACCGAGCTGATCTACAGACATCTACGGCAATTAATTAATCTACACAATGAAAAAGTATCTGTATATTACCCAACGCTGTTCCAATCGCTACGAAACAATAGAATAAAAATAGTGGACCGTATCCCTTTCCTTATCCTATCTCGAATAAATAAAGACACGACCGAACCCTTTAAGAATCTCATTATATGACTTATGTAACTTCTTTTTGCCATAATGATTTCTTTGCATTTTTTAGGGGAACATATTGATATTATTGGCTTAATACGGTCCAAAATAGAAAGAATTGACGTTCCCCCCTCACATAGTTTGCTGGAGAGATCAACGATACAAAAATGGTTATTCTGGCAACTTCTGATACCAAGTACCAAATGCGTAGCCATGCTCATGAGTGATGCTACATGGCTGAATAGGATTTGTTCGTTTCAAAATTCACTAAGATCAACTATATATATATATATATATATATATATATATTTATATATATAGTATAATATATATATAATATATAATATATATACTATGATATATATATAGAATTTTTTTTTTTTATATATATATATTATATATATAATATATAATTCTTATATATATATAATATTAATATACACACACACATATATATATATCATATATATATATATATATATATATATATATATATATATATATATATATATATATATATATATATATATATATATATATATATATATATATATATATATAGCCTTCAGCCTCATAACAAAATTGAAACTGCTCATTAAATTAAAAGAAAACAAGCATCTGAAGGTGCCTTAAATCTGTCTATGCTAAACAATCTACCCCTCAAAAAGGCCCCTCTCCCTGAAAATGAATCCCCCAAAATCTAACAACTTCTTGCCCATCACGAATTCGTAATTATATTTGGCTGCCAACTATCGTCATTGTGCCTAGGGTTTCGACTTCGTAAGCGCGAATATTTAAATAAAGGCTGAGTAAGGAGACCCGAAAAATCTTTTCTTCCGTATAATTGATAAGAAAGTAAACGGAAGAAAGGAGAGTTAGGGGTGCCCTTGCTCAGCCACGAGGCCTTTAACCGTTCAATAAGAATTCCGTAGAAGCCAACTAGTAAACTTGCGCGTCTCAGACAGATGAACAAACAAACTGAACCGATAATAAAATATTTTAGCAAAGGTGATAAAAGCAGAACTCCAACCGTACTAAAGAGATGTTTTTGATTCCCGCCAGATAGACTAAAGGAAAGAGATTCGAAAAGGAAGTCGTAAAGGTGGAGAGGCTTAGGACAGATGGGAACAGAACTGTGAGAATACAGGACGACTTCTGAAAAAGAAAAGAGGATCATCTTGGGCAACAGAATAAAGGGAGGGAAACCCCTCTTCGACGGTGACAAGGCAGATGATATACCCTCCTCCTCGAAAGACCATCGAGAGGTTTGGCCGCTGGAAACACCCGAAAAATTGTGGAATATATGAAAGAGAACAAGAATGGAAAAAGGAAGTTACTGACGTACCCCTGCTTTTACCTCAAGTTAACTAGATTAGAGCTGCCTCCAAGGCAAACAACAACCGTCGCCAACTAACAACTGCTATAAGGGAAGCGGAGTTTCTCACACAGGTACTTCAAAAGTGACGAAGCGACGAAAGGAATATTAGCAAATAATGATGAGAGAATGTACAGGTTAAGTACAACAATAAATAAATCTGGAAGGTATATAAAACCAGGCAAACCAAAGAGAAGGCCCAGCAATTTTGGCAAAGAGCGGAAAAGGAAGAATGTCAAAGTCGAAAAGGTAAAAATCTGAAACCTAGAGGCAGTTTCCCGATGACATTTACTAGCAGCAAAAAATGCTCGAGATTTCCCCTTTAACCGGAGGTCCTTTCTTCAGCTTTTAAGTGGCCGCACTTGGAAGCTTCTTAACGGCAACTTTCATGTTTATGGACTTTTAACTCCAGGAACTAGCAATGTACATTACCATTTTGAACGGTAGATGTATTTTTTCTTTTTGTACATTACCCCTTTACACACAGACTTCTATATATATATATATATATATATATATATATATATATATATATATATATATATATATATATATATATATGTGTGTGTGTGGTGTGTGTGTGTGTGTGTGTGTGTGTGTGTGTGTTAGTGTACCTTAAGAACCTAAGTAAGCCATATGCATATCTATTAATGCATTTGCCAATAACGTCATCTAATTATCAAGAAAACATCTGCGTTGGTGGAATGGCAATATATTCCCCCTATATATATATATATATATATATATATATATATATATATATATATATATATATATATATAAAAACCAGGGAGTAAGAGCGAACTTGGCGTACATAACATTCTCATCCAGATCAAGGGCAGGAATTCAGAAGCGGAAGACACAGTATCCATTTATTCCAAGCGTTCGTGATTCATAATCACATCATGAGGGATATCTACAACAATAAAATAAAATATATCAATATAAAATTAAAAGAGCTATATAGAAGACTAATTTAAAAAGCGGACGAAGGAAACTGATGAAAACGAAATAAAAAATAAAATTGTTAAGAACAGAAAAAACACGCGAAGACGCACTTGGAAACAAAACAGTAAAATTCAGAACACATACTTAAATACAGACACGCTTAAAAAAATTACTAATGATAAATAAATAAAACACTAAAGGTTAACCTACCAATACAGAAGATAAGGATGCACTAAGAACAAAACATACACAAATTTTTTCGAGAGAGGCAAAGAGTTAAGACAAATACAAGGGAAGAGCGGTTGTTTGACAGTTCAGAGAAGGGACTCGTTATTTAATATTTAAAGTTTCAAGAATAAGCAGTTCTTGTGGGTTGTTTGTATAACCAGTGATCTTAAAATCTTCATAGATGATTCCGGTTTTGCATTTAATTGTATGGCTACGTATATTAGAGGATTCTGGATTAGTCAATTGACAGCCGGTTCTATAACTTATCCCTCTATGGGAATCGGCCCTCACCCTGAGAAGCCGCCTGGTGGATCCAATATATTTTCCCAAATTACATTTAGGACGATTGTATACTCGTAGACAACACCAGACGACATCAAAGGCGGTAGCCGATCCTTGAATCTGAAAAGAGAGCCAATACTTTTAGGGTTCTTGGGTATTAATTTAAGATCGATAGCCCAAATGTATTTTTGGACAGTTTTCAAGAAATCCTTTCGAAATTTATCTTAATATAAGAAATGAAAAGTTGAATAGAATGGGAGTTTAGGAACGCCAAAACACTTTGGCCTATCAAAGAATTTTCTATTTAGAAGTTTTTTTAGAATCCTGTGAAAAACATGACTAGGGAAACAATTATTGGTAAAGTATTGTTGTAAAAAGAACATTTCTTGGTGAAAGAGGTTCCAGTCCGATGTTAAAGATAAAGCACGATGTATATGAGTGTAGATAGAGTTCCGTTTAAAATTGATAAAATAAAAGCTATAAAAATTAGACCCAGACCAGTAAAAGTTTTCTTTCTGAATATACATGTATTAACCCAGCCGTAATTTCTGAATGCAAATTGGACCTCAACCAGGCCATGAGTTGAACTGGACCTCAACCAAGCCTCCTTTTCAGTTGAACTGGACTTACCCAGGCCTCCTCTTGAGTTGAACAGGACCTTAACCAGGCCTCCTTTTCAGTTGAACTGGACTTCCACCAGACCTCCTCTTGAGTTGAACAGGACCTAAACCAGGCCTCCTTTTCAGTTGAACTGGACTTCCACCAGACCTCCTCTTGAGTTGAACAGGACCTCAACAAAGCCTCCTTTTCAGTTGAACTGGACTTACCCAGGCCTCCTCTTGAGTTGAACAGGACCTTAACCAGGCCTCCTTTTCAGTTGAACTGGACTTCCACCAGGCCTCCTCTTGAGTTGAACAGGACCTCAACAAGGCCTCCTTTTCAGTTGAACTGGACTTCCACCAGACCTCTTAAGTTGAACAGTACCTAAACCAGGCCTCCTTTTCAGTTGAACTGGACTTCCACCAGGCCTCCTCTTGAGTTGACAGGAGACCTTAAACCAAGACCTCCCCCTTGTCAGGTTGAACCTGGACCCTTCCATGCAGACCTTCGAAAATGAGGTTGAACAGGACCTAAACCAGACCTCCTTTTCAGTTGAACTGGACTTCCACCAGGCCTCCTCTTGAGTTGCAGACTAAACCAGGACCTCCTTTTCAAAGTTGAACCTAGACTTCCACCAGGACCTCCCTTTTGAGTTGAACAGGACTTAAACCAGGACCTCCTTTTCAGGTTGAACTTGGACCTTCACCAGGGCCTCCCTCTTGAAGTGAACAGGACCTAAAACCAGAAACCTCCTTTTCAGTTTTGAACTGACGTTACCACCAGAACCTTCCTCTTGGAGTTGAACAGACCTTAAACCAGACCTCCTTTTCAGTTGAACTGGACTTCCACCAGACCTCTTCTTGAGTTGAACAGACCTAAACCAGAACCCTTCCTTTTCAAAGTTTGAACTGGACTTCACCAGGACCTCCTTTTCTTGAGTTGAACAGCGACCTAACCAGGAACCTTCCTTTTCATTGAACCTGGACTTCCAGGCCAGACCTCCCTTGAGTTGACAGACCTTAACCAGACCGCCTTTTTTAGTTGAAACGGACCTTCCAAACCAGGCCTCCTCTTGAGTTGAACCAGGGACCTAAACCAGACCTTTTCCTTTGCAGTTGAACTGGACTTCCACCAAGGCCTCTCTTGAGTTGAACAGGACCTTAAACCAACCGTCCTTTCAGTTGAACTGGACTTCCACCAGGAACCTCCTTCTTGAGTTGAACAGGACCTAAACCAGGCCTTTTCCTTTTCAGTTGAAACTGGACTTCCCCCAACCAGGCCTCCTTTGAGTTGAAACAGAACTTAAACCAGGCCTCCTTTTCAGTTGAACTGGACTTCAACCAGGCCTCCTTTTTGAGTTGACGAGGACTTAAACCAAGGCCTCCTTTTCAGTTGAACCTGGACTTCCAGCAGCCGCTTTGAGTGAACAGACAAACCAGACCTTTCCTTTTCAGTTGAAACTGGACTTCCAGGCCAGGCCCTCCTTGAGTTGAACAGGACTTAACTAGCCTCCTTTCAGTTGAACTGGACTCCACCAGGCCTTCCTCTTGAGTCTTGAACAGGACTTAAACAGGACCTTACCTTTCAGTTTGAACTGGACTTCACCAGGCCTTCCTCTTGAAGTTGACAGACTTAAACAGGCCTCCTTTTCAGTTGAACCTGGACCTTCCAACCAGGCTCCCTCCTGAGTTGAACAGGACATTTAACCAGACCTTCCTTTTCAGTTGAACTGACTTCCACCAGGCCTCCTCTTTGAGTACCAGGACTTAAACCAGACCCCTTTTCCAGTTTTCACTGACTTATCCACAGCCTTCCTCTTGTGTTGAAAGGACCTAAACCAGGCCTCCTTTTCAGTTCAACTTGGACCTTCCACCAGGACCTCCTCTTTGGGGGGGGAGTTGAACCTGACCTTTAAACCAGACTCCTTTTTCAAGTTCAATGGAACTTCCACCAGGCCTTCCTCTGAGTTGAACAGACAAACCAGGCCTTCGCTTTTTCAAAGTTGAACCTGGACTTCCACCGACCTCCTTTTCTTGAAGTTGAACAGGGACCTAAACCAGGACTTCCTTTTCATTTGAATGCCCTTCCACCAGGACCTCCTCTTGAGTTGAAAAGGACCAAAACCAGGCCTCCTTTCATTTGAAACCTGGAAACCTTCCACCAGGCCTCCTCTTGAAGTGTGACCAGGACCTAAACCAGACCTTTCCTTTTCAGTTGAACTGGAACTTCCACCAGGAACCTTCCGGCTTGAGTTGAACCAACCTAAACCAGCCTCCTTTTAGTGAACCTGACCTTTCCACCAGACGTTCCTCTGAAGTGAACAGGAACCTAAACCAGGCCTCCTTTCAGGGTTGAACCTGGACTTTTCCACCAAGGCCTTCCTCTTGAGGTGAACAGGACCTAACCAGGACCTTCCCCTTTTCATTTTGAACTGGACCTGTCCACCAGACCTCCTTCTTAGTTGAACAGGACCTTAAACCAGCCCCTTTTCAATTTGAAAGACTTCCACCAGGACCTCTCTTGAAGTTGAACCAGGACCTAAAACCAGGCTTTTCCTTTCATTTGAAACTTTGGAACTTCCACCAGGACTTCCTCTTGAGTGAACAAGGACCTAAACCCACCTTCCTGTTTCAGTTTGAACTGCGACTTCCCACCAGGACCTGCTCTTGAAAGTTGAACCAGGACCTAACCGCAACCTTTTCCTTTTCAGTTGAAACTGGACTTCCCCAACCAACCGCCTCTGAGATAAAAATTGAACAGGACCTAAACCAGGCCTCCTTTTCAGTTGAACTGGACTTATCCACCAGAACCTCTTCTTGAGGTTTGACCAGGACCTAAACCAGGCCTCCTTTTCAGTTTGAACTGGACTTCCACCAGGACCTTTCCTCTTGAGTAACAGGAACCTTAAACCAGGACCTCCTTTTCATTTGTTAACTGAACCTTTCCTCAACCTCCTCTTGAGTTGAACAGACCTAAACCAGACCTTTTTGGCCTTTTTCATTTGAACTTGAACTCCACCATGGACCGTTCCTCTTGAGTTGAACCAGGACCAAAACCAGACTTCCTTTTCAGTTTGAACTGGACTTCCACCAGAACCTCCTCTTGTAGGTTGAACCAGGACTTAAACCAGGCCTCCTTACCCAGTTGAACCTTTTGGACTTCCACCAGCCTTCTCTTGAAGTTGAACAGGACTTAACCAGGCCTCCTTTCAGTGTTTGAACTTGACCTCCACCAGGACCTCCTGTTGAGTTTGACAGGACCTTAAACCAGACTCCTTTCAGTTGAACAGGACCTTCCAAACCGACCTGGCCTCCTTTTGAGTGAAGGACCTAAAACGACTTCTTTCAAATTGACTGGACTTCCACCAGACCTCCTCTTGAGTTGAAACAGGACCTAAAACCAGCCTCCTTTTCAGGTTGAACTGGACCTTCCAACCAAGACCTCCTCTTGAGTTGAACAGGACTTTTAAACCAGGCCTTCCTTTTTCAGTTGAACTGGAACTTTCACCAGGCCGTCCTTCTTTGAGGTTGAAACAGGACCTAACCAGAACCTCCTTTCAGTTTTGAACAGCAAATTGGAACTTTCACCAGGCCTCCTCTGAGTTGAACAGGACCTTAAACCAGGCCTCCTTTTCAAGTTGACCTGGACCTCACCAGACCTTCCTCTTGAGTTGAACAGGACCTTAAACCAGGCCTCCTTTTCAGTTGAACTGGACTTGTCCACCAGGACCTCCCTTGAGTGAACAGCGGACCTTAAACCAGGCCTCCTTTTTATTTAACGCGACTTCTCACCAGAACCTTCCCTTGAGATGAACAGGACCTTAACCAGGCCTCTTTTCATTTTGAACCTGGACTTCACCAGCCTTTTCCTCTTGAGTTGAAATAGACCTTAACCAGGCCTCCTCTTCAGTTGAACTGGACCTTCCCACCGGACCTCCTCTTGGAGTTGAACCAGACCTAAACCAGACCTCCTTTTCATTTTTGAACTGACTTCCCAGCCCTCCTCTTGGAGTTGAACAGACCTTAAACCAGGACCATTCCTTTTATTTGAACTGACTTTGTCAACCAGGACCTCCTCTTGGAGTTGAACAGACCATTAAAACCCAGCCTCCTTTTCAGGTTGAACTGGACCATCCACCAGACCTTCTCTTGAGTGACAGGACCTTAAACCAGAACCTCCTTTCAGGTTGAACCTGGAAACCTTCAACCAAGCCTCCTTTTCTTGAGTGAACAGGACCTAAACCAGAAACCTCCTTTTCATTTGGAACTGGACCTTCCAAACCAGACCTCCTTCTTGAGTTGAACAGGACCTTAAAACCCAGGGCCCTCCTTTTCCAGTTGAACTGGGACTTCCACCAGGCCTCCCTTCTTGAGTTGAACAGGACCTTAAACCAGGCCTCCTTTCCAAAGTTGAAACCTGACTCCACCAGGCCTCCTTTCTTGAGTTGAACAGGACTTAAACTAAGGCTCCTTTTCAAGTTAACGGACTTTCCACCAAGCCTCCTCTTGAGTTTGAACGGACTAAACTAGGCCTCCTTTTCAGTTGAACCTCGGAACCTATTCCACCAGGCCTTCCTTTTCTTGAGTTGAACAGGACTTAAAACCAGGCTCCTTTCAGTTGAACGGACTTCCAAACCAACCTCCTCTTGAGTTTTGAACCAGGACCTAAACCAGACCTCCTTTTCATTTTGAACTTGGACTTCCACCAGCCTCCTCTTGAAGTTGAACAGGAACCTTAACCAAGGCCTCCTTTTCAGTTTGAACTGGGACTTCCACCTAACCTCCTCTTGGAGTTGAAAAGGAACCCTAAACCCAGACCTTCCCTTTTCATTTTGACTGGACTTCCACCAGAACCTCCTCTTGGTTGAAAGGACCTTAAACCAGACCTTCTTTTCAATTTGAACCTGACTTCCACCAGGACCCTCCTCTTGAGTTGAAAAGACCTTTTTTAAACCAGACCTTCCTTTTCATTGAACTGGGACTTCCAAAGGCCAGCCCCTCTTGAGTTGAACAGAACCTTTAAACAGGCCTCCTTTTTCATTGAACTGACTTTCCACCAGGCCTCCTCTTGAAGTTGAACAGACCCTAAACCAAGGCCCTCCCTTTCATTTGGAAACCTGGACCTTCCCACCAGACCTTCCTCCTCGAAGTTGAACAAGGACTTAACCAAGACCTCCTTTTCATTTGAACTTACACTTCCACCAGAACCTCCTCTTGGAGTTGACAGGACTTAACCAAGGCCTTCTTTTCAGGTTGAACCTGGACCTTCCACCAACCTCCCTCTGAAGTTGAACAGGACCAAACCAGGCCTCCTTTCAAGTTTGAACGGAACTGGTCCACCAGACCTCCTCTTGAAGTTTGAACAGGACCTTAACAGAACCTCCTTTTCAGGTTGAACTTGGACCTTCCACCAGACCGCTCTTGAAGTTGAATCAGGACCTAAACCAGCACCTCTTTCAAAGTTGAACCTGACTTCCAAGGACCTCCTTTTAGTGAGTGGTGAACAGACCTTAAACCAGAACCTTTTCATTTGGAACTTGGACCTTCCACCAGGACCTGCTCTTGAGTTGAACAGGACCTTTAAAACCAGACCTCCTTTTCAGTTGAACTTGGAACTTCCACCAGGACCTACCTCTTGAAGATTTGAACGGACCTAAACAGGCCTCCTTTTCATTTGAACTGATTCTTCCACCAGAACCTCCTCTTGAGTTGAACCAGGACCTTAACCAGACCTCCTTTCAGTTGACTGGGACTGTGCACCAGACCTCCTCTTGAGTTGAACAGGACCTAAACCAGGCCTCCTTTTCATTTGAACTGGACTTCCACCAGACCTGCTCTTGAGTTGAACAGGACCTCAACAAAGCCTCCTTTTCAGTTGAACTGGACTTACCCGGGCCTCCTCTTGAGTTGAACAGGACTTAACAGGCCTCCTTTCAGTTGAAATGGACTTTCCAACCAGACCACCTCTTGAGTTGACAGGACCTTAACCAGACCTCCTTTTCAGTTGAACTGGACTTCCACCAGGCCTCCTCTGAGTTGAACAGGACTAAACCAGGCCTCCTTTAGTTGAATGGACTTCCACCACTCCCCAAGGCCTCCTCTTAAGTTGAACAGGACCTCAACAAGGCCTCCTTTTCAGTTGAACTGGACTTCCACCAGGCCTCCTCTTAAGTTGAACAGGACCTTAACCAGACCTCCTTTTCAGTTGAACTGGACTTCCACCAGGCCTCCTCTTGAGTTGAACAGGACCTAAACCAGGCCTCCTTTTCAGTTGAACTGGACTTCCACCAGGCCTCCTCTTGAGTTGAACAGGACCTTAACCAGACCTCCTTTTCAGTTGAACTGGACTTCCACCAGGCCTCCTCTTAAGTTGAACAGGACCTTAACCAGACCTCCTTTTCAGTTGAACTGGACTTCCACCAGGCCTCCTCTTGAGTTGAACAGGACCTAAACCAGGCCTCCTTTTCAGTTGAACTGGACTTCTACCAGGCCTCCTCTTGAGTTGAACAGGACCTTAACCAGACCTCCTTTTCAGTTGAACTGGACTTCCACAAGGCCTCCTCTTGAGTTGAACTGGACTTAAACCAGACCTCCTTTTCAGTTGGAACTGACTGTCACACCAGGCCTCTCTTGAGTTGAACAGGACCTAAAACCAGGCCCTTCTTTTCAGTGAACTGGAACTTCTACCAGGCCCTCCCTTAGTGAAAAAGGACTAACCAGCCTCCTTTCATTGAACTTGGACTTCTACCAGGCCTCCCTCTTAGTTTGACAGCGACCTTAAACCAGACCTCCTTTTCAGTTGAACTGGACTTCCACAAGCTCCTCTTTGAGTTGAACGGGACTATTAAACCAGGCCTCCTTTTCAGTTGAACTGGACTATTCTACCAGCCTTCACTCTTGAGTTGAACAGGACCTTAACCAGACCTCCTTTTCAGTTGAACTGGACTTCCACAAGGCCTCCTCTTGAGTTGAACAGGACTTAAACCAGGCCTCCTTTTCAGTTGAACTGGACTTCCACCAGGCCTCCTCTTGAGTTGAACAGGACCTAAACCAGGCCTCCTTTTCAGTTGAACTGGACTTCCACCAGGCCTCCTCTTGAGTTGAACAGGACCTAAACCAGGCCTCTTTTTCAGTTGAACTGGACTTTCCACCAGCTCCTCTTTGAGTTGAACAGGACTTAACCAGACCTCCTTTTTCAGTTTAACTGACTTCCACCAGGCCTCCTTCTTGAGTTGAACAGGACCTAACCAGGCCTTCTTTCAGTTTGACTGGACTTCCACAATGCCTCCTCTTGAGTTGAACAGACCGTAACCAGACCTCCTTTTCGTTGAACTGGACTTCCACAAGGCCTCCTCTTGAGTTGAACAGGACCTAAACCAGGCCTCCTTTTCAGTTGAACTGGACTTCCACCAGGCCTCCTCTTGAGTTGAACAGGACCTAAACCAGGCCTCCTTTTCAGTTGAACTGGACTTCCACCAGGCCTCCTCTTGAGTTGAACAGGACCTTAACCAGACCTCCTTTTCAGTTGAACTGGACTTCCACAAGGCCTCCTCTTGAGTTGAACAGGACCTAAACCAGGCCTTCTTTCAGTGGAACGACTTCCACAGGCCTGCCTCGTTGAGTGAACAGACCTAAACCAGGCCTTCTTTTCAAGTTGAACTGGACTTCCACAAGGCCCCTCTTGGTTGAACAGGACCGGCAACAAGGCCTCCTTTCAGTGAACTGGACTTCACAAGGCCTCCTCTGAGTGAACAGGGACCTGAACCAGACCCCTTTCAGTTTAACTGGCTTCCACCAGGCCTCCTCTTGAGTTGAAACAGGACCTCAACAGGCCTCCTTTTCAAGTGAACGGACTTCCACAAGGCCTCCTCTTGAGTTGAACAGGACCTTTACCAGACCTCCTTTATCAGTTAACTGGACTTCCCACCAGGCCTCCTCTTGAGTTTGACAGGCCTCAAACAAGGCCTTCCTTTTTCAGTTGAACTGGACTTCCACAAGGCCTCCTCTTGAGTTGAACAGGACCTTAACCAGACCTCCTTTTCAGTTTAACTGGACTTCCACCAGGCCTCCTCTTGAGTTGAACAGGACCTCAACAAGGCTCCTTTGTCTGTTTGAACTGGACTTCCACCAGGCCTCCTCTTGAGTTGAACAGGACCTAAACCAGGCCTCCTTTTCAGTTGAACTGGACTTCCACAAGGCCTCCTCTTGAGTTGAACAGGACCTAAACCAGGCCTCCTTTTCAGTTGAACTGGACTTCCACCAGGCCTCCTCTAAGTAACAGGACCTCAAACAGGCTCCTTTTTTCCAGTTGAACTGGACTTCCACCAGGCCTCCTCTTGAGTTGAACAGGACCTTAACCAGACCTCCTTTTCAGTTGAACTGGACTTCCACCAGGCCTCCTCTTGAGTTGAACAGGACCTTAACCAGGACCTCCTTTTCAGTTGAACTGGACTTCCACAAGGCCTCCTCTTGAGTTGAACAGGACCTAAACCAGGCCTTCTTTTCAGTTGAACTGGACTTCCACCAGGCCTCCTCTTGAGTTGAACAGGACCTAAACCAGGCCTTCTTTTCAGTTGAACTGGACTTCCACCAGGCCTCCTCTTGAGTTGAACAGGACCTTTTCAACAAGGCCCTCCTTTTCAGTTAACGGACTTCCACAAGGCCTCCTCTCTGAGTTGAACAGGACCTTAACCAGACCTCCTTTTCAGTTTAAACTCGACTCACCAGGCCTCCTCTTGTTGAACAGGACCTCAACAAGGCCCTTTTCAGTTGAACTGGATTCCATGCCGGCTCTTGAAGTTGAAACCGGACCTTACCAGACCTCCTTTTCAGTTGAACTGGACTTCCACCAGGCCTCCTCTTGAGTTGAACAGGACCTAAACCAGGCCTCCTTTTCAGTTGAACTGGACTTCCACAAGGCCTCCTCTTGAGTTGAACAGGACCTTAACCAGACCTCCTTCAGTTTAACTGGACTTCCACCAGGCCCCTCTTAAAGTTGAACAAGGACCTCAAAACCAAGGCCCTCCTTTTTCAGTTGAACTGGACTTCCACCAAGGCCTCCCTTCTTTGAGTTGAACAGGAACCTTAAAAACCAGCCTTATTTTGTTCAGTTGAACTGGACTTCCACAAGGCCTCCTCTTGAGTTGAAACCAGGGACCTAAAACCCAAAGGCCTTCCTTTTCAGTTGAACTGGATTCACCAGGCCTCCTCTTAAGTTGAACCAGGACCTCACAAGGCCTCCTTTTCAGTTGAACTTGGAACTTTCACCAGGCTCCTCTTGAGGTTGAACCAGACCCTTAACCAGAACCATCCTTTTCAGTTGGAACTGGACTTCCACCAGGGCCTTCCTTCTTGAGTTGAACAGGACCTCAATACAAGGCCTCCTTTTCAGTTGAACTTGGAACTTCCAACAAGGCCTCCTTTTGAGTGAAACAAGACCTTAAACCAGGCCTTCTTTTCAAGTGACTGGACTTCCACCAGGCCTCCTGCTTGAGTTGAAACAGGACCTTAACCAGACCTCCTTTTCAAAGTTGAACCTGGACTTCCACCAGGCCTTCCTTTTCTTAAGTTGAACAGGACCTTAACCAGGAACCTTCCTTTCAGTTGAACCTGACTTCCACAGGCCTCCTCTTGAGTTGAACAGGACCTTAAACCTGGCCTCCTTTTCAGGTTGAACCTGGACTTTTCTACCCCAGGCCTTCTCTTGAAAGTTGAACAGGACCTTAACCAGGACCTTCCTTTTCAGTTGAACCTGAACTTCCACCAGGCCTCCTCCTTGAGTTGAACAGGACTTAAACCAGGCCTCCTTTTCAGTTGAACCTTGGAACCTTCTTACCAGCCTCTCTTAAGTTGAACCAGACCTTAACCCAGACCTTTTTTCTTTCAAGTTTGGAACTGGACTTTCCAACAGGCCTCCTTTCTTGAGTTTGAACAGGACCTAACCAGACCTTTCCTTTTCAGTTTGAACCTGACTTCCACCAGGCCTCCTCTGAGTTGAACAGACTAAACCAGGCCTTTTTCTTTTCAGTTGAACTGGACTTCACACCAGGCCTCCTCTTGAGTGAACCAGGACTTAAACCCAGGCCTTCCTTTTCAGTTGAACTGACTTCCACCAGCCTCCTGCTTGAAGTTGAACAGGACCTAAAACCAGGCCTTCTTTTCAAGTTGAACCTGGGACTTCCACCCAGGCCTCCTCTTGAGTGAACCAGGACCTAAACCAGACCTTTCCTTTCAAGTTGAACTGGACTTTCCACAGGCGCCTCCTTCTTGAGTTGAAACAGGACCTTAAACCAGCCGCCTTCTTTTCAGGTTGAACCTGGACCTTCACCCAGGCCTTCCTCTTGAGTTGAACAGGACCTTAAAACCAGGCCTTCCTTTCAGTTGAACTGGACTTTCCACCAGGGCCTCCTCTTGAGATTGAAACAGACCTAACCAGGCCTTCTTTTCAGTTGAACCTGGAAACCTTCCACCAGGGCCCCTCCTTTGAAGTTGAACCAGGACTTAAACCAGGCCTTCTTTCAGTTGAATGGACTTCCACCAGGCCTCCTCTTGAGTTGAACAGGACTTAAACCAGGCCTCCTTTTCAGTTGAACTTGAACCTTCCACCAGCCTCTCTTGAGTTGAACCAGGACCTAAACCAGACCTTTTTCCTTTTCAGTTGAACTTGGAAACTTCACCAGGCCTCCTCTTGAGTTTAACAGGACTTAAACCAGGCCTTTTTTCAGTTGAACTAGACCTTCCACCAGGGCCTTTCCTCTTGAGTTGAAACAGGACCTTAAACCCAAGGCCTTCCTTTTCAGTTTGAAACCTGGACTTCCACCAGGCCTTTTCCCTTCTTGAAAGTTGAACAGACCTAAACCAGGCCTTCTTTTCAGTTGAACTGGACCTTCACCAGGATCCCTTCCTTTCTTGAGTTAAACAGGAACCTTAACCAGGACCTCCTTTTCAAGTTGAACTGGACTTCCACAGAACCTCCTTTCTTGAGGTGAAGGACCTTAACCCAGACCTCCTTTTCAGTTGAACTGGACTTCCACAAGGCCTCCTCTTGAGTTGAACAGGACCTTAACCAGGCCTCCTCTTAAGTTGAACAGGACCTTAACCAGACCTCCTTTTCAGTTGAACTGGACTTCCACAAGGCCTCCTCTTGAGTTGAACAGGACCTTAACCAGACCTCCTTTTCAGTTGAACTGGACTTCCACCAGACCTCCTCTTGAGTTGAACAGGACCTTAACCAGACCTCCTTTTCAGTTGCAACTGGATTCCACAAAGGCCTCTCTTGATGAACAGGACCTTAACCAGACCTCCTTTTCAGTGAACTGGATGGTTCCACAAGGCCTCCTCTTGAGTGAAATTTGAGCAGGACCTTAACCAGACCTCCTTTTCAGTTGAACTGGACTTCCACCAGACCTCCTCTTGAGTTGAACAGGACCTTAACCAGACCTCCTTTTCAGTTGAACTGGACTTCCACAAGGCCTCCTCTTGAGTTGAACAGGACCTTAACCAGGCCTCCTCTTAAGTTGAAACAGGACCTTACCCAGACCTCTTTTTCAGTTGAACTGCGACTTCCACCAAGGGACCTCCTCTTGAGTTGAACAGGACCTTAACCAGACCTCCTTTTCAGTTGAACTGGACTTCCACCAGACCTCCTCTTGAGTTGAACAGGACCTAAACCAGGCCTCCTTTTCAGTTGAACTGGACTTCCACCAGACCTCCTCTTGAGTTGAACAGGACCTAAACCAGACCTCCTTTTCAGTTGAACTGGACTTGTCACCAGCCTCCTCTTGAGTTGAACAGGACCTTAACCAGACCTCCTTTTCAGTGAAACTGACTTCCACCAGACCTCCTCTTGAGTGAACAGACCTAAAACCAGGCTCCTTTCAGTTTGACTGAGACTTCCACCAGGACCTCCTCTTGAGTATGAACAGACTTAACAGACCTCCTTTTCAGTTGAACTGGACTTCCACCAGACCTCCTCTTGAGTTGAACAGGACCTAAACCAGGCCTCCTTTTCAGTTGAACTGGACTTCCACCAGACCTCCTCTTGAGTTGAACAGGACCTTAACCAGACCTCCTTTTCAGTTGAACTGGACTTCCACCAGACCTCCTCTTGAGTTGAACAAGACCTAAACCAGGCCTCCTTTTCAGTTGAACTGGACTTCCACCAGACCTCCTCTTGAGTTGAACAGGACCTAAACCAGGCCTCCTTTTCAGTTGAACTGGACTTCCACCAGACCTCCTCTTGAGTTGAACAGGACCTTAACCAGGCCTCCTCTTAAGTTGAACAGGACCTTAACCAGGCCTCCTCTTAAGTTGAACAGGACCTTAACCAGACCTCCTTTTCTGTTGAACTGACTGTCCACAGCTCCTCTTGAGTGAAGAGACCTTAAACCAGGCCTCCTTTTTCAGTGAACTGACTCCACCAGGCCTCCTCTTGAGTTTAACCAGGACCTAAAACCAGGCCTTCCTTTTCAGGTTGAACTGGACTTCCACCAGACCTCCTCTTGAGTTGACAGACCTAACCAGCCTCCTTTTCAGTGAACTGACTGTCCACCAGCCTCCTCTTGAGTTGAACAGGACCTAAACCAGACCTCCTTTTCAGTTGAACTGGACTTCCACCAGGCCTCCTCTTGAGTTGAACAGGACCTTAACCAGGCCTCCTTTTCAGTTGAACTGGACTTCCACCAGACCTCCTCTTGAGTTGAACAGGACCTAAACCAGGCCTCCTTTTCAGTTGAACTGGACTTCCACCAGGCCTCCTCTTGAGTTGAACAGGACCTTAACCAGGCCTCCTCTTAAGTTGAACAGGACCTTAACCAGGCCTCCTTTCAGTTGAAACTACTATCCACCAGGCCTCCTCTTGAGTTGAACAGACCTTAAACCAGGCCTCCTTTTCAGTTGAACTGGATTCACCCAGGCCTCCGTTTGAGGTTACGGACCTCAAACACCCTCCTGCTCAGTTGAACTGGACTTCACCCAGGCTCCTTTTGAGGTGAACAGGACATCGAACCAGCCCTCCTTTTTCAGTTGAACTGGACTTCCCACCCAATCATCCTTTTGAGGTGTACAGGACCTCAACCAGCCCTCCTTTCAGTTGAACTGGACATCACCCAGCCCTCCTTTTGAGGTAAAACAGGACCTCAACCTTCCCTCCTTTTCAGTTGAACTATACTCACCCAGGCCTACCTTCGAAGTGAACAGGGACCTCAACCAGCCCTTCTTGTTTCAGTTGAACTGGACTTCCACCCAGGCTCCTTTTGAGGTGAACAGGACATCAACCAGCCCCTCATTTCCAGTTTGAAACTCGACTTCACCCAGGCCTCTTTTTGAGGTGAACCAGGACCTCAACCAACCCTCCTTTTCAGTTGAATGCTTGACTTCACCCAGGCCTCTTTTGTTTGAGGTGAACAGGACCTCAAACAGCCCTCTGGTTTTTCAGTTGAACTAGACTTCACCAGCCCTCCTTTTGAGATGAACAGAACCTCAACCAGCCCTCCTTTTCAGTTGAACTGGACTTCACGGCAGGCCTCCTTTTCAGTGAACTGGACTTAAACCCAGGCCTCCTTTTGGGTTTGACTGGACTTCACGCAGCCTCCTTTTGAGGTGAAACAGGACCTCAAACAAGCCCTCCTTTTCAGTTGAACTGGACTTCACCCAGGCCTCCTTTTGAGGTGAAAACAGGACTCAACCAGCCCTCCTACTCTCAGTTGAACTGACTTCCACGCAGGCCCCTTTTGAGGTGGAACAGGGACCTCACCACCCTCCTTTTCAGTTGAAATGGACTCATGCAGGCCTCTTTTGAGTGAAAAGACCTCAACCAGCACTCCTTTTCTGTTAAAGAGACTTCTCCCAGGCCTACTTTTTAGGTGAACAAGACTTCACGCAGGCCTCCTTTGAGGTGAAAAGGACCTCAATCAGCTCTCCTTTTCTGTTAAACAAGACTTCACCCAGGCCTCATTTTGAGGTGAACAGGACCTTAACCAGCCCTCCTTTTCAGTTGAACTGGACTTCATCCAGGCCTACTTTTCAGGTGAACAAGACTTCACCCAGGCCTCATTTTGAGGTGAACAAGACCTCAACCATCCTTCCTTTTCACTTGGACTGGACTTCACCCTCAGGGCCCCCGTTTCAGGTGGGACAGGACCTCAACCAGGACCCTCCTTTTCCAGCTTAAAACTGACCTTCACCCAGGAAATCTTTTTGAAGGTGAACAGGACCTCAACCAAGCCTCCTTTTCCTTTTGATGGTGAATGACCAGGACCTCAACCAACCCTGTGGCCTTTTCAGGTGAACTGGGACCTCAACCAAGGTCTCCTTTTGATGTGAAACAGGACCTCAACCAACCCTTTCTTTTGAGTTGAAACAGGACTTCGCTCAGGCCTCCTTTTGTGGTGAACCAGGACCTCAAACCAGCCCATCCTTTCAGTTGAAAAACTGGACTTCACGCAGGCCATCCTTTTCAGTTGAAACTGGACTTAACACAGGCCTCCTTTTCAGTGGAAACTGGGAAACTTCAAGCGAGGCCCCTTTTCCTTTTGAGGTGAACAGGACCTCAACAGGCCCTCCTTTTCAGTTGAACTGTGGACTTCAACCCAGGCCTCCTTTTGGAGGTGTGAACAGGACCTCAACCAGCCCGTCCTACTCAGTTGAACACTGGAGGCTTCAACGGCAAGGCCTCCAGTTTGAGGTTGAACAGGCACCTACAAACCAGCCCTCCCTGCTCAGTTGAACTAGGACTTCACCCAGGCCTCCTTTTGAGGTAGAAACAAGGACATTCAACCAGCCCCCTTTTCCTTTCAGGTTGAACCTGGCAACTTTCAAACCCAATCATCCTTTTGAGTTGAAACTGGGGCCCTCCACCCAGGCCTTCCTTTTGAGTTGAAACCGGACTTCAAGCAGGCCTCCTTTGAGTTGTGAACTGGAATTCAACCCAGGCCTCCCGTTTTCAGTTAAAAATAAACAGGACCTCAACCAAACCCTCCTTTTCAGTGAACTGACTTCACCCAAGCCTCCCCCTTTTGAGGTGTAACAGGACCTCAACCAGCCCCTCCTTTTCAGTTGAACTGGGGACATCAACCCAGCCCTCCTTTTGCAGGTGAACAGGAACCTCAACCTTCCCTCCTTTTCAGTTGAACTATACTTCACCCAGGCCTACCTTCGAAGTGAACAGGACCTCAACCAGCCCTTCTTTTCAGTTGAACTGGACTTCACCCAGGCTTCCTTTTGAGGTGAACAGGACCTCAACCAGCCCTCATTTCCAGTTGAACTCGACTTCACCCAGGCCTCTTTTTGAGGTGAACAGGACCTCAACCAACCCTCCTTTTCAGTTGAACTGGACTTCACCCAGGCCTCTTTTTGAGGTGAACAGGACCTCAAACAGCCCTCCTTTTCAGTTGAACTAGACTTCACCCAGCCCTCCTTTTGAGATGAACAGAACCTCAACCAGCCCTCCTTTTCAGTTGAACTGGACTTCACCCAGGCCTCCTTTTGAGTTGAACTGGACTTCACGCAGGCCTCCTTTTGAGGTGAACAGGACCTCAACCAGCCCTCCTTTTCAGTTGAACTGGACTTCACCCAGGCCTCCTTTTGAGGTGAACAGGACCTCAACCAGCCCTCCTACTCAGTTGAACTGGACTTCACGCAGGCCTCCTTTTGAGGTGAACAGGACCTCAACCAGCCCTCCTTTTCAGTTGAACTGGACTTCACGCAGGCCTCCTTTTGAGGTGAACAGGACCTCAACCAGCACTCCTTTTCTGTTAAAGAAGACTTCTCCCAGGCCTACTTTTCAGGTGAACAAGACTTCACGCAGGCCTCATTTTGAGGTGAACAGGACCTCAACCAGCCCTCCTTTTCAGTTGAACTGGACTTCACCCAGGCCTACTTTTCAGGTGAACAAGACTTCACCCAGGCCTCATTTTGAGGTGAACAAGACCTCAACCAGCCCTCCTTTTCAGCTAAACTGACCTTCACCCAGGAATCTTTTTGAGGTGAACAGGACCTCAACCAACCCTCCTTTTCAGTTGAACTGGACCTCAACCAAGCCTCCTTTTGATGTGAACAGGACCTCAACCAACCCTTCTTTTGAGTTGAACAGGACTTCACTCAGGCCTCCTTTTGAGGTGAACAGGACCTCAACCAGCCCTCCTTTTCAGTTGAACTGGACTTCACGCAGGCCTCCTTTTCAGTTGAACTGGACTTAACCCAGGCCTCCTTTTCAGTTGAACTGGACTTCACGCAGGCCTCCTTTTGAGGTGAACAGGACCTCAACCAGCCCTCCTTTTCAGTTGAACTGGACTTCACCCAGGCCTCCTTTTGAGGTGAACAGGACCTCAACCAGCCCTCCTACTCAGTTGAACTGGACTTCACGCAGGCCTCCATTTGAGGTGAACAGGACCTCAACCAGCCCTCCTTTTCAGTTGAACTGGACTTCATGCAGGCCTCCTTTTAAGGTGAACAGGACCTCAACCAGCACTCCTTTTCTGTTAAAGAAGACTTCTCCCGGGCCTACATTTCAGGTGAACAAGACTTCACGCAGGCCTCCTTTTGAGGTGAAAAGGACCTCAATCAGCTCTCCTTTTCTGTTAAACAAGACTTCACCCAGGCCTCATTTTGAGGTGAACAGGACCTTAACCAGCCCTCCTTTTCATTGAACTGGACTTCATCCAGCCTACTTTTCAGGTGAACAAGACTTCACCCAGGCCTCATTTTGAAGGTTTAACAGGAACCCTTAACCAGCCCTCCTTTCAGTTGACCTGGACTTCATCCAGGCCTACTTTTCAGGTGAACAAGACTTCACCCAGGCCTCATTTTGAGGTGAACAAGACCTCAACCATCCTCCTTTTCAGTTGGACTGGACTTCACCTAGGCCCCCATTTGCGATGGACAGGACCTCAACCAGCCCTCCTTTTCAGCTAAACTGACCTTCACCCAGGAATCTTTTTGAGGCGAACAAGACCTCAACCAGGCCTCCTTTTCAGTTGAACTGGACCTCAACCAAGCCTCCTTTTTAGGTGAACAGGACCTCAACCAGCCCTTCTTTTCAGTTGAACTGGACTTCACCCAGCCCTCCTTTTCAGTTGAACTGGACTTCACCAAGGCCTCCTTTTGAGTTGAACTGGACCTCAACCTGGCCTATTTTCAGTTGGAATAGAATTCCACCAGGCCTCCACTTGAATTGAGAAGGACCTCAACCAGGCCTCCTTTTGAGATGAACTGGACTTCACCCAGGCCTCATTTTCAATTCAACTGGACTTCACCTAGGCCTCCTTTTAAGTTGAACTTGACTTCACCCACGCCTTCTCTTAAGATGAACTGGACTTCACCCAGGCCTCCTTTTGAGTTGAACAGGACTTCAACCAGGCCTCCTTTTGAGTTGAACAGGACCTCAACCAGGCCTCCTTCTGAGTTAAACAGGACCTCAACCAGGCCTCCTTCTGAGTTGAACAGGACTTCATCCAGGCCTGGTTTTCAGTTGAACTGGACTTCACCAAGGCCTCCTTTTCAGTTGACCTGGGCTTACCCAGGCATCCTTTTCAATTGAACTGGTCTTTACCCAGTCCTCCTTTTAAGTTGAACAGGACCTCAACCAAGCTTCCTTTTCAACTGTACTGGACTTCCACCAGGCTTCCTTTTGAGTTGAACAGGACCTCAACCAGGCCTCCTTTTGAGTTGAACAGGACCTCAACCAGGCCTCCTTTTCAGTTGAACTGGACTTCACCCGGGCCTCCTTTTCAGGCCTCCTTTGAGTTTAAAACGGGGACCTCAACCTGGTCTCCTTTTCAGTTGTACTGGACGTCCACCAGGCAACCTTTTAAGTTGAACTGGACCTCAACCAGGACTCCTTTTGAGTTCAACTGGACTTCCACCAGGCCTCCTTTTGAGTTCAACTGGACTTCACCCAAGCCTCCTTTTCATTTGAACTGGACTTCACCCTGGCCTCCTTTTAAGTTGAACAGGACCTCAACCAGGCCTCCTTTTGAGTTGAACAGGACCTTAACCAGGCCTCCTGTTGAGGTGAACTGGACCTCAACAAGACTTCGTTTTCAGTTGAACTGGACTTCCACCAATCCTCCTTTTGAAGTCCTGAGGTTGAGGTGAAAATTACAACCCCGTCTAATTCCAACCAGGGTTACTTTTGAAGTTGAACCAGGACCTCAACAGGTTTTTTTATCCTTTTGAAGTTGGAACTGGAACCTCAACCAGGCCATTTTTAAGGTGAACAGAACCTTTAACCAGGCTTTCTTTGAACGTGAAAACGAACCTCAATAGGCCTCCTTTCGAGTGAACCTGGACCTCAACCAGGCCTCCTTTTCAGCCTTTTAAAAAGGACCTTTCAAACCAGACTACTTGGGAGTGAACCTACACCTCATCCAGGTTCCCTTTTGATTTAACAGACATTTTCAACCAGGGCCTTACTTTTGGTGAACAGAACCTCAACCAGGCCTAACCTTTGAATTCAACAGGACATAAACCAGGCCTCCTTTTTCAAATTGAACGGGACCTCAACCAGGGACTGGACCTTTTAAGTTGAACAAGGAACCTCAACCAGCCCCTTTTGTTTTTAAGGTTGAACTGGAACCTCAATCCAAGGGCCTACCTTTTCAGTTGAACTGAACCTCAACAATGCCTCCTTTTGAGGTGAACTGGACCTCAACCAAGCCCCCTTTTGAGGTGAAACCTGAACCTTTTCACCAAGGCCTCCGTTTGAAGGTTAACTGGACCTCGAACCAAGGCCTCCTTTTGAGGTTGAACTGGACCTTCCGGACCCAAGGCCTACCTTTTTACGGTTTGGAACTTGGAACGTTCACCAGGCTCCTTTTAAGTTGAACCAGTCCCTCCAACCAGGCCCCCTTTTGACATTAAAACAGGGTCCTAAACCAACGCTCCTTATTAGTTAGGTTTGAATTGAACCTCAACCCGACCTCCTTTAAGTTGAACATGATCTCAACTACGCCTCCTTTTGAGTTGAACTGGACCTCAACCAAGTCTCCTTTTGAGGTGAACAGAACCTCAAACAGGCCTACTTTTCAGTTGAACTGGACTTTACCGAGGCCTCCTATTGAGTTCAACAGGATCTGAACATGGCCTCCTTTTCAGTTCAACTAGACTTCCACCAAGCCTCCTTTTGAGTTGAACAGCACCTCAACCAGGGCTCCTTTTGAGGTGTACTGGATTTCCACCAGGACTCCTTGTGAGATGAACAGGACTTCAAACAGGCATCATTTTGAGTTGAACAAGACCTCAACCAGGCCTCCTTTTCAGTTGAACAGGACGTCAACAAGGCCTCCTTTTCAGTTGAACAGGACCTAAACAAGGCCTCATTTTTAGTTGAACTGGACTTCCACAAGGCCTCCTTTTGAGTTGAACTGGACTTCCACCAGGCCTGCTTTACAGTTGAAAAGGACCTCAACCAGGCCTCCTGTTGAGGTGAACTGGACCTCAAGCAGGCTTCCTTTTCAGTAGAACTAGACTTCCACCACGCCTCATTTTGAGCTGAATAGGACCTCAATCAGTCCTCTTTTTCAGTTAAACTAGACTTCCACCAGGCCTAATTTTGAGTTGAACGGGACCTCAACCAACACTCCTTTTCAGTTGAACTGGACTTCACCCAGGCCTCCTTTTAATGTGAACAGGACCTCAACCAGCCATCCTTTTCAGTTAAACTGGACTTCACCCAGGCCTCCTTTTGAGGTGAAAAGGACCTCAACCAGCCCTCCTTTTCAGTTGAACTGGACTTCACCCAGACCTTCTCATGAGGTGAACAGGAACTTAACCAGCCCTCTTTTTCAGTTGAACTGGACTTCACCCAGACCTTCTCTTGATGTGAACAGAACCTCAACCAGCCCTCCTTTTCAGTTGAACTAGACTCCACCCAGGCCTCAATTTTAGGTGAACAGGACCTCAACCAACGCTCCTTTTCAGTTGAACTAGACTCCAACCAGGCCTCAATTTTAGGTGAACAGGACCTCAACCAACGCTCCTTTTCAGTTGAACTAGACTCCACCCAGGCCTCAATTTTAGGTGAACAGGACCTCAACCAACGCTCCTTTTCAGTTGAACTAGACTCCACCCAGGCCTCAATTTTAGGTGAACAGAACCTCAACCAACGCTCCTTTTCAGTTGAACTAGACTTCACCCAGGCCTTCTTTTGAGGTGAACTGAACCTCAACCTGGCCTCCTTTTCAGTTGAACTAGACTTACACCAGGCCTCATTTTGAGTTGAATAGGACCTCAACCAGGCCTCTTTTAGAGTTGAACTGGACCTCAACCAGGCCTCCTTTTGAGGTGAACTGGTCTACTTTTCAGTTGAACCGAACTTCAACCAGGCCTCCTTTTGAAGAGAAATGGACCCTCAACCAGCCCTCCTTTTCGGTTGAAACCGAACTTCACCCACCCAGGCCTCCGTTTTGGATGTGAACATGGACCTCAACCAGCCCTCCTTTTCCGGGTTGTGAAACCGAAACTTCCAACCCAGGCCTCCTTTTGAAGGGTGAACAGGACCTCAACCAGCCCTCCCTTTTGTCGGTTTGAACCGAAACTTCCACCCAGGCTCTCCTTTTGAGGTGAACCAGGAACTCAACCAGGCCCATCTTTTCAGTTTGAAGCAAGAACTTCCACCCAGGCCTCATTTTGAGGTGAACAGGAGCCTCAAACCAGTCCCTCCTTTATCAGTTGAACAAGACTTCCCGCCCAGGCCTCCTTTTTGAGTTAAACACAGGGATTTTCACCCAGGCCTCCTTTTTGGGTTGGTGTGAACATAAAACCTCAACCAGCCCTTCTTTTCAGTTGAACCTGGACTTCCCGCCAGGGCCTCCACCTTTTGAGGTGGGAACAGCAGAACCTCAACCAGCCAATCCTTTTCCAGTTGAACTGGGACTTCCCCCAGGCCGTCCTTTTGAGGTGAACAGAACCTCAACCAGCTCTCCTTCCAGTTGAACTGGACTTCACACAATCATCCTTTTGAGTTGTACTGGGCCTCACCCAGGCCTCCTTTTGAGTTGAACAGGACCTCAACCAACCCTCCTTTTCAGTTGAACTGGACTTCCCCCAGGCCTCCTTTTGAGGTGAACAGAACCTCAACCAACCCTCCCTTTTCAGTTAAACTGGAACTTCACCCAGGCTTCCTTTTGAGGTGAAGGTGAAAAGGACCTCAACCAGCCCTCCTTTTCCAGTGTAACTGGACTTTCACCCAGGCCTCAATTTTTAGGTGGAACCAGGACCTCCACCAACCGACTACCTTTTGCAGTTGAACTAGACTTAACACCAGGCCCTCATTTTGAGTTGAATAGGAACCTCCAACCAGGATCCTCCTTTTTGAGTTGGAACTGGACCTCAACCAGGCCTTCTTTTTAGGTTGAAACGCGGGAACCTCAACCGCAGGCCTCCTTTTGAGGTGAAACAGGAACTCCAACCAGGCCAACTTTTCAGTTGAACTGGACCTTAACCACCCGGCCTCTTTTGAGTTTGAACAGGACCTCCAAGCATGGCCCTCCATTTTCAGTTGAACTAGACTTACACCAGGCCTCCTTATGAGTTGAACAGGACCTCAACCAGCCTCCTTTTGAGTTGAACAAGACCTCAACCAGGCCTCCTTTTGGTTGAAGTTGGAACCTCAACCAGGCTCCTTTGAGGTGAACCAGGACCTCAACCAGGCCTCCTTTTGAGTTGAAGTGGACCTCAACCAGGCTTCCTTTTGAGGTGAACAGGACCTCAACCAGGCCTACTTTTCAGTTGAATTGGAACTCAACCAGGCCTCCTTTTGAGTTGAACAGGACCTCAACCAGGCCTCCTTTTGAGTTGAACTGGACCTCAACCAGGCCTCCTTTTGCGTGGAACAGGACCTCAACCAGGCCTCCTTTCGAGTTGAACTGGACCTCAACCAGGCCTCCTTTTGAGTGGAACAGGACCTCAACCAGCCCTCCTTTTCAGTTGAACTGGACTTCACGCAGCCCTCCTTTTCAGTTGAACTGGACTTAACCCAGGCCTCCTTTTCAGTTGAACTGGACTTCACGCAGGCCTCCTTTTGAGGTGAACAGGACCTCAACCAGCCCTCCTTTTCAGTTGAACTGGACTTCACCCAGGCCTCCTTTTGAGGTGAACAGGACCTCAACCAGCCCTCCTACTAAGTTGAACTGGACTTCATGCAGGCCTCCTTTTGAGGTGAACAGGACCTCAACCAGCCCTCCTTTTCAGTTGAACTGGACTTCATGCAGGCCTCCTTTTGAGGTGAACAGGACCTCAACCAGCACTCCTTTTGTGTTAAAGAAGACTTCTCCCAGGCCTACTTTTCAGGTGAACAAGACTTCACGCAGGCCTCCTTTTGAGGTGAAAAGGACCTCAATCAGCTCTCCTTATCTGCTAAACAAGACTTTACCCAGGCCTCATTTTGAGGTGAACAGGACCTTAACCAGCCCTCCTTTTCAGTAGAACTCGACTTCATCCAGGCCTACTTTTCAGGTGAACAAGACTTCACCCAGCCCTCATTTTGAGGTGAACAAGACCTCAACCATCCCTCCTTTTCAGTTGAACTGGACTTCACCCAGACCCCCGTTTCAGGTGGACAGGACATCAACCAGCCCTCCTTTTCAGCTAAACTGACCTTCACCCAGGAATCTTTTTGAGGTGATCAGGACCTCAACCAGCCTCCTTTTCAGCTTGAACGGTCCTCAAACTAAGCCTCCTTTTGAGGTGCAACAGGACTCAACCAGCCCTTCTTTTCAGTTGAACTGGACTTCACCCAGCCCTATTTTTCAGTTGAACTGGACTTCACCAAGGCCTCCTTTTGAGTTGAACTGGACCTCAACCTGGCCTATTTTCAGTTGGAATAGAATTCCATCAGGCCTCCACTTGAATTGAGAAGGACATCAAACCAGGCTCATTTTGAGATGAACTGGACTTCACACAGGCCTCATCATCAATTCAAACTGGACTTCACCTAGCCCACTTTTAAGTGAAAACTGACTTCACCACGCCTTCTCCTTAAGTATGACCTGGACTTTACCCAGGCCTCCTTTTGAGTTGAACAGGACTTACCAGGCCTCCTTTGAGTTGAACAGGACCCAACAGGACTACTTCTGAGTTAAACCAGGACCTCAACCAGGGCCCCCCTCCTTCTGAGTTGGACAGGACTTCATCCAGGCCTGTTTTCAGTGAACTGGACTTCACCAAGCCTCCTTTTCAGTTGACCTGGGCTTACCAAGGCATCCTTTTCAATTGACCTGGTCTTTTACCCAGGCCTCATTTTAAGTTGAACAGGACCTTAAACCAGCCCTCTTTTCAGTTGAACTGGACTTCATCCAGGCCTACTTTCAGGTGAACAAGACTTCACCATGGCCTCAATTTTTGAGGTGAACAGACCTCAACATCCTTCCTTTGTTCAGTGGTGGACTGACTTCACAGCCACCATTTGCGATGGACAGGACCTCAACCAGCCCTCCTTTTCAGCTAAACTGACCTTCACCCAGGAATCTTTTTGAGGTGAACAGGACCTCAACCAGGCCTCCTTTTCAGTTGAACTGGACCTCAACCAAGCCTCCTTTTGAGGTGAACAGGACCTCAACCAGCCCTTCTTTTCAGTTGAACTGGACTTCACCCAGCCCTCCTTTTCAGTTGAACTGGACTTCACCCAGGCCTCCTTTTGAGTTGAACTGGACCTCAACCTGGCCTATTTTCAGTTGGAATAGAATTCCACCAGGACTCCACTTGAATTGAGAAGGACCTCAACCAGGCCTCCTTTTGAGATGAACTGGACTTCACCCAGGCCTCATTTTCAATACAACTGGACTTCAACCATTTTGAAGTCTTTGAAGTTCAATTGGACCTTTTCCAACCAGGCCTCCTTTTGAGTTCAAACTGGACCTTCACCCAACGCCCTTCCTTTTCATTTGAAACTGGAACTTCACCCTTGGGCCTCCTCTTTTAAGTTGAAACAGGACCTCAAACCAGGGCCTCCTTTTGGAAGTTGAACAGGACCTTAACCAGGCCTCCTGTTGAGGTGAACTGGACCTCAACAAGACTTCTTTTTCAGTTGAACTGGACTTCCACCAATCCTCCTTTTGAGTTGAAAATTACCCCAACCAGTCCTCCTTTTCAGTTGAACTAGACTTCCACCAGGGTTACTTTTGAGTTGAACAGGACCTCAACCAGGTCTCCTTTTGAGTTGAACTGGACCTCAACCAGGCCTCCTTTTAAGGTGAACAGAACCTCAACCAGGCCTCCTTTTAACTTGAACTGAACCTCAACTAGGCCTCCTTTCGAGTTGAACTGGACCTCAACCAGGCCTCCTTTTCAGCTAAACAGGACCTCAACCAGACCTACTTTTGAGTTGAACTACACCTCATCCAGGTCTCCTTTTGAATTTAACAGAACCTCAACCAGGCCTACTTTTGAGGTGAACAGAACCTCAACCAGGCCTACTTTTGAATTTAACAGGACCTCAACCGGGCCTCCTTTTGAGGTGTTGAACTGAACCTCAACAATGCCTCCTTTTGAGGTGAACTGGACCTCAACCAAGCCCCCTTTTGAGGTGAACTGAACCTCACCAAGGCCTCCTTTTGAGGTTAACTGGACCTCAACCAGGCCTCCTTTTGAGTTGAACTGGACCTCAACCAAGCCTCCTTTTAGGTTGAACTGGACTTCCACCAGGCCTCCTTTTAAGTTGAACAGTACCTCAACCAGGCCTCCTTTTGACTTAAACAGGTCCTAAACCGAGCCTCCTTTTAGGTTGAATTGAACCTCAACCAGACCTCCTTTTCAGTTGAACAGGATCTCAACTATGCCTCCTTTTGAGTTGAACTGGACCTCAACCAAGTCTCCTTTTGAGGTGAACAGAACCTCAAACAGGCCTACTTTTCAGTTGAACTGGACTTTACCGAGGCCTCCTATTGAGTTCAACAGGATCTGAACATGGCCTCCTTTTCCGTTCAACTAGACTTCCACCAAGCCTCCTTTTGAGTTGAACAGCACCTCAACCAGGGCTCCTTTTGAGGTGTACTGGATTTCCACCAGGCCTCCTTGTGAGATGAACAGGACTTCAAACAGGCATCATTTTGAGTTGAACAAGACCTTAACCAGGCCTCCTTTTCAGTTGAACAGGACCTCAACAAGGCCTCATTTTTAGTTGAACTGGACTTCCACCAGGCCTCCTTTTGAGTTGAACTGGACTTCCACCAGGCCTCCTTTACAGTTGAAAAGGACCTCAACCAGGCCTCCTTTTAAGGTGAACAGGACCTCAACCAGGCCTACTTTTGAGGTGAACAGGACCTCAACCACGCCTCATTTTGAGCTGAATAGGACCTCAATCAGTCCTCTTTTTCAGTTGAACTAGACTTCCACCAGGCCTAATTTTGGTTGAACAGGACCTCAACCAACCCTCCTTTTCAGTTAAACTGGACTTCACCCAGGCCTCCTTTTAACGTGAACAGGACCTCAACCCAGCCATCCTTTTCAGTTAAACTGGACTTCACCCAGGCCTCCTTTTGAGGTGAACAGGACTTCAACCAGCCCTCCTTTTCAGTTGAACTGGACTTCACCCAGACCTTCTCTTGAGGTGAACAGGAACTCAACCAGACATCTTTTTCAGTTGAACTGGACTTCACCCAGACCTTCTCTTGAGGTGAACAGAACCTCAACCAGCCCTCCTTTTCAGTTGAACTAGACTCCACCCAGCCCTCAATTTTAGGTGAACAGGACCTCAACCAACGCTCCTTTTCAGTTGAACTAGACTTCACCCAGGCCTCCTTTTGAGGTGAACTGAACCTCAACCTGGCCTCCTTTTCAGTTGAACTAGACTTACATCAGGCCTCATTTTGAGTTGAATAGGACCTCAACCAGGCCTCCTTTAGAGTTGAACTGGACCTCAACCAGGCCTCCTTATGAGGTGAACAAGAACGTAACCAGGCCTACTTTTCAGTTGAACCGAACTTCACCCAGGCCTCCTTTTGAAGTGAAATGGACCTCAACCAGCCCTCCTTTTCGGTTGAACCGAACTTCACCCAGGCCTCCTTTTGAGGTGAACAGGACCTCAACCAGCCCTCCTTTTCGGTTGAACCGAACTTCACCCAGGCCTCCTTTTGAGATGAACAGGACCTCAACCAGCCCTCCTTTTCAGTTGAACCGAACTTCACCCAGGCCTCCTTTTGAGGTGAACAGAAACTCAACCAGCCCTTCTTTTCAGTTGAACAAGACTTCACCCAGGCCTCATTTTGAGGTGAACAGGACCTCAACCAGCCCTCCTTTTCAGTTGAACAAGACTTCCCCCAGGCCTCCTTTTGAGTTAAACAGGATTTCACCCAGGCCTCCTTTATAGGTGAACAGGACCTCAACCAGCACTCCTTTTCAGTTGAACTGGACTTCCCCCAGGCCTCCTTTTGAGGTGAACAGAACCTCAACCAGCCCTCCTTTTCAGTTGAACTGGACTTCCCCCAGGCCTCCTTTTGAGGTGAACAGAACCTCAACCAGCCCTCCTTCCAGTTGAACTGGACTTCACCCAATCATCCTTTAGAGTTGAACTGGGCCTCAACCACACTCCTTTTCAGTTAAACTGGACTGTCCCCATGGCATCTTTTGAGGTTTGAAAAGAACCTCAACCAACCCCTTCAGGTTAAAAAACCTGGATTTCAACCAAGGCCCTCCTTTTGGAGGTTGAACTGGGAACCTCAAACCCAAGGTCCTTTTCAAGTTTTTGAAGTGGAATTGACCCAAAAGCCTCAATTTAGGGACCAGGACTCAACCAAACGCTCCTTTTCAAGTTGAACTAGACTTCACCCAGGCCTCCTTTTGAAGTGAAACTGAAACCTCAAACCTGCCCTCCCTTTTCAAGTTGAACTAGAATTTACACCAGGCCTCATTTTTGAGTTGAATAGGACCTCAACCAGGCCTTTCTTTTGAGTTGAAACTGGGACCTCAAACCAGGCCTTCTTTTGAGTTCGAAACAGGACCTCAAACCAGCACCTCCTTTTGAGGGTGGGAACAGGAACTCAACCATGGGACCTACATTTTCAGTTGAATTGGATTTCACCCCAGGCCTCTTTTGAGGTTGAACAGGGACCTTAACATGGGGGGCCCCTCCATTTTCAGTTGAGACTAGACTTTAAACCAGGCCATCCTTATGAGCTTGAAACAGGACCTCAAACCAGGCCTCTATTTTGAGTTGAAACACTGGACCATCAACACGGGCCTCCTTTGGAGTTGAACTCGGACCTCAACCCAGGCTTCCTTTTGAGGTGAACAGGACCTCAACCAAGGCCTACTTTTCAGTTGAATTGGAACTTCAACCAGGGCGTCCTTTTGAGTTGAAACAGGACCTCAAACCAGGGCCTCCATTTTGAGGTCAGGAAGGAGGGGACCATCAACCAGGCCTCCTTTTGAGTGGAAACAGGGACCTCAACCCAGGCCTACCTTTTGAGTTGAAACTGGACCCTTCAACCATGCCTACCTTTTGAGTGGAAACAGGACCTCAAACCAGGCCTTTCTTTGAGTTGAACCAGGACCTCAACATGGCCTTCTTTTGGAGGTTGAACAGGACCTCCAAATATTCGCCTCCTTTTCAGTTGAAACTAGACTTAAGACCAGGTACCTTCCGTTTTCCTTTTCAGTTGAACTGGACCTCAACCAGGCCTTCTTTTGAGTTTAACAGGACCTCAACCAGGCCTCCTTTTGAGTTGAACTGGACCTACACTAGGCCTCCTTCTGAGTGAAACAGGACCTCAACCAGGCCTCCTTTTGAGTGGAACAGGACCTCAACCAGGCCTTCTTTTGAGTGGAACAGGACCTCAACCAGGCCTCCTTTTGAGTTAAACTGGACTTCCACCAGGCCTCCTTTTGGGTTGAACAGGACCTCAATCAGGCCTTCTTTTCAGTTGAACTGGACTTCACCCAAGCCTCCTTTTGAGGTGAACAGGACCTCAACCAGGCCTCCTTTTGAGTTGAACTGGACCTACCTGGTCTTCTTTTGAGGTGAACAGGACCTCAACCAGGCCTACTTTTCAGTTGAACTGGACCTCAACCAGGCCTCCTTTAAAGTGAACAGGACCTCAACCAGGCCTACTTTTCAGTTGAACTGGACTTCACCCAAGCCTCCTTTTGAAGTGAACAGGACCTCAACCAGGCCTACTTTTGAGTAGGACAGGACCTCAACCAGGCCTCCTTTTGAGGTGAACAGAACCTCAACCAGGCCTACTTTTCAGTTGAACAGGACCTCAACCAGGCCTCCTTTTGAGGTGAACAGAACCTCAACCAGGCCTCCTTTTGAGTTGAACAGGACCTCAACCAGGCCTCCTTTTGAGGTGAACAGGACCTCAACCAGGCCTACTTTTCAGTTGAACTGGACTTCACCCAGGCCTCCGTTTGAGTAGGACAGGACCTCAACCAGGCCTCCTTTTGAGTAGGACAGGACATCAAACAGGCCTCCATTTGAGTAGGACATGACCTTAACCAGGCCTCCTTTTGAGGTGAACAGGACCTCAACAAGGCCTCCTTTTGAGTTAAACTGGAATTCCGCCAGGCCTCCTTTTGAGTTGAACAGGACCTCAACCAGGCCTCCTTTTGGGTTGAACAGGACCTCAACCAGGCCTCCTTTTGAGTAGGAGAGGGCCTCAACAAGGCCTCCTTTTGAGTAGGACAGGACCTCAACCAGGCCTCCATTTGAGTAGGACAGGACCTTAACCAGGCCTCCTTTTGAGGTGAACAGGACCTCAACCAGGCCTCCTTTTGAGTAGGATAGGACCTCAACCAGCCCTCCTTTTGAGTAGGACACGACCTCAACCAGGCCTCCTTTTGAGTAGGACAGGACCTCAACCAGGCCTCCTTTTGAGGTGAACAGGACCTCAACCAGGCCTGCTTTTCAGTTGAACAGGACCTCAACCAGGTCTCCTTTTCAGTTGAACTATACTTCCGCCAGGCCTCCTTTTGAGTTGAACAGGTCCTCAAACAGGCCTCCTTTTGACTAGGACAGGAACTCAACCCAGGCCTCCTTTTGATGGTTGAACAGGGACCCATCAACCATGGCCTCCTTTTGAGTAGGACCTGGACCGTCAACCAGGCCCTTCTTTTAGGGCCTTCTTATTGGGTGAACAAGACCTCAACCAAGGCCTCCTTTTGAGTTGGGACAGACATGGACCAGGCCTCCTTTTGAGGTAACAGGACCTCACCCAGGCCTCCTTTTTCCGTTTAAGACAGGACACTGAACCTAGGCCTTCTTTTGGGTTGAACCAGGACCTCAACCAGACCTCCTTTTGAGTATACAGGACCTCACCAGGCCTCCTTTTGAAGGTGGAACCGGCCTCAACCAAGGCCTTGTCCTTTTTGGGAGTTAGGACGGACCTTCAAGGTCAGGCCTCCCTTTTGAAGTAGGACCAGGAACTCAACCAGGTTTCCTTTTGAGTTAGGACAGGAACCTCCAACCAGGTCCCTCCTTTTGAGGTGAACAGGACCTCAACCAGGCCTCCCTTTTGAGAAGGCCAGGCCGCTCAACCATCCTTCTTTTGGGTTGAACCAAGGAACCGTCCAACCAGGCCTTTTCCTTTTGAGTTAGGACAGGACCTTCAACCAGGCTCCTTTTGAGGTGAACCAGGACCTCCAACCAGGCTTTTCCTTTTGAGTATGGACAGGACCTCCCCAACCAGGCATTTCTTTTTTGAGTAGGCAGGACCTCAAATCCCAGGCCTCCCTTTTGAAGTTAGGACATGGACCTCAACCAGGTCCTTTTCCTTTTGAGTAGAACCAGGACCCTCAAAACCCATGCTTCCTTTTGGGAAGTTGAACAGGACCTCCAACCAGGCCCTCCTTTTGATAGCCAGGACCCTCAACCATGGGCCTTCTTTTGGGTTGAACAGGAACCTCAACCAGGCCCTCCTTTTGAGTAGGAACAGGACCCTCAACCAGGCCTCCTTTGAGGTGCCACAGGACCGCCAACCAGGCCTCCCTTTTGGAGTAGGACCAGGACCTCAACCAGGCATTCTTTTGAGTAGGACAGGAGCCTCCAACCAGGCCTCCTTTCGAGTACCTTTCGAGTAGGACAGGACCTCAACCAGGCCTCCTTTTGAGGTAAACAGACCTCAACCAGGCCTCCTTTGAGTAGACAGGACCTCAACCAGGCCTCCTTTTGAGTAGGACAGGACCTCAACCAGGCCTTCTTTTGGGTTGAACAGGACCTCAACCAGACCTCCTTTTGAGTAGGACAGGACCTCAACCAGGCCTCCTTTTGAGTAGGATAGGAACTCAACCAGGCCTCCTTTTGAGTAGGACAGGACCTCAACATGGCCTCCTTTTGAGAAGGACAGGACCTCAACCAGCCCTCCTTTTGAGTAGGACAGGACCTCAACCAGGCCTCCTTTTGAGTTGAACTGAACCTCAATCAGGCCTCATTTTGAGTTGAGCTGAACCTCAACCTGGCCTCTTTTTCAGTTGAACAGGACCTCACCCAGGCATCTTTTTGAGAAGAACAGGACCTCAACCAGGCCTCCTTTTGAGTTGAACTGAACCTCAATCAGGCATCCTTTTGAGATGAATTGAACCTCAACCTGGCTTCCTTTTCAATTGAACATGACCTCAACCAGGCCTCCTTTTGAGATGAACTGAACCTCAATCTGGACTCCTTTTGAGGTGAACAGGACCTTAATCAGGCCTCATTTTAAGTTGAATAGGACCTCAACCAGGCCTCCTTTTGAGGTGAACAGGACCTTAATCAGGCTTCCTTTTGAGTTGAAAAGGACCTCAACCTGGCCTCCTTTTGAGGTGAACAGGACCTCAACCTGGCCTCCTTTTGAGGTGAACAGGACCTTAATCAGGCCTCCTTTTCAGTTGAAATAGACTTCCACCAGGCCTCCTTTTGATTTGAACAGGACCTCAACCAGGCCTCCTTTTGAGGTGAACAGGACCTCAACAAGGCCAACGGGCCCCAAAGGCCTTCCTTTTGAAGGTGGAACGGAACCTCCTTTTCATCAAGGTCCGTACTTTTCAGTTGAATTGGAACTCAACCAGGCCTCCTTTTGAGTTCAACAGGACCTCAACCAGGCCTCCTTTTGAGTTGAACTGGACCTCAACCAGGCCTTCTTTTGAATGGAACAGGACCTCAACCAGGCTTTCTTTTCAGTTGAACTGGACCTCAACCAGGCCTCCTTTTGAGTTGAACTGGACCTCAACCAGGCCTTCTTTTGAGTGGAACAGAACCTCAACCAGGCCTCCTTTTGAGTTAAACTGGACTTCCACCAGGCCTTCTTTTCAGTTGAACTGGACCTCAACCAGGCCTCCTTTTGAGTTAAACTGGACTTCCACCAGGCCTTCTTTTCAGTTGAACTGGAATTCACCCAAGCCTCCTTTTGAGGTGAACAGGACCTCAACCAGGCCTCCTTTTGAGTTGAACTGGACCTACTTAGCCTTCTTTTGAGTTGAACAGGACCTCAACCAGGCCTCCTTTTGAGTTGAACTGGACCTACCTAGCCTCCTTTTGAGTTGAACTGGACCTACCTAGCCTTCTTTTGAGTTGAACAGGACCTCAACATGGCCTCCTTTTGAGTTGAACTGGACTTCACCCAAGCCTCCTTTTGAGTTGAACTGGACCTCAACCAGGCCTCCTTTTGAGTTGAACTGGACCTACCCTGGCCTTCTTTTGAGGGAACAGGACCTCAACCAGGCTACTTTTCAGTGAACTGGACTCAACCAGGCCTCCCTTTCCTTTTAGGTGAACAGGACCTCAACCAGGCCCTACTTTTCAGTTGGACTGGATTAACCCAGAATCCTTTTGGGTGAACAGGACAATCAACCAGGCCTAAATTTTGAGTAGGACAGGAAACCTCAAACCAGGCCTCCTTTTGAGGTGAACAGAAACCTCAACCAGGCCATACTTTTCAGTTTGAAACAGACTCAACAGGCCCCTTTCTTTTGAGGTGAAAGGAACCTCCCAAGGCCTCTTTGGAGTGAAACAGACCTCAACCAGGCCTCATTTTGAGGTGAACAGGACCTCAACCAGGCCTACTTTTCAGTTGAACTAGACTTCACCCAGGCCTCCTTTTGAGTAGTACAGGACCTCAACCAGGCCTCCTTTTGAGTAGGACAGGGCATCAACCAGGCCTCCATTTGAGTAGGACATGACCTTAACCAGGCCTCCTTTTGAGGTGAACAGGGACCCTCAACAAGCCTCCTTTTGAGTTAAACTGGACTTCTTGCCAGGCCTCCTTTTGAGTTGAACAGGACCTCAACCAGGCCCCTCCTTTTTTGGTTGAACAGGACCTCAAACCCAGGCCCCTCCCTTTTGAGTAGGAGAGGAACCTCAAACCCCCGGCCCCTTTTGAGTAGGACCAGGAAACCCTCAACCAGGCCTCCATTTGAGTAGGACATGACCTTAACCAGGCCTCCTTTTGAGGTGAACAGGACCTCAACAAGGCCTCCTTTTGAGTTAAACTGGACTTCTGCCAGGCCTCCTTTTGAGTTGAACAGGACCTCAACCAGGCCTCCTTTTGGGTTGAACAGGACCTCAACCAGGCCTCCTTTTGAGTAGGAGAGGACCTCAACCCGGCCTCCTTTTAGTAGGACAGGACCTCAACCAGGCCTCCATTTGAGTAGGACAGGACCTTAACCAGGCCTCCTTTTGAGGTGAACAGGACTTCAACCAGGCCTCCTTTTGAGTAGGATAGGACTGCATCCAGCCCTCCTTTTGAGTAGGACAGGACCTCAACCAGGCCTCCTTTTGAGTAGGACAGGACCTCAACCAGGCCTCCTTTTGAGGTGAACAGGACCTCAACCAGGACTGCTTTTCAGTTCAACAGGACCTCAACCAGGTCTCCTTTTCAGTTGAACTGGACTTCCGCCAGGCCTCCTTTTGAGTTGAACAGGTCCTCAACCAGGCCTCCTTTTGACTAGGACAGGAACTCAACCAGGCCTCCTTTTGAGGTGAACAGGCCCTCAACTAGGCCTCCTTTTGAGTAGGACAAGACCTCAACCAGGCCTTCTTTTGGGTTGAACAAGACCTCAACCAGGCCTCCTTTTGAGTGGGACAGGACATCAACCAGGCCTCCTTTTGAGGTGAACAGGACCTCAACCAGGCCTCCTTTTGAGTAGGACAGGACCTCAACAGGCCTCTCAGGTTTTAAGTTGAACAGGGACCTCAACCAGGCCTCCTTTTGAGTAGGACAGGACCTCAGCCAGGCCTCCTTTTGAGGTGAACAGGACCTCAATCAGGCCTCCTTTTTAGTAGGACAGGACCTCAACCAGGCCTCCTTTTGAGTAGGACAGGACCTCAACCAGGCTTCTTTTGAGTAGGATAGGACCTCAACCAGGCCTCCTTTTGAGGTGAACAGGACCTCAACCAGGCCTCCTTTTGAGAAGGCCAGGACCTCAACCAGGCCTTCTTTTGGGTTGAACAGGATCTCAACCAGGCCTCCTTTTCAGTAGGACAGGACCTCAACCAGGCCTCCTTTTGAGTAGGACAGGACCTCAACCAGGCATTCTTTTGAGTAGGACAGGACCTCAACCAGGCCTCCTTTCGAGTAGGACAGGACCTCAACCAGGCCTCCTTTTGAGGTGAACAGGACCTCAACCAGGCCTCCTTTTGAGTAGGATACGACCTCAACCAGGCCTCCTTTTGAGTAGGACAGGACCTCAACCAGGCCTTCTTTTGGGTTGAACAGGACCTCAACCAGGCCTCCTTTTGAGTAGGACAGGACCTCAACCAGGCCTCCTTTTGAGTAGGACAGGAACTCAACATGGCCTCCTTTTGAGTAGGACAGGACCTCAACCAGGCCTCCTTTTGAGTAGGACAGGACCTCAACCAGGCCTCCTTTTGAGTTGAACTGAACCTCAATCAGGCCTCATTTTGAGTTGAGCTGAACCTCAACCTGGCCTCTTTTTCAGTTGAACAGGACCTCACCCAGGCCTCTTTTTGAGAAGAACAGGACCTCAACCAGGCCTCCTTTTGAGTTGAACTGAACCTCAATCAGGCATCCTTTTGAGATAAATTGAACCTCAACCTGGCTTCCTTTTCAATTGAACATGACCTCAACCAGGCCTCCTCTTGAGATGAACTGAACCTCAACCTGGACTCCTTTTGAGATGAACAGGACCTTAATCAGGCCTCATTTTGAGTTGAACAGGACCTCAACCAGGCCTCCTTTTGAGTTGAACAGAACCTCAACCTGGCCTCCTTTTGAGGTGAACATGACCTTAATCAGGCCTCCTTTTCAGTTGAAATAGACTTCCACCAGGCCTCCTTTTGATTTGAACAGGACCTCAACCAGGCCTCCTTTTGAGTTGAACTGGACCTACCTGGCCATCTTTTGAGTTGAACAGGACATCAAACAGGACTACTTTTGATTTGAACTGGACCTACCTGGCCTTCTTTTGAGTTGAACAGGACCTCAACCAGGCCTCCTATTGAGGTGAACAGGACCTCAACCAGGCCTACTTTTCAGTTTAATAGGACCTCACCCAGGCCTCCTTTTGAGTTAAACTGGACTTCCACCATGCCTCCTTTTCAGTTGAACTGGACCTCAACCAGGCCTCCTTTTTTTTAGGTTTGAACAGGACTTCCGCCAGGCCTCCCCTTTCGAGTAGGAAAAGACCTCAAACCGGCCTCCTTTTGGAGTAGGACAGGACCTCAACCAGGCTCCATTTGAGTAGGATAGGACCTTAACCAGGCCTCCTTTTCCTTTTTTGAGGTGAACAGGACCCTCAACCAGGCCTCCTTTTTTGAGTAGGAATAGGACCTCAACCACCCCTCCTTTTGAGTAGGACAGGACCTCAACCAGCCCTCCTTTTGAGTAGGACAGGACCTCAACCAGGCCTCCTTTTGAGGTGAACAGGACCTCAACCAGGCCTGCTTTTCAGTTGAACTGGACTTCCGCCAGGCCTCCTTTTGAGTTGAACAGCTCCTCAACCAGGCTTCCTTTTGACTTGGACAGGAATTCAACCAGGCCTCCATTTGAGGTGAACAGGACCTCAACCACCCCTCCTTTTGAGTAGGACAGGACCTCAACCAGGCCTCCTTTTGAGTAGGACAAGACCTCAACCAGACCTTCTTTTGGGTTGAACAGGACCTCAACCAGGCCTCCTTTTGAGTAGGACAGGACCTCAACCAGGCCTCCTTTTGAGGTGAACAGGACCTCAACCAGGCCTCCTTTTAAGTAGGACAGTATCTCAACCAGGCCTTCTTTTGAGTAGGACAGTATCTCAACCAGGCCTTCTTTTGGGTTGAACAGGACCTCAACCAGGCCACCTTTTGAGTAGGACAGGACCTCAATCAGGCCTCCTTTTGAGGTGAACAGGACCTCAACCAGGCCACATTTTGAGTAGGACACGACCTCAACCAGACCTCCTTTTGAGTAGGACAGGACCTCAACCAGGCCTTCTTTTGAGTAGGACAGGACCTCAACCAGGCCTCCTTTTGAGTAGGACAGGACCTCAACCAGGCCTCCTTTTGGGTTGAACAGGAACTCAACCAGGCCTCCTTTTGAGTAGGACAGGAATTCAACCAGGCCTCCTTTTGAGTTGGACAGGACCTCAACCAGGCCTCCTTTTGAGTAGGACAGGACCTCAACCAGGCCTTCTTTTGAGTAGGACAGGACCTCAACCAGGCCTTCTTTTGAGTAGGAACAGGACCTCAACCAGGCCTCCTTTCAAGTAGGACCAGGACCTCAAACCAGGCCTCCTTTTGGTGGTTTTGAACAGGACCTCAACAAGGCCTCCTTTTGAGTAGGACAGGACCTCAACCAGGCCTCCTTTTGAGGTGAACAGGAACCTCAACCGGCCTCCTCCTTTTGAGTAGGACAGGACCTCAACCAGGCCTCCTTTTGAGTAAGACAGGACCTCAACCAGGCCTTCTTTTGAGTACGACAGGACCTCAACCAGGCCTCCTTTTGAGTTGAACTGGACCTCAACCAGGCCTCCTTTTGAGTTGAAATGGACCTCAACCAGGCCTTCTCTTGAGTTAAACTGGACTTCCGCCAGGCCTCCTTTTGAGTTGAACAGGACCTCAACCAGGCCTCCTTTAGGGTTAAACAAAATCTCAACCAGGCTCCTTTTGAGTAGGACAGGACCTCAACCAGGCCGCCTTCCTTTGAGTAGGAGAGGACATTAACCAGGCCTCTTTTTGAGGGAAACAGGACCCAACCAGGCCTCCTTTTGAGTAGGAATAGGACCTCAACCAGCCCTTCTTTTGGGCAAGGACGGCCCTCAACCAGGACTCCTTTTGGATAGGACCAGGCCTTTAACCAGGCCTCCTTTGAGGTGAACAGTACCTCAACCAGGCCTCCTTTTGAGTAGGCCGAGGAAAACCTAAACAAGCCTTCTTTTGAGCAGGACCAGGGACCTCCCAAACCAGCCTTCCTTTTGAGTAGGACAGGACCTTAACCAGGCCCCTTTGAGGGAACAGTTACCTCAAACCAGGCCTCCTTTTGAGTAGGATAGGAACCCAACCAATCTTTTTGAGCCGGACAGGACCTTCAACCAGGCCTCCTTTTGAGATTGAACAGGAACCAATTCAACCAGGCCTCCTTTTGAGTTGAACCAGGATCTCAACCAGGCCTCCTTCTTTTGGAGTAGGACCAGGACGTCAAAGCTCAGGCCTTCAATTGGGTTTGAAACAGGGCACCTCCAAACCAGGGCGTCCTTTTTGTGTAGGGACAGGACCTCTAAACCAGGCCTCCTTTTGAGGTGAACAGGACCCTCAAACGCAGGCCCCTTTTGAGTTTTGAGTCAAAGTAAAGGAACCTTCAACCAGGCCTCCCCTTTTGAGTAGGACAGGACCTCAACCAGGCCTTCTTTTGGGAAGGTTGAACAGGACCGCTCAACCAGCCTCCTTTTTGAGTAGGCGACAGGAGGACCTCCAACCCAGGTCCTTCCTTTTGGAGGTTGAACAGGCGACCTCAACCAGGCCTCCCTTTTGATTAGGAAAGGAACCCTCAACCAGGGCCATCCTTTTCACTAGGACAGGAACCTCAAGCCTCCCACCCCCAGGCCTTCTTTGGGAGTTGAATAGGACCTCAACCGGGCAGGCCGGTCCTTTTGAGGTAGGAACAAGGACCTCAACAGGCCTCCTTTTGTTTTTGTGGTGAACAGGACCTCAACCAGGCTCCATTTTGTGAAGTATGAAAAGGACCATGCTTACCAGGCCTCCTTTTGAGTAGGACAGGACCTCAACCAGGTTAGTCTTCTGACGTGAATAAATTATAGGATTTCTTATGTGTCGGATTGCTGGAGCGGATGCTCGTATTATTTATATTTTTTCTGGAATACAGACAAAGACAGAAGACTCATAGGATTATTAAATTTTTCATTATAACGGAGGGAAGGATTGGAAGGAGATAACAACGACTTCAGAGAAAGGATGGAGGCGTGCCTTATCACATCCATCCGAGACCCAAAGTCAAAACAATTATAGTCCATTCCTTCTATCCGACAACTTTCACCTCCACATTTCAATGTGTATGGCGCTGCTGGAATCTGACCTTGAGTCTTTGTGCTGGTAATGGTTCTTTGTAATTGAAATTCGTAACTTCTGACAGCTAGAGCTTGTGTGTGGATGTGTTCACAGTCAGCGCCAAGGATTGTATTTGTTGTAAAGAAGCATGGAATTCTATCAATTTTGTGTGTTGTACTATTTTTCACATCAGTGCCTAATTTTTCTCCTCCCATTAGAAGTTTCATTGTGTTGATGTTGATGCTGTTTATATACGGTTCTTCGAATATTACGGATGTGGCACTTATGAGGTTTTGTAGGTAGAATTGTGAAGCATCGCCTTGCCTCATGAGGATAGCTGGATTTAAGATATCTGTGAGAAGTGTGAGGAGGAGAGATTTTCCTGTGTTTACTTCCCCACGGAGGATGAAGGAGTTCACTTTTTTTAATCTCTTGTTGGCGATAATGGAGAATTTCGCGAAGAAGTCAATGGGGTCAATGTTGTTGGCCTTGAAAAGTCTTCGTAACCAACCGTTGATGAGGCTTTGTTTTTCCATGGGGGTAGCTGGTTGATTGTTGTTATGGTCTCTGATCAGTTCCCAGTAGTCTTGTTCTTTCATCCAATTCGTTCTTCTGTTGTTGTGTAAGTTGATCATGTCTTTTGCAAAGTAGTTGTAGCGATTACCAAAGGCTTGCATTAAGTATGCTTGTTTGTCATAAGACATTTTTTGCATGAGTTCAGTTAAGTTGTCTGGTTTGTGTTCTTGTATTTCTGGAAGAAGTTGGTCCCACATTTTTTTGTAGACTGTGACGTTGCTGTCGTCTTCTGATACTAAATCTTCCATATCTTTTGATTCTAACGGATATGTACTCCTCTTGACTCTTCTTTTTTCGTTTATGTATTGTATACATTTATCCACTGAATCTGTTACATCAACACTTTCTTTCATTGTTGTTAGGCATTGAATTAATTGTTTGAATCCATCACCAACTGTATGGATTGTTTTAAGACCTTGACGGCAGAGATAGTGAAGGAAATGTTCCCTATTTTGTATTCTTGTTGTACTCAAAAGAAGGCCTGGTTGAGGTCCTGTCCTACTCAAAAGGAGACCTGGTTGAGGTCCTGTCCTACTTAAAAGGAGGCCTGGTTGAGGTCCTGTACACCTCAAAAGGAGGCCTGGTTGAGGTCCTGTCCGACTCAAAAGGAGGCCTGGTTGAGGTCCTGTTCAACCCAAAAGGAGGCCTGGTTGAGGTCCTGTCCTACTCAAAAGAAGGCCTGGTTAAGGTCCTGTCCTACTCAAAAGGAAGCCTGGTTGAGGTCCTGTCCAACTCAAAAGAAGGCCTAGTTGAGGTCCTGTCCTACTCAAAAGGAGGCCTGGTTGAGGTCCTGTCCTACTCAAAAGGAGGCTTGGTTGAGGTCCTGTTCAACCCAAAAGGAGACCTGGTTGAGGTCTTTTCAACCCAAAAGAAGGCCTGGTTAAGATCCTGTCCTACTCAAAAGGAGCCTGGTTGAGGTCCTGTCATACACAAAAGAAGGCCTGTTTAAGGTCCTGTCCTACTCAAAAGGAGGCCTGGTTGAGGTCCTTTTCTACTCAAAAGGAGGCCTGGTTGAGGTCCTGTTCAACCCAAAAGGAGGCCTGGTTGAGGTCCTGTCCTACTCAAAAGGAGGCCGTGTTGAGGTCCTGTTCAACCCAAAAGAAGGCCTGGTTAAGGTCCCGTCCTACTCAAAAGGAAGCCTGGTTGAGGTCCTGACCTACTCAAAAGACGGCCTAGTTGAGGTCCTGTCCTACTCAAAAGGAGGCCTGGTTGAGGTCCTGTCCTACTCAAAAGGAGGCCTGGTTGAGGTCCAGTCCTACTCAAAAGGAGGCCTGGTTGAGGTCCTGTCCTACTCAAAAGGAGGCCTGGTTGAGGTCCTGTTCAACACAAAAGGAGGCCTGGTTGAGATCCTGTCCTACTCAAAAGGAGGCCTGGTTGAGGTCCTGTTCAACCCAAAAGGAAGCTTGGTTGAGGTCCTGTCCTACTCAAAAGGAGGCCTGGTTGAGGTCCTGTTCAACCCAAAAGGAGGCCTGGTTGAGGTCCTGTCCTACTCAAAAGAAGGCCTGGTTTACGTCCTGTCCTACTCAAAAGGAAGCCTTGTTGAGGTCCTGTCCTACTCAAAAGAAAGCCTAGTTGAGGTCCTGTCCTACTCAAAAGGAGGCCTGGTTGAGGTCCTGTCCTACTCTAAAGGAGACCTGGTTGATGTCCTGTTCAACCAAAAAGGAGGCCTGGTTGAGGTCCTGTTCAACCCAAATGAAGGCCTGGTTAAGGTCCTGTCCTACTCAAAAGGAGGCCTGGTTGAGGTCCTGTCCTACACAAAAGAAGGCCTGGTTAAGGTCCTGTCGTACTCAAAAGGAGGCCTGGTTGAGGTCGTGTCCTACTCAAAAGGAGGCCTGGTTGAGGTCCTGTCCTACTCAAAAGGAAGCCTGGTTGAGGTCCTGTTCAACCCAAAAGGAGGGCTGGTTGAGGTCCTGTCCTACTCAAAAAGAGGCCTGGTTGAGGTCCTGTTCACCTCAAAAGGAGGCCTGGTTGAGGTCCTGTCCTACTCAAAAGGAGGCCTGGTTGAGGTCCTGTCCTACTCAAAAGGAGGCCTTGTTGAGGTCCTGTCCTACTCAAGAAGAGGCCTGGTTGAGTTAATGTTCAACCCAAAAGAAGGCCTGGTTGAGGTCCTGTCCTACTCAAAAGGAGGCCTGGTAGAGGTCCTTTCCTACTCAAAATGAGGCCTGGTTGAGGTCCTGTTCACCTCAAAAGGAGGCCTGGTTGAGGTCCTGTCCTACTCAAAAGGAGGCCTGGTTGAGGTCCTGTTCAACCCAAAAGAAGGCCTGGTTGAGGTCCTGTCCTAGTGAAAAGGAGGCCTGGTTGAGGTCCTTTCCTAATCAAAAGGAGGCCTGGTTGAGGTATTGTTCCCTTCAAAAAGGCAGGAAGGCCTGGTTGAGGTTCCTGTCCTACTCAAAAGGAGGCCTGGTTGAGGTCCTGTTCAACCCAAAAGAAGGCCTGGTTGAGGTCCTGTCCTACTCAAAAGGAGGCCTGGTTGAGGTCCTGTTCACCTCAAAAGGAGGCCTGGTTGAGGTCCTGTTCACCTCAAAAGGAGGCCTGGTTGAGGTCCTGTCCTACACAAAAGGAGACCTGGTTGAGGTCCTGTTCAACCCAATTGAAGGCCTGGTTGACGTCCTGTCCTACTCAAAAGGAGGCCTGGTTGAGATCCTGTTCAACTCAAAAGGAGGCCTGGTTGAGGTCCTGTTCACCTCAAAAGGAGGCCTGGTTGAGGTCCTGTCCGGCTCAAAAGAAGGGATGGTTGAGGTCCTATCCTACTCAAAAGGAGGCCTGGTTGAGGTCCTGTTCACCTCAAAAGGAGGCCTGGTTAAGGTCCTGTCCTACTCAAAAGGAGGCCTGGTTGAGGTCCTGTCCTGCTCAAAAGAAGGGCTGGTTTAGGTCCTCGCCTACTCAAAAGGAGGCCTGGTTGAGGTACTGTTCACCTCAAAAGGAGGCCTGGTTAAGGTCCTGTCCTACTCAAAAGGAGTCCTGGTTGAGGTCCGGTCCTGCTCAAAAGAAGGGCTGGTTGAGGTCCTATCCTACTCAAAAGGAGGCCTGGTTGAGGTCCTGTTCACCTCAAAAAGAGGCCTGGTTAATGTCCTCTCCTACTCAAAAGGAGGCCTGGTTGAGGTCCTGTCCTACTCAAAAGGAGGCCTGGTTGAGATTTTGTTCAACCCTAAAGGAGGCCTGGTTGAGGTCCTGTTCAACTCAAGAGAAGGCCTGGTTGAGGCTCAAGTTCAACCAAAAGGAGGCCTGGTTGAGGTCCAGTTCAACTCAAAAGGAGGCCTGGTTGAGGTCCTGTTCAACTCAAAAGGAAGGCCTGGTTGAGGTCCTGTCCTACTCAAAAGGAGGCCTGGTTGAGGTCCTGTCCTACTCAAAAGGAGGCCTGGTTGAGGTCCTGTCCTACTCAAAAGGAGGCCTGGTTGAGGTCCTGTTCACCTCAAAAGGAGGCCTGGTTGAGGTCCTGTCCTACTCAAAAGGAGGCCTGGTTGAGGTCCTGTTCAACCCAAAAGGAGGCCTGGTTGAGGTCCTGTCCTACTTGAAAGGAGGCCTGGTTGAGGTCCTGTCCTACTCAAAAGAAGGCCTGGTTGAGGTCCTGTCCTACTCAAAAGAAGGCCTGGTTGAGGTCCTGTCCTACTCAAAAGGAGGCCTGGTTGAGGTCCTGTCCTACTCAAAAGGAGGCCTTGTTGAGGTGCTGTTCAACCCAAAAGGAGGCCTGGTTGAGGTCCTGTCCTACTTGAAAGGAGGCCTGGTTGAGGTCCTATCCTACTCAAAAGAAGGCCTGGTTGAGGTCCTGTCCTACTCAAAAGAAGGCCTGGTTGAGGTCCTGTCCTACTCAAAAGGAGGCCTGGTTGAGGTACTGTCCAACTCAAAAGGAGGCCTGGTTGAATTCCTGTCCTACTCAAAAGGAGGCCTGGTTGAGTTCCTGTTCAACCCAAAAGGAGGCCTGGTTGAGGTCCTGTCCTACTCAAAAGGAGGCCTGGTTGAGGTCCTGTCCTACTCAAAAGAAGGCCTGGTTGAGGTCCTGTCCTACTCAAAAGGAGGTCTGGTTGAGGTCGTGTCCTACTCAAAATGTGGCCTGGTTGAGGTCCTGTTCACCTCAAAAGGAGGCCTGATTGAGGTCCTGTCCTACTCAAAAGGTGGCCTGGTTGAGGTCCTGTTCAACCCAAAAGAAGGCCTGGTTGAGATACTGTCCTACTCAAAAGAAGGCCTGGTTGAGATACTGTCCTACTTAAAAGGAGGCCTGGTTGAGGTCCTGTTCACCTCAAAAGGAGGCCTGGTTGAGGTCCTGTCCTACTCAAAAGGAGGCCTGGTTGAGGTCCTGTTCAACCCAAAAGAAGGTCTGGTTGAGGTCTTGTCCTACTCAAAAGGAGGCCTGGTTGAGGTCCTGTCCTACTCAAAAGGAGGGGTGGTTGAGGTCCTGTTCACCTCAAATGGAGGCCTTGTTGAATTCCTGTCCAAGACAAAAGGAAGCCTGGTTGAGGACCTGTTCAACTCAAAAGGAGGCCTGGCGGAAGTCCAGTTCAACTGAAAAGCAGGCCTGGTTGAGGTCCTGTTCACCTCAAAAGGAGGCCTGGTTGAGGTCCTGTCCTACTCAAAAGGAGGGCTGGTTGAGGTCCTGTCCTACTCAAAAGGAGGGGTGGTTGAGGTCCTATCCTACTCAAAAGGAGGCCTGGTTGAGGTCCTGTTCACCTCAAAAGGAGGCCTGGTTAAGGTCCTATCCTACTCAAATGGAGGCCTGGTTGAGGTCCTGTCCTACTCAAAAGGAGGCCTGGTTGAGGTCCTTTCCTACTCGAAAGGAGGCCTGGCGGAAGTCCTGTTCAACCTAAAACGAGGCCTGGTTGAGGTCCAGTTCAACTGAAAAGGAGGCATGGTGGAAGTCCAGTTTAACTCAAAAGGAGGCCTGGGTGAGGTCCTATTTGAGGTGAACAAGACCTCAACTAGGCCTATTCAGTTTAACAGGACCTCACCCAGGCCTCCTTTTGAGTTAAACTGGACTTCCACCAGGCCTACCTATGTTTGAACTGGACCTCACCCAGGCCTCCTTTTGAGTTTAACTGGACCTCAACCTGGCCTTCTTTTGAGTTTAACAGGACCTCAACCAGGCCTTCTTTTGAGTTGAACAGGACCTCAACCTGGCTTTCTTTTGAGTTGAACAGGACCTCAACCTGGCCTCCTTTTAAGTTGAACAGGACCTCAACCAGGCCTCCTTTTGAGTTTAACTGGACCTCAACCTGGCCTTCTTTTGAGTTGAACAGGACCTCAACCTGGCCTCCTTTTGAGGTGAACAAGACCTCAATCAAGCCTTCTTTTCAGTTGAACTGGACTTCACCCTAGCCTTCTTTTGAGGTGAACAGGACCTCAACCAGGCCTCCTTTTGAGTAGGACAGGACCTCAACGAGGCCTCCTTTTGAGGTGAACAGGACCTCAACCAGGCCTCCTTTTGAGTAGGACAGGACCTCAACCAGGCCTTCTTTTGGGTTGAACGGGACCTCAACCAGGCCTACTTTTCAGTTGAACTGGACTTCATCCAAGCCTCCTTTTGAGTTGAAGAGGACCTCAACATGGCCTCCTTTTCTGTTAAACTGGACTTCCGCCAGGCCTCCTTTTGGGTTGAACAGGACCTCAACCAGGCCTCCTTTTGAGTTGAACAGGACCTCAACCAGGTCTCCTTTTGAATAGGACAGGACCTCAACCAGGCCTCCTTTTGAGGTTAACAGGACCTCAACCAGGCCTGCTTTTCAGTTGAACAGGACCTCAACCAGGCCTCCTTTTGAGTTGAACTGGACCTCAACCAGGACTCCTTTTGAGGTGAACAGGACCTCAACCAGGACTCCTTTTGAGGTGAACAGGACCTCAACCAGGCCTGCTTTTCAGTTGAACAGGACCTCAACCAGGCCTTCTTTTGAGTTTAACAGGATCTCAACCAGGACTCCTTTTGAGGTGAACAGGACCTCAACCAGGCCTTCTTTTGAGGTGAACAGGACTTCAACCAGGCCTCCTTTTGAGTTGAACTGGACCTCAACCAGGCCTTCTTTGAGTTTAACAGGACCTGAACCAGGACTCCTTTTGAGGTGAACAGGACCTCAACCAGGCCTTCTTTTGAGGTGAACAGGACCTCAACCAGGCCTTCTTTTGAGTTTAACAGGACCTCAACCAGGCCTTCTTTTGAGTTTAACAGGACCTCAACCAGGCCTTCTTTTGAGGCGAACAGGACCTCAACCAGGCCTTCTTTTGAGAGGAACAGGACCTCAACCAGGCCTTCTTTTGAGGCGAACAGGACCTCAACCAGGCCTCCTTTTCAGTTTAACAGGACCTCAACCTGGCCTTCTTTTGAGTTGAACAGGACCTCCACAAGGCCTCCTTTTGAGGTGAACCAGACCTCAATCAGGCCTTCTTTTCAGTTTAATAGGACCTCACCCAGGCCTCCTTTTGAGTTAAACTGGATTTCCACCAGGCCTCCTTTTCAGTTGAACTGGACCTCAACCAGGCCTCCTTTTGAGGTGAACAAGACCTCAATCAGGTCTACTTTTCTGTTGAACTGGACTTCACCCAATCCTCCTTTTGAGGTGAACAGGACCTATACCAGGCCTACTTTTCAGTTGAACTGGACCTCAACCAGGCCTCCTTTTAAGGTGAACAAGACCTCAACCAGGCCTAATTTTGAGTTGAACTGGACCTCAACCTGGCCTTCTTTTGAGTTGAACAGGACCTCAACCAGGCCTACTTTTCAGTTTAATAGGACCTCACCCAGGCATCCTTTTGATTTAAACTGGACTTCCACCAGGCCTCCTTTTGAGTTGAACTGGACCTCAACCAGGCCTCCTTTTGAGGTGAACACGACCTCAATCAGGCTTTCTTTTCAGTTGAACTGGACTTCACCCAAGCCTCCTTTTGAGGTGAACAGGACCTCAACATGGCCTCCTTTTCAGTTGAACTAGACTTACACCAGTCCTCCTTTTGAGTGGACTGACTCTAACCAGGCCTTCCTTTTGAAGTAGGATAGGACCTCAACCAGGCCCTGCTTTTTCAGTTGAACAGGCCTCAACCAGGCCTCCTTTTCAGTGAACATCTCTAACCTTTCCCGCCAGGGGCCCTCCTTTTGAGTTGAAAAGGGACCTCAACAATGCCTTTTTTGAGTTAAACTGACTTCCGCTAGGCCGCCTTTTTTGAAGTTTGAACAAGAACCCTCAACAAGGCCCCCTCCTTTTGAGTTAAACTGGACTTCCGCCAGTCCTCCTTTTGAGTTGACAGGACCTCAACAAGGCCTCCTTTTGAGTTAAACTGGAACTTTCCTGCCAGGCCTCCTTTTATGAAGGTGAACGGACCTCAACAGGCTCCTTTTGGTTGAAGGACCTTCAACCAATGCCTTTCCCCTTTGAAGTAACGGACTTTTTCCGCCAGGCCTCCTTTTGAGGTGAACAGGACCTCAACCAGTCCTGCTTTTCAGTTGAATAGGACCTCAACCAGGCCTCCTTTTCAGTTGAACTGGACTTCCGCCAGACCTCCTTTTGAGTTGAACAGGACCTCAACAAGGCCGCCTTTTGAGTTAAACTGGACTTGCGCCAGGCCTCCTTTTGAGTTGAACAGGACCTCAACCAGGCCCCCTTGTGAGTTGAACAGGACCTCAACCAGGCCTCCTTTTGAGTTGAACAGGACCTCAACCAGGCCTCGTTTTGAGGTGAACAGTACCTCAACCAGGCCTCCTTTTGAGTAGGACTGGACCTCAACCAGGCCTCCTTTTGAGGTGAACAGGACCTCAACCAGGCCTGCTTTTCAGTTGAACAGGACCTCAACCAGGCCTCCTTTCCAGTTGAACTGGACTTCCGCCAGGCCTCCTTTTGAGTTGATCAGGACCTCAACAATGCCTCCTTTTGAGTTAAACTGGACTTCCGCCAGGCCTCCTTTTGAGTTGAACAGGACCTCAACAAGGCCTCCTTTTGAGTTAAACTGGACTTCCGCCAGGCCTCCTTTTGAGTATAACAGGACCTCAACCAGGCCTCCTTTTGGGTTGAACTGGACCTCAACCAGGCCTCCTTTTGAGGTAAACTGGACTTCCGCCAGGCCTCCTTTTTAGTTGAACAGGACCTCAACCAGGCCTACTTTTTAGTTGAACACGACCTCAACCAGGCCTCCTTTTGGGTTGAACAGGACCTCAACAAGGCCTCCTTTTGAGTTAAACTGGACTTCTGCCAGGCCTCCTTTTGAGTTGAACAGGACCTGAACCAGGCCTCCTTTTGGGTTGAACAGGACCTCAACCAGGCCTCCTTTTGAGGTGAACAGGACCTCAACCAGGCCTCCTTTTGAGGTGAACAGGACCTCAACCAGGCCTCCTTTTGAGTTGAACAGGACCTCAACCAGGCCTCCTTATGAGGTGAACAGGACCTCAACCAGGCCTCCTTTTGAGTAGGACAGGACCTCAACCAGGCCTCCTTTTGAGGTGAACAGGACCTCAACCAGGCCTCCTTTTGAGTAGGACAGGACCTCAACCAGGCCTCCTTTTGAGGTGAACAGGACCTCAACAAGGCCTCCTTTTGAGTTAAACTGGACTTCCGCCAGGCCTCCTTTTGAGTTGAACAGGACCTCAACAAGGCCTCCTTTTGAGTTAAACTGGACTTCTGCCAGGCCTCCTTTTGGGTTGAACAGGACCTCAACCAGGCCTCCTTTTGAGGTGAACAGGACCTCAACCAGGCCTCCTTTTGAGTAGGACAGGACCTCAACCAGGCCTCCTTTTGAGGTGAACAGGACCTCAACCAGGCCTCCTTTTGAGTAGGACAGGACCTCAACCAGGCCTCCTTTTGAGGTGAACAGGACCTCAACCAGGCCTCCTTTTGAGGTGTACAGGACCTCAACCAGGCCTCCTTTTGAGTAGGACAGGACCTCAACCAGGCCTCCTTTTGAGTAGGACAGGACCTTAAACAGGCCTCTTTTTGAGGTGAACAGGACCTCAACCAGGCCTCTTTTGAGTGGAACAGGAACCTCAACCAGGCCTCCTTTTGAGGTGAACAGGACCTCAACCAGGCCTTCTTTTGAGTAGGACAGGACCTCAACCAGGCCTCCTTTTGAGTAGGACAGGACCTCAACCAGGCCTGCTTTCAAGTTGAACTGGACTTACAACAGGACTTCTTTTGAGTTGAACAGGACCTCAACCAGGCCTCCTTTGGAGTTAAACTGGACTTCCACCAGGCCTCCCTTTGAGTTGAACAGGACCTCAACCAGGCCTCCTTTTGAGGTGAACTGGACTTCCACCAGGACTCCTTTTCAGTTGAACAGGACCTCAACCAGGCCTCCTTTTGAGTTGAACTGGACTTCAGCCAGGCCTCCTTTTGAGTTAAACTGGACTTCCATCAGGCCTCCCTTTGAGTTGAACAGGACCTCAACCATGCCTCCTTTTGAGTTGAACTGGACTTCAGCCAGGCCTCCTTTTGAGTTGAATTGAACTTCACCCAGGCCTTTTTTTGAGGTGAACTGGACCTCACCCAGGCCACCTTTTGAGTTGAACAGGACCTTAATCAGGACTGTTTTTGAGTTGAACTGGGCCTCAACCAGGCCTCCTTTGAGGTGAACTGGACCTCACCCAGGCCTCCTTTCAAGTAAGATGGATGCGTTTAACTCCTGTGCAATTAAAAAAGAGGTCGATATTTATATAATATATAAACAATAATATATATATATATATATATATATATATATATATCTTAGCAGTAAACGATTGTTTTGTCGAAAGGCTTAGCACAACTCTATTGTTTCACTTTCCTTCTTCACATTTCCCTTTTCATATATTCATCACGTTCCATATTTTCGTGATTCAGTTATACATAGATACATACATGAATAAATACAAGTATATATATATATATATATATATATATATATATATATATATATATATATACGAATATGTGCTACCTGCTACTCTGTAAGATTATATAACTATTAACTATTATTGCCGAGTAACAGAATGGATCCACCGTTAAGTACCTCGGTTTACTGATACAATCACATAGTTGCATTAGTGAGGAGTTTTATCATTATTAGTGTTTATTTTTCCAACACACATACACTATATATATATATATATATATATATATATATAGCTATATATAGTTATAAATATCTATATATATAGTAGCTATATATATACTATATATACATATATATTATATATATATATATATATATAGTGTGTGTGTGTGTGTGTGTGTAGGAAAAATAACACTAATAATGATTAAACCCCTCACTAATGCAACTATGTTGTATTTTAACAGTAAACCGAGGTACTTAACGGTGGATCCATTGTTACTCGGCAATAATAGTTATGTAATCTTACAGCGTAGCAGGTAGCACATATTCGTATCCTCTCACGACTTTGAGAAGTAAAATCCGTTACATGGACATAAGTTGGGTTATTAAAAAGTAAGACATTCGACCAGCACCTTCATTCTTTATTCAAAGCTACATGCGTAGTTATTAAAGAAGGAGCCTTTGTGGAAGATTCTCTTTCAGCCTTTTTTTCTCTTTGCAAGGAAGGGATCATCTTATAAAATTAAGAACAGCACAAAGCAATTGTTAAGATGAAACAAAAGAAAAAGTATACTGCTCTGTCAGCTGGAGAAGAAACTGTCATTATAGAAGAAGGCGTGTATTAAGTTCTTGTAATTAAATTATTAAACAGTTGTGAAGGCTTTTCTTCTTTTAATCGTCAAAGTTATAAAATCTGAAACAAGTGTGGAGGGCATGTTGGACTATTTAACCGTTCTGGTATTTTGTAAATGTTATCAGACGAAGGTGAATTATGTTTCCAGCCGATGAATATTTATACCGATGAAATGAAAGGGACGAGTTCCTTCGATGACCGGTATAGAATGCTTGTTGTTTACAAGATCTGTATCATTAATTGGTGGTATAGCTAATAGACGCTGTTTATATTGGCGAAAGAGCGACAAAATGATTTTAACATTAGAAACTTTTAGGTCATTGTTAGTAAATGGAATGTTTGTACATCAAATAAAAGGCCTTAAGAAGGTACCTGGGTACATGAAGTGAATCAAAGGAACGTGAAACAATGATGGCACTGAAAGCACTGTACTATAGAGGGTCTCGAAGCAGATGCCTGAACGTTTGAAGGAATGGAAGTATATGGGTGATAACAAAGCCTCAGAGGATCACTAGTGCAAACCTATGATGAAGGTGCGATAAGAAGGAATTCATCTGACGTGGTTTGGTCGCAAGGAATGAATACATGAGATTGGGTTAATGAAAAGGTTGCATATTCAGGAGTCCTGGACGGAATAGGAAGGGAACACATTGAGACCCACACATGGGGCCTGAAAAGTATTAAAATCTTGGACGCACATTAATAATGATAGCAATAAAAAATAAATTAAATGATCAGTAACAAAAACAATTTAGCTAATGCATCAATCATTTTCAATCAAACTTTTTTAAAAGAAGGTTTATCATTATCAAAAGCATTATCATTATTATGATTAAACTAACTGTGACTTATGCAGTTACCGATGAAATTGAATCTGGCTATCTGAACAGTGTCTTTTATCAGTTCATTTTCACAAATGAACACAGCTGCCAGGCTCACTCATTTTGTCACAGTTGATAGTGCTTCCTTGTAACACTATAAAAACACACAAGCCATAGCTAGATAATCGCCATTTTCAAGAAAACTCTGTATCATAGAAGAGGGCATTATATAATCCGTGAAAATCGAAGACCTTATCAAATAGAAAAAGTCCTTTCCACTTTTTTGTTGCTTTGGTTTTTTTTAGGATATCATCTTTCCTCTATTTTTTTATTGTCTTTTTTTCACTTATTTTTTTTAAGAAGTTCGTTTGGCATTTGTCCAGTTCTCGTTTCCGTCGTTTTCTTGGAGCACTAATCCTAGTAATACACGACCAAATACTACCAGGTTGGTCTATTCGACGGTAAATGGAATATATATATATATATATATATATATAGTGTATATATAATATTAGTATATATATATATATATATCGTATATATGAGCTGTGATTCATATAATGGTATTGAATGCTGTTCCCATGATTAACCCTTTTCCCATTGATAGTCTGAAGTCCCGTGAAACCGTTATAAGTGATACTGTGTGTATGTGTAACAAAACAAGTCAACCGCCAAAGACGTTACAAGTTGGCGTGGCTTTGGCAGTTCAAAAGTGCCACGCATCTCTATATCCCTTCTTGATTGGGCCTTGTGTCTTAGGAGCCAGAATAACCAATCAGCTTCTTGCATAACGATGCCATCTGAAAGGGGGCATTTGAAACAGGCCGCACTACCGGTCAGATCAGTTCGTTAGTGGGTCCCATACAGCACAGAGTGCCCAGTGCCGGAGTGCCCGCAGTCCCATTCCCGTCGGCCGCCACACAAAGACGTGTATCGTCATGAGTGTCAATAACAGCCTAACCTGCCGTCCGGTTGTGCACTAGTATAGTTAACGTAATAATTACAGGCCACCTGTGTAGCTAAGAACAATACACCTGTGTTAAACGTTTCATCGATTATTATTTTTGCATGTCCTCCATTGCATGCATGTAAATTTATCTCTCTCCTGTTTTTTCCTTCATATCCCGAAGCCATAAATGACCGAGATCAGGTCATATATATATCTATATAATATATATATATATATATATATATATATATTATACATATATCATATATATATTATATATATATATATATATATATATATATATATATGATATGCCTTTGAATAAGTATGGTGATACTTCGTCTTGGATCATTAGGATTATTGCTTCTAGGAAAAACAAAGAAGTCATCATTGGACAAGTACTAAAAATAACGGAAATTGAATGAAAACCCCAAGGGAGAAATAAATCCTAAAATAAAAAGGTACTAACAGGAAAACGAAATGAATCACTCATTTCATAAAGTATTACATTTTGGCCGATGATTTACAATGCTAAAATCTTTTTGCTTCACAGCCATGAGCCTCGTGTAAAATTAGTAAGCGATTTCCCTTTCCCATTTGTTTTACATTGAATACATTTTCGCTTAGTCAGGGAGTAAACCTACAAACGACTTTGTTGTTGTTGTTGTTGTTGTTGTTGTTGTTGTTGTTTTCTGCTGGGGGGTAGGAAAGGTCTATGGAAGAGCCTAAAAAGGGCTGAAAAAGGTGTTTCGCGTTGAGTTAAAGATACAGAAATTTTAGGATATGATATTTATGATTTAGTTATTAGAATGAAAATGTAAAAAAACAAATAATCAGTATTTAAACAGTACAGAAAAATTAAAGCGTATTTATTTTAATTTTCGTTGATGAAACAAGGCTCTATCTGACGTAGATTTAAGCACTCTTAATTCACATTAAAAGTTAGGAATATAATGTTTACAACTAATGCATGCGGGGAAAATCTTGCACGTGTCTCGAGTAAGCTGAAGGTCGAATCATACCTTATGTTATTAATTTATAAGAAACATCGTATTCAGTAGTTATATCTTTCACGGTCGCTTAAAAATGATAAAGAAATGGGTTTTAATTAAGTCACAAGTTTATTAATTAATATAAATGCTGTAAACACTGCCAGCTTACCTAATAATTGTAAGTTTCTTTGGTATTTTTCAACTGTCTTCATGTATCTTATATAATTTTGCTTATTAATTTTCACTGTACTGCATATTTTGGCTCGAGTAACCGTTTTGTGATCTGGGAACTTTCCAGATATTCTAACCATGTCTTGTTAACAGGTTCTTTTATGACAGAAACAAGTTTCTTTTTCTGGGATTTTTCTCTCGAAATTTTCTCTACAGAAATATTTCTAAAGGGCTTCTGATTTTGAGTCCATTTTACTTCAGATAGTTCTATAATTCAGTTTACGCTGACTAGCAATGTAAAATGCTTTTTATTTTACCAAGGCCATTAAGGAATAACATCGTCTCCGTCATTTTCAATCATTTCTGGGAGTTGTACTTATAACTTAGTTCCCCGAAATCCGTTGTCAACGTATTCATTTAGACCGGTGGCCAATCAATCGATCAGTATGATATTTAGAGAATTTAGAGAACCATTTAACAATAATTTTACTATCATCCAGATTAATCAACAACTCAACTGCAACGCACAAGGTT
>NC_061109.1:98501142-98523642 GCF_015104395.2 Macrobrachium nipponense | reverse complement strand
GTAAATAGCCACATGAAAGGTGAAAAATCAAAGACCAGGTGCCAAGCGCTTTCGTGTATGTATGTATATATATATATATATATAATATATATATTATATATATATATATATATATATATATATATATATAGACCAGCCACATTTATACATATATATATATATATATATATATATATATATATATATATATATATATATTTGTGGGGGGAGGGGCTAACCTTGTAAGTATCACAGTTCAGTTTCATTAGACGGATGGACTGTCAACAAAAATCTATTATATTTTTCCTATTCTCGTTACCATAAAAGCATCCTACCATATCGATTTCCCGAAAGAAATTGAATTTGGTAAAAATAAATGGATACAGGAGGCATTAATCAATAAAAAAAAATTAAACGTTAAGCAAATCTTCATCTCAACATTACCACTGCAAGTATATCTACAGTTCATTCTGTGAATGAAGATTGACAGTGTTCTGACATGAACCCCATGTTGCCTGGTATGTTTTCCTACACGCCGGAGAAGAGGAAAATATAAACAAAATGTCCTAATGTAATGGCGACATATACATAAGGATTAGATTTACATACAATAACAGAAAAAAAACTTGGTTGACATAGACATTACACAAGAAATGATCTGTTGACGAACATTTTAAACATAAGGAGGAATTTTCTGTATGTAGCTTAAGCACGCCATAAGTGATTTTTCTAATTCAGCAGAAGAGATGGAGTCTACTAATGGCTATCAAAAGGTGAGGCATTTAAAATATTTATCCTTTTAAATGACAGCATTCATTCCTTCATTACTGTCTTTTTACTAAATGCGCTTTAAGGATATTTACAAGGCAAATGAACCTAACTGGAATACCCTAATTATGACTTGTCATATATCAAGACTAATGTATTATGGTGTATTCTTAGATCATTTTTCACATCAATCGAAGACATTCATTTAATTGAAATGCTGTCGTAACAAATATGCTCACAAACTTTTAATCAATTACAGTCAACATAAGATGATGCACATTTGTACTAATCAAATCATTGGTTTTAAATTTAATAATACATTTTGGTTTACGGAATTATTTTTCCTTTGTCGTGGAAGCAAAATTCATCCGAGGACTGTTGTACATACCATATCGATGCAACAATTACAAAACTGTAAATGCTTTTAAGATATTTTGTATATACCTGTTAAATTGAAGCCAATTAAAAATATGTATCTTGTCAAAGGAGAAAAGAAATATACCTATGGTTACATAAAAACAAAAATATTAACGTCTCTGTGATTTTATATCAAGCCGCTCTATTGTAAGAAAATAAAAACCGGGTACTCGACGGTATTGGATTTCAGCGGTAGTCTGTAAAGCTCCTTGGGTTAATCTCTTCACACAGAGACAACTCTCGGTAGAACAATGGCACAGGATCCAAGATCAAAGAGAAACACAATACAGCTGGATTTAGTAAAAAGTTGACGACGTTGTTGCACTGACACAAGTGCATCTTCACGCAATGTACAAGTGAGTTAAGAGACAACCTTCTAGCATTCGCTTGTAACAGTGAAGTAAAGTCATTTCCCATTTCCCATGACACACCATTTCATGAAATCCACCCCTCTTTCTAATTTGGGTAAATGCAAGGAGTTGGATTTAATATAAATAAACTTTTTTGGCGTTTATAGTATATGCGTCCAGAAATGAGATAATATTCACGAAGCTCTGCCATGACAAACACAAGAATAAATGTTTGGGGTATTTAACTGATAGCGAAAAGTGAAGCAGAATATGAGGCAACTTAAATACGTCAGCGATACGCCAGTCCTGGATGGATAAGTTCAAAATAATGTTTTCATATTTGGAATAAAAAAAATCATAAAAAGCATAAAAAATATTTTAACAAGGAAATTTTCAACTTGCCGAGTAATGTGATCTCACCGAGACATGTTTGAAGCAGTCAGACATTCTAAGTAGAGAAGAATAACAAGGTGCGAAAACCTTACTTTTTGTCATGGTACTTAACCCGCATCTTTACGCGTATTAATAATTATGTTTGCATGGACATCTGAAAGAGAATACAAGTAATAACTGTTTATCTTTCAACATCCCGCCAAGTGATATCCTTCTCACATTAGGATATGCATCGCTATCTGCTACAAAAGAAAAGGAAGGGAATTTCAAGTCAAGCAAGACAGAAGGAGGGAAGGGTTGTCACGCAGAATGCCAGGAAAGAACCACGTCGTCTTCGGCATTAGGGGAGCCAACCCTTTTATGAGAGAAACAACGAGGTTTTCTGCTCTTTCCTGGCATATCTCCAAATACAAATGCATAAGACTGCTTCCTTTTCAACCCATGAAGCAACTCTGTAGCCCTGCTGGAGAGCGTATTTACCTTGCGGCTTGTACGAATAAGGCTCTACATATTTTTCTCATCTCCAAGTACAAGAGGTAAAGTTAGTTTCCATGTGGTTTTCTAAACGGATGCAAATTGATTAAATTAACACTCAATTCTAAAACATGACTTGCTAAGGGAACTTCGGTTATTTTATCACCTGTTTCAAATGCAAATGGCCAGGTCAACTCCAGGGGCTCTTTTCAAGAGACCCTTTATCTCTGCAATAATTATGATCCGCAAACCGAGAAACAGTTAAACTTTCACCATGAAAAGGTGAAGTAGCTTCCAAAACTTATACAACTTTACAAATAAAGGTGTGTTTAGACTGTTCCCTTGAGAAAACGGACAGCCAATCTTGTGCCTCCATTTTTTCCTTGAATCTTAAAGGAAATCTAATCATAAGTTTAGTTGAAAAGAATGTTTCATGGCCGTGAAAAGACCCGTTCCTTCGATAAGACGGTTACTCATTCAAACCCATTCCAGTATAATGTTCATATATACAGTATGCTATGAAAAGAATGAAAAGACGGTAATGACCTTATCTTACCAAGTCTGTTAGGAAGAAGTAACGAAATGTAGAACAAAATGTTTGAAGCGGGTTTATTGATAATGCTGTCTTTTATTTCTTTTTGGTCAGCTGTTTGTGCAGCTAAGAGTCACCATAGGTTAAAATGATATAATCTACAGATATTTACCGTCAGGTTCAAAAACTAACAATAACAACAAAAATCTATCGCAAGGAACAATGAAACCCGGAAGATCTGGTAAATATTTTAGATCATATCATAAGGAAGAGTAACGCTGCTTATTGGCAAGCAATAAAACAAACATATCGAGATTTCGATCCTTAAGATCTCATCTTTTATAAATTCCTTCTAGCCTAATTTTAACTAAGTGTACTACTGACTAAATATTATATATATATATATATATATATATATATATATATATATATAATATATATATATATATATATATTCTTCGGGCTACAAATGTCCTTTAATATCTAATTCACTCTACCTCGGAATTAATATATTTCCATATATGTAAACCAAAGGGGAGTTTTTTTTTTTTAAGTTGATGATAACTTCGTCCTCTCGTGGGTTCGAACCACCGCCCAGCGGATAGAGGAGAAATCAGGACGTCCTGATTTCTTCTCTGTCCGCTGGGCAGTGGTTCGACCCAAGAGAGGACTAAATTATTATCAACTAAAAAATTCCACTTCGGTTTACATATATGAAAATATATCAATTCCGAGGTATAGCGAATTGGATATTAAGGACATTTATAGCTCGAATAATTTATATGAATCACGGTGATGTGATAATTATTCATTATATATATATATATATATATATATACTATATATATATATATATATATATATTATATATACACACACACGTATATACACGCAGATGTACCAATGTAAAAATGAAATCGATGTATAATTCCTGACCGGTTTCACCTTCATGAGGACTGATTCACATCGCCAGATATTTCGGTAGGATGACAGTCCAAACGAACTTAGTGACGGCTGAAAAACTAACAGCATCTGACAGGAAGAATAGCTGTAATTTTATATGGAAAAGTGTTGTATTTACAAATTTATTTTCCCCATTGTTGGTGGGTTTATTTATTGTCCGATCTGACGAGCATTTTTTTAGAGAACAATCTAGAATGAGAACTGCGATAACAGCATCACAAAATACTAAAATTAAACGTATGAATAAAAATGTGGCCGTGAAATTTATTCCCTGCGGGCGTCTGCGTTCGTTGTCAGAAAAAGAAGACAGTGGGAAAATAAATATGCCCCAAACAACCAGTTTATTTATTTGTCTCGTAATTAAGATGATGAATATCTGAGTAAAGCGTAATTGGCAACTGCGCACTCATCATAAAACGGTTTGAGTCTCTTCCTAATTGTCGGCTGTAGTTTTATTAATGCAGATTCAAGCAAATTTCAAGTCACTATTTGCAATTTTTCCAATTATACTACTATCGGACCAATCAATATTATCTGATTTTTCTATTAGGTGTTCAAAAACATTCTTTTGGCCAGTGGGAACTGAAGTTTAATATTTAATTACTGAATTCTGTGGCACAAATAAAATTAATCACAGCCGATGCATGGGATTTTATAAACAATGCTGCTACTCTTGTGAGCAAATTTTCTTATTATCTTGAATCGTAACGTGTTTTTATATGAAATGAGTTCTTCTTATCTACACACACACACATACATACATAATTACATACACACACACACACACACACACACACACATATATATATATATATATATATATATATATATATATATATATATATATTTGTGTTTGTGTATGTAATTCGGACTTGGGCAAAATCAGGATAGGGGATGGATGGAATGAAGCAAGAAGCCAAGAAACCAAATCAGACATACGAAATCAAACATATTCGTTAATCAGATCGGTTGTGCGTGATGTGTTGGTTTTGAGATGACACGGAGTTCATTAGGAGTAGTGAAGAGATACTGCAGAAACTGGCGAGGAGGGAGTTTCAAAATATTTGCAAAACGGTAAGAGACAAATGGAAACCAAGAAGACAGAGCCATAGATAAAATGCAAGGAGGAAGTATGGAAGTGGTTCATTCGTATAGTTGTTCGGGAGTCGATACAAAATATGATGGGGGAAGCAAGAAAGGTCAAAATATGATGGGGGAAGCAAGAAAGGTGGAAGGATGCGTTCAAGAGACTGGTACAGGTCCTTAAGTGCCTATATGCCTATGGAGACCAAGGTTGGAATGTATGAAAGGACTGTTGAGCCAATTCTCCTCTGCAGATGTGTAGGAATTACGCTTTATGCTGGATATGAATGAAAGAAAAATAAAAACTTGAAATGGCGCTTGTTTACAGTTTAGTTGATGCAAGGAGAAGTGCAAAATCGTACTAGTCGTAAAATGCTAAGCACGGGTGACACATTTTTTTTGTGTTGAAATAGTTCGGCCATATGGAAAGAGGTGGGGGCTATGGCTAATGAGAAGAATGTATAATCTTGAGACAAAGCTTCATAGCTGACACCGAAAAAGGGGGATCTAAAAATAAGCACATGAATATTCATGTACCTAGAATTGTGAGATAAAACTGATGGGGATGATGGAGAGAATGTAGGAAAATTTGACACAACATTGTTGAGTCTTTCTGCGTAGATGTATGAAACGCATAACTGAGTGGAAGTTCTTTTTCATACAGGCAAAGAAGTTCCAGTGAGATGTTTTTCCAGGAAAATACAGAAACACACAGGAACAAGTATGTGTTATTCCTAAAATTTTTAGTTTGTTTTTTAAAGCCCAAACAAAAGCGATTACAGAAAGAAGAAACCCAACAGGAACAAGTATGGGTTATTTCTAAAATTTTTAGTTTGTTTTTTAAAGCCCAAACAAAAGCGATTACAGAAAGAATTAATGAAAAAAAAGGTCATGTAAAGAAAATATTTGTATATAATAAAACTATTGCTTTATACATGAGAGAGAGAGAGAGAGAGAGAGAGAGAGAGAGAGAGAGAGACGAGGAGAGATGAGAGACCGAGAAGAGAGAGAGAGAGAGAGAGAGAGAGGAATATAGCTACTGAGGTCCTATCTACCCATAATATATTTTTTCCAAGGCTCTGAGAATCAATGGTCCTTGGCCACTAAATTCAGCATTATTAAGTCAGACTGCCATAACACAAGGATAGAGTCCTTAAATAGCTCCGAGGGGCCATAAAACGCTACCAAAGTCTTTATAATGCCTATGGTAAACCGTTCCACCTAATTCAACCGAAAACGAGCGATGACAGAAAGGAAAAAGGAAAGGAATTCTGCAGTATTACACAATTAAAACAATATATAGTAGCATCTTTAATAAAAGTGCATTTTTTTTCAGACATTTTTTTTATATTTATTCATCAATGCCTTACATTTACTTTGCTTCTGTGGTTGGGGTAAAAAAAAAAGATTTAAGGATAAGATAAAGATCATAAATGGACTGAATTGAATATACAATTTAGGCCAAAGGCCAAGCATGGGACCTATGAGGTCAATCAGCGCTCAAACGGAAATTGACAGTAAAAGGTTTGAAAGGTGTAACAGGAAGAAAACCCCAAAGCAGTTGCACTATGAATCAGTTGTTAGGAAAGGATGGAAGAAAGAGAATATGCAAGGAGGTACAGAAAAAGGAGCGAAAGGGATTGCAGCTAGGGGCCGAAGGCACGACACATAGAACCTTAAGTGATGCCTACATTGCACCGCATGAAGTGCACTGTCGGCACTAACCGCCTATGGGGGATAATAAATGCAGCAAGTGACTAAACTGAGATTTCGATTTCATTAAAAACGTCAAGTTTATGTTTATTGCCATTTTATCTACACACACACACACACACACACAAAGCATTCGCAAAAAAAAAGTTATTCTCACATGTTGCCATCTCATGAACAAATACAATGCTGAAACTGAAATACAAAAAACTAGTCAGCCTTCGACGAGGAATTAAGTTTACCTCCATTCCCTGGAGGGTTATCCGTTGGCGGTCTCCACCATTACATAGTCACTAGCTTCTACATCCCCTCCCTGTTTCTTATTTATTTCTATGAGTTTTTTTTTTTTACATTGCCAGTCTTTTTATGCGCCTGATTTTTTCATGAGGACTTTGTCAGTTGTTGGTGCTCACTTTGCGGGCTGGTGGTTGTATGCGTCCATATTTATATGTATTTATATAATGATGAAAACAACAATTAATAAGAAAAAACATGGTTGCTAAATTACTACACGTCATTTATTTTTTACTTCACAAATCCTGGGACTTTATTTGCATAGTTATGCAATTGCTCTGCATTTTGCACTTTTATTTCACACGCAGTAAGATGCTGAAGTACTCTTTAACTAAGCACTTCTGACAGAAATATTAAGCAAAGCCCAGACTCCGATTCATACAAAACTGTCCTCTGCTGTTCCCTGCAGTGTGCTGAGTTCTTTAATCAAATTTCGCAGAGGTTCGTCCAAAGTTATCAAGTAACCCTGATGACAACAAGATACAGACAAGCATCAAGATAAACTTGGCAACGGTAAGTACATCTCACCTTTATGCTGCTTGCAAAATATTTCTAATCTTCGTTTTATTTGCATTGTCCTAACATAAAAAGATTCAGTTTTTCCTCTGAATCTGCAACATCTGGCTCATTTACTAATTAACCTCCATTTAAACTCTCTTCCATTGCCTATTTTCACATGTTTCGGTTCCGTTCACTCATCTTTCGCTCGCTGACGTTTTTCTGCATCCTTTATCATCTCATCTTCCCTTCGTTTGTCTTGCGCCAACAAATGAAGCGCGTTGCAAACTTCAAAAGGGATTTGTGAAATGGAACGAACTGCAAATCCAGTATTTTCTGATAGAAGAAGAAAAGAAGAAGAAGAAGAAGAAGAAGAAGAAGAAGAAGAAGAAGAAGAAGAAGAAGAAGGGGGAATTTACGGAGAGGAAAGTAAACCATTCAATTTTGAACACGCAAGACTTGAATGGGGAACGTCTTTCGATATCTTGATGAATGCAAAGACCCTTCGCAAGGGAATGATCCTTTACGAGGAAAAGTGCAGAAATCCCACCTACTTAATAAGAAGACATTCCAGACATGACAATGCCCGAGAATAAACAAAGAACAGTCAGGACCAGATTCAGAGGATTCTCGCTCTTTCATTAAGCTGTTACAGGACCGTCTAAAAATATCCCAGAGGAATTAATTAGTAAAGTTATCAGATGGCATATGAACAAAATTTGTACTGTGGAAACAAAAATGTTTTATCTCGGTCGCTTCGGTCTTTGTGAACGCTAATGATGCATCGTTGGAAAGGGCTGTACTGTTGAGGTATGTCAGGTTCGTAAAAGGCTCGTTGCAGAATCTCACAAATTTTAGAATATCATGATCTTATATATATTGGGAATCTTGCTTATTCGCCATACCTTTTGAATATGTGGATGATTGTCTAGCCTTTTTAATTCGTGTTACTCCTCATCTTAAAATTAGTATCGTAATATAAATCTAATGACTGAAGCTGAATATAAAATCCTTTTGAATTTCAACAGCTCATTTAATTAATAATTAACACAATGTGTTTTCACAAGCTAATTTTTTCTGGGGTTCATTTTCAATAAACTTATTTTATGCTAACATTGTAATTACATTTGAAACTGGTTTGGCCAAGTAATGTTAGTCGTATTTCGTAGAATTTATACAAGAGGCTGACTTTCTAGGTATCTACATAAGTATCAGACTCGCAACTCCGGTCACCTCAAATACATTTTTGTAACTTCCGTAAAATCATATACATCTAATATTTTTCAAAGTTACAGGAACTCGTCTACTATTTCTTTTTAGTATTGACCTAATCGTTATTGTCATTAATATTATTGTTATTAGAAATATATTATGGCAAACACGTTGACGAGTGGCTGGGTAAATGTATGCCAATGTTAGAGAGGATAAGGATAAAAACCACATTAGTTAGGTGTTACCTAAATATCATGTAGGTCCCCTTCCACAGATGCACAACTTGACTGTCATACCTACCCAAGTACCCTGCATCATTTACGTTTTCTTAATATATATATATATATATATATATATATATATATATATATATAATATATACATATATATATATATATATATATATATATATATATATATATATATATATAAAACAAGAAACTACCCTTTCCCTAGTAAATACATCAGTGACATTTAAAAATACACAATGCAATAAATTCCAAATTTAAGATCCAGTTGTGTATCGACATTGAATTTAAACCACTTGGTATCTGGAACATGAAAACCTTAAAGTAAAAATCATATAGTATTTCTTAGTTTCATATGATCTTACAAACAAATACAGTGACAAGCAGACACACAGACAGATTATAAAATAAAAGACAAACAAATACACTGACAAGCAGACACACACAGAAAAATAAAATAAAGACATTATCTCCCTGACATATGTAATGACCTGCTTGCTACCTATTATGATCATATTTTTCGAGAAATATCATCAGTTATAAATGAAAAAAAAAATGTCGACTATAAATTAACATCAGACATATTTATAGAACCTGTGTAAAAATCGATGCAGAACATTAAAGTTTTTTCTTGGGTTGTTCTACTTATAACAGCATAATATAAATTAGATTTTATCGCATTTATCGGTTCTGCTTAGACTGCTATGTCGTTTTGCTCCTTTTCTTATTCTCGTGATAACATATTTACTTCGAAAAACAGTATACATAACCGTTCCTCATGAAAACATTTCTTTCATTCATTTTCATGATTTTCTGCACCCTCATTCATGAAACGTTTGCATTATATTCTTAAAACAGTTGTCCTCATATATGACCAAAGGATAATAATTATGTTAAATAAACAAAAAATTAAGTTTTTCTTCTGCGCTTGGGAATTTGCATCGCGTGCGAATTTCCTATAAAAGGAAACGGAAGCGGCCTTCTTCATATTAGGAGCCAGAACATATTCATAATCATTTTTTTAACGGTAGCTACACAATTACATTCCCGTCCCAATTTCTTAATTGTTTCATCTTACAATGTTGGAATGACATAAAAATGCAATTACTGAACCTAGCGACTACTCATCAATAAGCGCCTAATTTTTTAACCTTATCCTTGAGCATGCCATTGAAACTAGAATTAAATATCTAGTTTTACTTGTTGTTCCACAACCATTAAAGAAACAATGTAAATTACCGTAAATTCTTCATGGACCAAATGCGCTTGAAAAATAATTATACATATACATCGATAAAATACTTTTTAAAATCAAAAAGAGGATATAAATTACATATCTGAGAAAACTGTTTTCTATGCAAAGTCGAGAACCCTAGAGAGAATAATGATCATCCTCCTGACCAACATATGATCAACCCAGACTACTTCTCATGTTCCCAAAGGCCTACGGAACCAAATAGATATCAAAGGTTGGGTTGCCCAGCCATCAAAAATTGATGGGTCGAACATGTTTCCCATTCTGACACGACGTAGGGTAGTTTCCCATCTAGACCCATCACTCTACAAGTATGGGAGATATACTTTGGTCACTTTCATTATTTTCTGGTTACTCTTTAATAGACTCATCCAAGGCAATGGGATCCTTCACAGCATGCGCACTGACATTTTTTTCAACTGATTTACTCTTTCATCATTGCATTGCACATTGCACACCAGAGATAACCATCACAAATTCACTTTTGTTACAACGACAGCTTCAGGAAAGTTCACACTTCCAGTTTTCTGGTACTCTGGATGTTTGGTATCAGGATACTCTCGACGGATGAACCAATATTTTAACAGTGAGGACCGGAATAAGAAAAAAAACTTCAGCATCAGATTAGGGGACATTGGTGCAAAGTTACAATTACAGAAGTTTCATGCATGGAAGATGCTCCAAGAAAACGGGACATTAACACAGAATATATATAGATTTGGTCATAACATAAAATATTAAATTAATAAATTATATATGTCCTATAATATATACAATATAATATAAGTTAATTTTATTTAATAATAATATGTATATTAATTTTAATTTATATATATATTATAATATAAATTGATAAATATATATATATTAATATTTATATATATATATATATATATATATATACATATGAGGAGAGAGGGACAGATAGGAGAGAGAGACAGAGAGAGAGAGAGATTCTCGCATCTCTTCATCCTCGGGACCAATTGTGGAATACATACATACATACATACATACATACACATATACATATACCTACATACATACATACTCACATACACACACACACACACGCGCATATATATATATATATATATATATATATATATATGTGTGTGTGTGTGTGTGTGTGTATGTGTGTGTGAGTCACCGCAAAAAGAAAAAAATCCGGAAACGCCTTTAAATGAACAAAAATCAGAACAACACCAGGGAATAGTTTAATTTTTATTCTTCCTGGGTCAAAGGTCACCTGCATACCAACAGAGACTTGCTGCCACACCTGCTACATATGCTTTGTGTAATAAAGTCTTGTCAGACATCATCTGTCCATATTTTACCAATCAACAGAGGCACAGAAGGAAGTGATTAAAAGATACGGCTGCAACGTTCAAATAGTGTTTAACGGGCCTTTTATTTTCATAATTTACTGTTGTGTTGTAGTAAAAGACATTCATACACACACACACACACACACACACACTCGCACACACACACACATACATATATATATATATATATATATATATATATATATATATATATATATATATATAATAATTTATATTTGACAAAAATCAAACTCTAAATTGCGTATGTACACATATAAAAATAACTCACAAGGAGAGCTTGTGAACTGCATTCTTCATTTTCCTGTACACAAGAGGTATGCTTTATGTTATTTTAGACTACTCCCCGACCCACCTCTAAGAATTTGGCGCCGGAGCAAGCTCGCACTAGCAATGAAGCAAGTTTGATTCTTAGTCACTCGGTTGGTAATATCTCTGCAACCAGGTAAATGAAAAAAAATTTAATATTTACTCTCAATCCTTAAACATTTATAAACTCGCCTAGTTTCGAAATGACATTTCGAACGGATGCTAAGAAACTTAAAAAGTTTGATTTTGTTATATATCAGAAGTCTATGAAATTAATAAAAGAAATGTAAAAGGATAACACCAACTCTTCCAATTACAAAGACGATTCGAAACAATGAATGCAGTAGGTTATTTGAGAGAAACATCAATTCTGAAAGAAGCTCAAAATAACGAGGCAGACAAAGTTTCAACACCTACGAACATTCGAAACATTTCCTTTCCACCAAGCTAGAGCGTTCAAAGGCGTGTGGGACTCTCCCGGGAGGAATCTCTCATTCAGAACAAGATTATTATGACTTGGATCTCATGACCAGGGCAACATGACAACAACTTCTTAATGCAACAACAGAAGTGGAAAGAGATTCAGGCCAGGTGCGGTGTCCCCGAGATATGCGTGCCAAGTACAAATGCTAAGGGATTAAAGTAACTTCAGGGTAGCCAGCGAGGCAAAAGTAAATCTCTTGAAAACACTTTTTTGCTTATTCAGTTACTCAATATTTTACGAACAGCATAACTCATATTCCAAATATCTTTCGTTTATTTAAGCACATTCATCTTTATTTTTGGCTGACACTGAAAACGTGAGCTATATATTTTTTTAATATTTCAAAGTTCTACTGAATGTAAACAAACTTACTTTTCTGCAAAACAACATTAGTTAAAAAAATCCTATTCAGATCGGAGAATGATATGACATACTATGAGTAACGTAAAGGAATGTAATTTAAAGCTATTGGCTTAATTCTAACTTTGCAAAGAACCAAAATAAAAGTCTTAAAACTGTCCCTTCCCCAATAAACAAACCAGGTAGGGTAACATTTCATATATTTCTAAAAGGATTTCGTTTAACATACGTAAACTATATAATATATATATATATATATATATATATATATAGTATATTATATAATATATATTATATCTTATATATATATCTATATTAGTATATATCTAGAGTATATATATTATTATATATATATATATATATATATATTATATAGATCTATATATATGACTATAAGATGATGATATATTATATATATTAGATATAGATATATAATAATATAGTATATATATAGATATATATATGATAGATATATATATATATATATATCTATCTATATATATATATCTATATATATATATAGGATTATTATATATATATCGATATATAATATATCGATATAGATATATCTATTATATATATATAGATATATATAATTAGATTAACTAATTAATATTATAATATATATTTGCGGTAGCTGTTTTGTGTCTAGGTGGTGTGTCTGTGTATGTGTGTGTGTTAGGATTACAATAACGGTATAGAGATCGATTTATATATATAATATATATATATATATATATATATATATATATATATATATATTATATATATATATATATATATATATATATATATATATATATATATAGAACACCTATGATTTTGGCAAAACATATGGTACTTTACTTATCTAAACATACATATTGTTTGCCAAATATTCATAAGCATTCGTAAAACATGCAGCATTTTGTTTTCGAATTCGCTGCATCGTGGAAGAAACATCAAAGGATTTGAAACCCGGTGTAATCCTTGGATTGCACCTTTGGGGATTAGAAAAGAGGCCTACGCTATATCCTTTAGCCTTAGGGTCGTCTTGCTGTTGGTTCCCTGTCGGTTACTTGCCACGTTAGGTGGAGTTGTCAACATTTCTCCTTGATCCACCTGTGTCTTTGTGGTCTTGGGCATTATGTCTGTTTAATAGGTTCTTCTTTTAGAGAAACTGACACAATTCATAGGAAGGGGGAAAATTTTGTGAGAGATATATAAAGAACAGAAAAATCGACAATAATGATCGTAACTTTTTTTCCAAAGTCTGTTTCCTCAGCATGTTAGGCTGTTATTTCATCTACATAATTTTCTTTATAACACGAAAAATAATTTATGAGGAAAATGCGAAGGAACGTTACCGCGTCCCCAAAAAGAGATCACTACGATAGTACGCATTACCAGCGAAGCGGAGAGCATCTACATAATAAAATTTACTTTCCAGAGTATACAATATACTATGAAGATAATGAGATGTTCGCAGGATCTTTTACGGAAACCTACTTGTCTTTTCTTTTCTTCTCCTTACCCGGGATAGGTCACAGGCCCCTTGGTCTCGATTCGAGAATAGTTCCACTGCATCAAGAGGATCTGAGAGAGAGAGAGAGAGAGAGAGAGAGAGAGAGAGAGAGAGAGAGAGAGAGAGAGAGAACTGCTTTAAAATGATTGATTCACATATTTTTCAGCTACCTTAACAAATGGGCTCTCTTCAAATGAATTTTATTTCCTAGCCCTTTTTTCTTGCACTTTTAAGGGCGTGTGCAATTCCTGAAGGAACTGCTATGGAAGCGAGCGTACTTATAGACCAGGAAGGATTTAGTATTTCATTTACATGATGATCAAACTCTAACCATTAGATTTAAAAAAAAAAAACAAGCAAACGCAGTTTTAGTTAAAATTCCATACGAAGAGAAAGTCAGATAAAAATAAATCGTATACAAATTGTTCCCAGGCCAACTCATGTACCACACTCTAAACAGTCATCAAGGGAGAGAGAGAGAGAGAGAGAGAGGAGAGAGAGAGAGAGAGAGAGAGAGAATTTTATGAATACTTCTATCCCGATGAGGTGAGGATTTACTAGTCGAGGCCCTTCCGTTATCTATATTTCATGTCGACATAAAATCCGAGACTAAAAGGTTCTTTTACATCTGCCTGAATACAAGAAATGAGGATTCATGAGGATTCTGCGTGTCAAGGCCTAACTCTATGACCTTGTCCATGTATCAGAGGACTCCATTAACCACCAGGTATACAATTTACAATGTCCCTCCCAAGATTTGAACATAGGGTTTCTCTCATTAATGAGATGAGTAGTAATGTTATAACACAAAGCCCAAAGAGAGTGAAATGAACTGCGGTTAAAGAAATTAACTTGAAAAGCTTGTTATAAAAAAAGCGTCTACGATGTTTTTTTATAACAAACCGATAAAACATTAATTCAAATACGATATCAGAAACATGAACACTAAATGCTGCATGTACAGAACAAAATGTTGGCTTAAAATAATAATTTTCCAAGGTGGTATGAAATCAATGCTAAATGCATGGCATCTGTTGTCTAGTAGAATTTCATCCCTCTCGCCTTTGTTCAGCCTAAATGAAGTCCTCTGATACATGGACAAGGTCATAAAGTTATGCCTTGACACGCAGAATCCTCATGAATCCTCATTTCTTGTATTCAGGCAGATGTAAAAGAACCTTTTAGTCTCGGATTTTATGAAATCTCTCTTCTCAGGTGTCGGCCGAGTTGTCACCTTTCATTCCTTTCCGACTTTGATTTTGAAGGACACCAACAGCTGCTACTCTTTTCTCCATCTTCCTCTTCCCTCCCTCCCTCCCACTCTCTCTCCCTCCCACCATCTCTCTCTCTCTCTCTCTCTCTCTCTCTCTCTCTCTCTCTCTCTCTCATCTCATTTGGTTACCTGTCTCCATTCGCCTCTTCCCTCCCTCCCACCACTCTCTCTCTCTCTCTCTCTCTCTCTCTCTCTCTCTCTCTCTCTCTCTCTCTCTCATCTCATTTGGTTACCTGTCTCCGGGTTCCTGTCTTTGTAAGGTACGTCTCGAAAAGATGTAAAATAGATTGTCTCTTTTAATTAAGAATATAAGATATTCTTGTGTGAATACCAGCACATTTCCTTGATCATAAAACATCGGTCACACTGATATAGGATAGTCTGGTTCCCTAAGAAATTTTAATTAATTATTTTTTTGTGGGGGTGCTATCTGCGATGTACTGATTTGATACTTGCAAAATAGGCGATAAAATATAAAAAGTGCAGTTTTTTCTGGTTAAATGACTACGGAGATGAGCATACTTCCTTCTCGCCTTGGATACGCAGACCTGTACGTAATTACGCTTTAAATTCTTTCATGAACAAACGGAGTAACTAAACATAGCATGCTATGTACGTTTCTTATCAATTATACATCAGTGTCTGTTGAATGGTTTGATAGGCATTATATTGTTACTGAAGACGCCCTCTATCATTTTGGTCAGGCAAAGCACACCAGTACTTTGTATACATTTTAATTTTGCTATACAAAATGCGGACAGATATAACTACGTATAATTACATGAAAGATGATTACACCAAATGACAAAATAAGAAGTACATATTTGCACCTTTTTTTCTGAAGACGCCTACCATAGATAACATTCCAAACGAAAAGGATTTCTTCGTGTACTTTCTTTATAATCACGAAAAACCTTATTCTTATACAAACGCAGACAATAATGGATTCTCGAATCACAAACCATCCTTTCAATGGCACTTCTTACAACTCACTATTCCAAGGTACGACAGATGAAACGATTGTCAGGATAGACGCTATGAGCGATGGATGGGCCCTGGCGAAGAACTCTTCACTCAGTTCTGCTGCAACGCAGAAGGATTGGCACTATTTTGATTCGAGATTCAGGCGAAATATTTCTAAAGCCTCCAAAAAGATCAATGATCTTTCATAAACTTATTTATGTATAATAAAGTGGGCATGCTTTTTGTATCAAGGACTATGCTCGGTTTTTTTCCATCTGTCCACCCGCCTGTGGTGTTTCCGTATGGTAACACTGCGTCCCGGGCTTTAGATAATTACATTCAGCTTACATTCAACAATAATAACGATATCCTATTTCGAATATTAACGGTGTAATTCGCATACAGTACATTATTAAAACACTTTTCATTTACAAATGAACACCCAGATATCCTTTGATTTACCTAAAACTTACACATAGCGAACCTATCTAAAGCCCAGACGCAGTGTTACCATACTAAAACACCATAGGTGGGTGGACAGAAGGAAAAAAACAGAGTATAGTGAGGGGAATGAGACCATTTGGTCTGCAAGAGTATCTTTATAATGGACTCAATCTTTAGCTTTATTACCTATTCCTCATCAGCTAAGGTTTCTCTCTCTCTCTCTCTCTCTCTCTCTCTCTCTCTCTCTCTCTCTCTGTATGTATATATATATATATATATATATATATATATATATATATATATGAAAATCGGAACCGTGTCAATTTAAGTGATCAAATCTGGTACAAAAAAATCTGGCACTAAGTTAATCGGTAGTATCTGTACCTGGTAAAGTTTCATTTGTCAATTCTCAGTTTAAACTATCTATCTATCTCTATCTATATCTATATATACGTGTATATATATATATATATATATATATATATATATATATATATATATATATATATAGATAAATAGATGGATATATAGATAGATAGATAGTTTGAATTGAGAATTGACAAAATGAAACTTTACCAGGTACAGATATTACCGATTAATTTAGTTCCAGATTTTTTGAGCCAGACTTAATCAGTTAAATTGACAGTCTGATTTTACACAATACTAAAGAGCTGCATCATTGTTAGGGGAGATGCGAATTTCCATAGATCTAGAATGATAGAAGATAATTCATTTTCAAATATCATTTTAAGGGAGAGCCTCAGGAGTACGTACGCCACATGGAAATGAAACTATTTTGTTCTTAAAACTGTAATCAAGAATACACTTCGTATATCTGGAATTAAATTTCTTTTCATTTTGATTTCAGACCTATTCTGATATCGAGTAACAATGTGATATTGCCAGCTGACATTATAATGAATGACAGTATGGCTCTTTCATATTTGTTTGTTTGTTGAAAACTTATACTGTAATATTTCATAGTTATTCGGAATAATCATCGGTATTCTTGTCTCATTTTTCATTCATTCGCAGAAAAAGGAAAACCATAACACGATTAAGTTGACCAATTTTCAAAGAGAAAGTCAGGCATGAAAAATGGAAGTCCAATCCTCTACGTGATGTTATCCCCATTCAACTCGATCAGCAAATGAATTTGACTGACGAGCTTCATAATGTGAATAGCTAAGTATGTAGATACATATATACTATTTTAAGCAATGACCTAATAAAACGAGAAACCCGCTTGCAAAATAACGTTGGGCATTAGTCTAATCCTTGTAAATTACCACACAGTAACGTTACAACAATACATTTCTAAAATTAAAATTCCAGGTGCGTTAAACTCTAAACTCACACGCACGCTTGCGCAAAAGACACACACACACACACACACACACACACACACACACACACACACACACATATATATATATATATATATATATATATATATATATATATACATGTGTGTGTGTGTTTAAATGACTTATATGGCATCGAGTGAATTTCTTAAGAAATCATTTCTATGCATTTTCTTAAAAGTAGAACTTTAGCTAGCTGTAAGTAGACTGAAAAAGTTGTAAATCTCGAGTCATAGCAGTGTCACTGAGGCAACAGTGAAGATAGAAAATACAACGATATGTTAGTCCTGGAGATAGACCTTACAAGTAAAAGTTGCCAAAGGTGGAACACAGAATTCCGTGAAGTAAGAACCGCATGAAATATTTAGAAAGACAAAAGAATCCGGAACCTTTCTCTGCCCCTGGGGGCATAAGGAGTCTAGTTGTGTGGGACATCAGCATTCCACGCACCTGGGGACCGACACTATGGCAGGGCCTTTCGTTTCTGGCTCCCGAAGGGGTTGAAGGGTAATAAAGAAAATGGTTTCAGAAAACCTCTCGGCTTCTTGAAGAGGAAGTTCCCCCTCTCTATTACGTCGCTTTGTACTTTTGTATTGTCCATAGAAATAGGTCTTTATTTCCAGTGCATCTTGAAGAGCTCAAAAGTCAACACACGAAAATGATTTGTTTTTATGATAAGATTAGAGTTCCTTTGTCCACAATTTTTAATGTACTCATACAGCTCTGCAATCAAGTACGCGATTGGGGCTTATTCAGATTCTTCTGATTCTCACACTCTCAATAAGATTTCCAGTCTGATGATATTTTTCCCTTCTTGAGCAAGTTTTCGCCTCAAAGTTTGCTGCTTCGTTGATCGATTGCTGCACGTTTTTTGTCTCCGAAATCTGTTCTGACATTCATAAATAGTTTTTTTTTTGGGGGGGGGGGATGTAAAATACGGGATCCTTTTGTGCTAAGCTTTGGCAGACAATATCCCGTCAAATTAATTGTACTTTTTATACAGTCAATTGACTTCCTACTACTTAATCTGGAATACGTACACTAAAGGAACTGAAGCATGACGTATTCAATGTAAATCAAAACGAACTCTTTTAGCAAAAGCTTTCAAAACGTTTTTCCAGCAAAACAGTATGGGAAATGTATCACAGTTTTTAACAAATCTATTGTTTACGTTACAAATTTAATAGCTACTGGTTCCTACCCATCCCATCCCACCTATTTTGAATGGCTTTACATATCTCATCAAAGACTACTCGTCATAATCTCGTCCATCATCGTAACCTTTTGTCACTGACCAGACGATTGTTGTCTCAGACTGTCTACCTTCCGACACCATTACAAAGCTCCCTTTCCGACCTAGTGTTTGTATATAAATTCGTAAAACGCAATTTCAAGAAAAAATCAAGAAAGATTCTGTTTTCGCTTCTTTACACTCAACAACATGCTGTGATTTTCCTTCCGATTAGAAAAGGCAGTACAACACGAACTAGCAACTTACTTGATTTATCAGCAGGACTCTCGTCGTATTGACCCTGGAGTACTTAAGTCTCAAATATTTACGCACCTGTAAGATAAATACAAAGCCAGATTAGTCCTGTTAAGTAATTCAAGAGAGAGAGAGAGAGAGAGAGAGAGAGAGAGAGAGAGGGGTAATGTATTTCATCATGTCTGTAAGGTTTCCGTTTCACCGATTTCAGTTTTGACGTTAAGTGTACATAAATAAATCCACAGAGTAAAAGTAATATAAATTGTTGCTTTATGTTGCTATCTAGCTAACTGTATTTCCTTGTAGAAAGTAACAAGACTGCATCAACCCAACGGACGAAAACCTGTGAACAGCAGAGGGTCAGACCTAACACGGTTTTTTTTTTATTTATTTATCTAAGAGAAGTCTAAATATAACTTCTGTGACAACATGCTCTGCACTTTGTTCTCGGCAGTCTTCTGTTTAGAATTTCCTAGTAATAATAGGTGTCGACAAACACCTATGAAGAAATAGTTGACAACAGAACATACGGCTGCGCATTTAAAAACCTAACATTGATACCATTGAAGAAATATGCGCTGTGAGATGACTAAGTAAACATTTCTCCAAAAATACTTGAAAGCTGTAGCTTATGAACGGTAAAACAGTTATTCAAAGTAAATATTAACTGAAACCCATTTAGCGGAGATACTTCGAAAGATTTTATGTCTTTCACGTCCATAACGAATCCTACTAAAGCCATGTTAAACAAAATATCTTGAGCATTTTTTAGAGCTGCAGGATTTTTTTTTCTTTTTTTTTTATGAACCGGAGGATGAACACTCAAACCTATTCCTCGTTTCACCGTCAGTGCTGACAACTTCGTTATGAACACATAATTTTATACTTGTTTATATTAGAATTAAACGTTTTTTAATGATTTAAACTCACACTTTGACAAGGTTACATAGCACACACATATACATACAAGTACACAAACATATATATATATGAATATATATATATATATATATATATATATATATATAATATATTATATATATATATATAGATATATATATATATATATATATATATATATATATATATATATATATATATATATATACATCGAGCTACAAATGTCCTTTAATATCTAATTCGCTCTACCTCGGAATCAATATATTTTCATATATGTTTACCCGAAGGGAAATTTTTTTAGTCGATAAGAGATTTGACGGTTCCCGGGCGCGAACCATCGCGAAACCAAAAAAATCCAGGACGACAGTGAACCTTTAACTCTCACCGCCACTGTGAGAGGCTATAATTTTAATGCCGCCTCTCACCTACAAATACCTGTCGCTCTCAGGTATTCGTTGTTTGGAGACTGCATCAACCCACCTCGACCTCGGTAACGTTGTAATGTGATATACATATATATATTTTCCCTCGTGGCATATAAAATTTATTTATGGATTTATCACGTTCCTAACTTTCGTGATTCAGTTATACATATAGTAATATAATATATATAATATTATATATATATATATATCTATATATATATATATATATATAATAATATATATATGTGTGTGTGTGTGTGTGTGTGTGTGTGTGTGTGTGTGTGTGTGTGTGTAAATTAACAAACAGAAATAGGTGCGTTGTACTCACATAAACAAGATGAATATGTGGTTAATATGAAAAAATGGGAATATATAGGAAGTTTCTTTTATGTTACTTAACAGTTGTTTTCTAGATTTTACATTGCTTGCCATTTCAAATTAATATCTTTATTCACTTGAACTCTTACCCAGTTCAATTCAAAGAAATCTCTGGATACGTCTTATCTTCTGTATAGAGGAAAATGCTATCTAATAACGCTAAATACTAGAAACCGCACATCAGCTGTTACGAAATATCAACAACATAGCTATGTGGTCTAATGGCAGGGACTCTTTGTCTGATTCATGAGGTAACAACGAAAGAACTACTAATTAATCCGAAATATTTTTTCAAGAATTTTCCCCCCTAATATTAATGTGGGGTTAATGTGGGGAAAACTATACTTAAACATAGTTTTCCCCACATTAACCCCAAGTTAATATTTACCAACAACCATACTATCCAAGCGTTGTTAAACCATAAAGATAAACTACCTTCAGACCTTTTGTCTGGCATCACCTATATTTACAAGTGTGACGCCTGTAGCGCCACCTATATTGGCCAGTCTAAACGGTCGGTCCGGACAAGATCTTCCGAACATTATGGCATTTCTCCTCGTACTGGTTGCTTGCTGGCCAAGCCAACCAGATCACCGATTTTACAGCACGTAGAGGAATGCAATACAGGTAGAAGATTGGAAAATTTTAGTGGGCTTGGTACTTTTAGAGAAGAGTCATTATTGAGAATCTCTGAGTCAATAGAAATATTTTTAAGGAAACCAGATCTTAACCTTGACAATTCATCTTATCCCTTGCTTTTAATATAAATCATTTAGTCATTCATTTGTAGTGTAAACTTTCCATCTCTGTCTCCCACCATTCTGTTTTTAGTATACGGTTTGTAATTTATTTTAAAGATCTTATATAATTATTTTTTTAGTATGCTGGTGCAATTTATTTTAAAGATTTTAACCATTATCTTATTGTTGCTACTTTACTCAGCTTTGTCAGCCAATAATTACATATTCTTGTAACTACCATTAAAAAACTTGTAATGTCTCTTTTAGGCTTGAAAATGTTGTTATGAAGAAACAACGAAACGCGTCGCAATAAAATGTGGTGTCTCATAACCTACGCTCTTCTTTTCCTAC
>NC_061109.1:98463642-98496142 GCF_015104395.2 Macrobrachium nipponense | reverse complement strand
TCAGAGACTGCTGTCCTCTCTCTTCAGGGGTATGAATGAGAAAAGTTTACAGAAAAGGTGGGTATTTATACCAAGAGATTCGTCCAGTAAGCTAATTTAGGTCACCCCCGCTGATAATCTTCCTTTAATCTTCTTAAGCGTTGGTTGAATGAACACTGCGTCGACGATATCTGTATCCAAGCCCCTTTTGAGATGTTCATTACCTGCTTCTCTTTTATTAAGGCCGATTCCATCATTTGACTCTTGTACCGGCAGTTGCTGCTATAAATTACACGTGACATATTTCAGTTTATTCTATGGTTATGTTCATTTATATGGTTGAAAATAGCCGAGTTCTGTTGTCCATGACCTAACTGACCGTTTGTGTTGTATTAATCTCTGGGGAAGTGATTTACCTGTAAATCCGATGTAAGATTGGTCACAGTCCTGGCATGGGATCTCATATACCCCAGAGTCTTTGGGAGATGTCTTTTGTTGGACGTTAATCAGGGATTTGGCTAAGGTATTTGGGTGGGTAGGTAAATGCAAAAAGGGTTTGGATTTCCCAAGGGTGTGAGTTACTCTCTTAATCGTGTCCAGGTGGGGAATTTTTTATTTATTGTTGGGTGTGCTCTAGTCTTGTCTTTAGGGGTCGGTAGAAAATTACGTTTGCTTTTTGAATTGCTTTCTCAATTATGTGGTCAGGATACTTTAAAGATGAAGTTGCTTGCAAATTAGTTCAAATTCTTTTTCCAGGAAATCTGGGGAACAAATTCGTAAGGCTCTTAAGATAGGTTGCTAGCTACACCTATCTTGATAGTAATGTCATGATAGCTAAAGTAGTGAATATATGAAAGTGAGAACGTTGGTTTTCTGTATATGGTAAATTTGTATTCTGTTGTGTCTCTGATTATTAAAACATCAAGAAAAGGAATTTTGTTGTCTGTTTCCCATTCAACTTTAAATTTGATGCTGGGCACTAATGCGTTTAATTTTGAGAGGAATTCATTTAAAATTACCCCACTTATTATCCCAAAAATGTTAGTATGTCATCCACGTATCACTCCACAGCATGTTTTGGGTTTTATTGCATTTATTACTGTAGTTTCAAAGTATTCCATGTACAGATTGGCTAAAATAGGACTTAAAGGACTACCCATACTACAGTAAGTAGTATGGGTAGTCCTATTTTAGCCAATCTGTACATGGAATACTTTGAAACTACAGTAATAAATGCAATAAAACCCAAAAACATGCTGTGGATGAGATATGTGGATGACATACTAACATTTGAGAAAGCAATTCAAAAAGCAAACGTAATTTTCTACCGACCCCCTAAAGACAAGACTAGAGACACACCCAACAATAAAATAAAAATTCCCCACCTGGAGACGATTAAGAGAGTAACTCACACCCTTGGGAATCCAACCCTTTTGCATTTACCTACCCAAATACCTTAGCCAAATCCCTGATTAACGTCCAACAAAAGACATCTCCCAAAGACTCTGGGGTATATGAGATCCCATGCCAGGACTGTGACCAATCTTACATCGGATTTACAGGTAAATCACTTCCCCAGAGATTGATACAACACAAACGGTCAGTTAGGTATGGACAACAGAACTCGGCTATTTTCAACCATATAAACTGAACATAACCATAGAATAAACTGGAATATGTCACTTGTAATTTATAGCAGCAACTGCCGGTACAAGAGTCAAATGATGGAATCGGCCTTAATAAAAGAGAAGCAGGTAATGAACATCTCAAAGGGGCTTGGATATCAGATATCGTCGACGCAGTGTTCATTCAACCAACGCTTAAGAAGATTAAAGGAAGATTATCAGCGGGGGTGAACTAAATTGGCTTACATGTGGACGAATCTCTTGGTATAATACCACCTTTTCTGTAAACTTTTCTCATTCATATACCTGAAGAGAGAGACAGCAGTCTCTGAAATATAGTACTTTTCTCCTCTACATTTTTGGTGTTTTTATGGGCTCCTTTTATTAGATATATATATATATATATATATATATATATATATATATATATATATATATATATATATATATCAGCATTGTGGGGATAGCACCAAAGGGCACCAATGTGAGTAGGGGTGGGTGGGAAGTGAGTGGGCCTTCCCTGAAACGAGGCTGGTTCTAGCCCGTTAGACTTCGTAACTAATTAACTTCCGAATGAATTTAATCATTACCTACTTCCGGTAGGCATATGACTTACTATCTGGAAAAGAATGCTTTGGAGGTAGGGTGTGGGGGTTGGGGGAGAGAGAGAGAGAGAGAAGGAAAAAAGTGAGAGATAGAGACGACGGGGTGGTTTATTTGAGAGAAGTAAAAAAGTGAGAGAGAGAGAGAGAGAGCAGAGATTGTGTTAGAGAGAGAGGGGGAGAAAGAAGAAAAAAGAGAGAGAGAGAGAGAGAGAGAGAGAGAGAGAGAGAGAGAGGAGAGAGAGAAATTTATCGGTCGTCATTCAGTTATCCCAGGCTTTCCAGCAACAAGGCCATGAAAAGTTATATACGAAAAATTCAGGTAGTGCGTGAATTTTCCTTCATTATACAAAACATATACCATATATCAATCGTAAAATATGTATATATATATATGTATATATATATATATATCTATATATATATATATATATATATCTATATATATATATATATATATATATATATATATATATATCTATATATATATACATATATATATATATATATATTAGGGCTTGTGCCTTGTATGATAAGGCGCCCTATGAGGTAATGTTAGACTAGCGATAAACTTACGCTAAGTCGGTTGGTATTGCACTTCCATCTTCAATGGAGTGTCTGGGGTTTTGTAGATCACTTACGAAGTCGGTATTATCTTTACGACGATGTGTTAAACTCATGGTTCGGTGAGGTTCTTGTAGAAAACACTAAGTATAAAAATAGTATATTCTTCTGAAGTTTTACATGATGAAGATCAGGTATGATTGTACAAGTCTTCTAATAACGATAGCTTGATCGCTTCTGCCAATGATGATGGCTAATCCTATTCCTCTACATGATAAAGCTTAGGTAAAGAGGTACAGGTCTTCTAATGACGATAGCTAACTCTGTTCTGCCTGTCTACCATCTCTGTTACAAGTTATGAAGGAACAGACAGCAGTTCGAACATATGAACATACTATCAGATGACATAGTTTTACATACGAACACACAATCGAATGAGACACGCTACAGATCACGTAGGCGGTAGTTGTCTCAAGCAGGAGCTTGGACTAATGTTTATAAACAATTGAATGACTACAGGTGACGGCATGTTATCTTAGCCTACTTTTATTGTATACGTCATCTTTAGCGTCTCTAGTCTGATCACATTCCTGCAAGCAATCTGGTTGACCTCTTTAGTTTTAGACTTTTATATATATGGACTAACATTACATATTTTTATTATGTAAACACTTACATTAGCTCGGTCAGCTACCAAAACCAGCTACTGAATATTACTCAAACTTGACTTGCATTTGACTTATAGGAGTGTGATACAGACACTATGTGAATATATATAGATAAGTAAATAAAAATTCATGGTGTACATGAATTGATTCAAGTAATAAAATATAAAACAATGATATTGGTAAATAATAGTGATCACATGATATATATGATACAGTTTTTCACTTCATCTCATTAAGATACATATGCTACAGAAAATACTAATGTACTCTGATAATTGCATAGAATGAAGATTAACATGATAAAAATCATATTTTAACTGATAAAAAATTTCATATATGAATTGATAACATTATTAATGTTTATGCTAATTGATTCGTTGATTTTTACGCTAAATGTTATATATCTGATTCATTAATTCATATACTAACTCATAAATAACTGCAGATATTGGTAGATAAAAGGTAACAGATTGATTATAGGCTACCTGTTTTGTTTATACATATGTATATGGATTCATATAATTATGATTAATATATGTTGCACTTTAAATAGATTCCTATTGCGTACACAAAGATATATTTAGATTCTGTTATTTATGATCATTTATATAAGAGATTCCTATTGCGTACACGCAAAGATATATTTCGACTCTGTTATTTATGATCAATTATATATAGGATACATGATACTTTATATATATAGGATACATGACCGAGGTTATACTACTTCACTTTTAACTAGCTTTCGAACAACTTTTGTCCATTACACAGTTCCAGAACACCACCTTTAGCCACCTGAACGGCCTTTTTCAATGGTTAAAACAAGGGGAAAATTTGCCTGGGCGGGTCCAACGTTCCATTTTGCGCTCATACTTATTCTCTGCATCCTAAGCTACACGATTACGTTCGCGATGAATAAAAAAACATCCCCAGCACGAGTCCTTCGCCAGCAAAGTAGAGTTGAATATCCTTCGGGTCGTAATTGTCGGAAGTATGTCCCTTTTGTAGTCGAATTCCGACTGCCGCTGGAGCGTTCCGCATGAAAACGAGATTAACGACGAGATACGTGTCGGTCGAAGAAGTCCATGAAATTCCTTTCACATTGTAGGCGGTTGTTACTTGACTGTAGTCGTCCGCTGCGACGAACGATTTTTGAAGTTGCGATGTGAACTCTCGTACCGCAGGATACTGTAACCAGGTTCCATTAATCAGCCTGCAAGTGAAATTATACTTGTCACAAGGGCAAAGTAAATTCAGACGACATCCAAATACAGGGGAGGGAAGAGAGCCATTTAGACCAGACTTAACCCCACTGAATTCGCTGATATTTTGGAATTCAAAAGAGTCCGCTGTACAAACTTTTTTATCCATGGCATTAACAATGAGTGAACCTATCCAGGTCTATGATGACTGTAAAAATATCCATAATTATAACAAATAACAGATATCAATACAAATCCCAAAGAAAATTCGATATTACTGGTAGTAAATTACTAGACAAAGAAGTGAAAAATGGAGCTATTTGTAAGATTGCCAGGCAGCATAGAGTCAAAGAGAATATTAATCATGATTCTATGTGCCCTAACAAAAGTTTCATATTCAATTTTCTCGTGCGCATCCTCTGAGGTTAATTTTTTTAAAAACTTTATTAATAGGTAGGAGTGCAACGAAAAAAACCCCACTATGTAACTAATTTCTAATAAAACTTTGGGTTTTCCAAGAAAATGTGACATTTTCCCCATGAATGTTTTACTTGAATTGTAATAGGCTAATGTTGCAAGTAAATATTTCATATATACATATCTTGATACTTCTAAATGTCTATGAGGTTCAGAAAAAATTAATTCATTTTGTTGTTAAAGAAATTCTATTTGCTTATTTTGGTTATTAATTTTAAAATGATTGCAACTCCTTAGCTAAGTTGCATTGCACACACCGATAGACACTTGTACCTAACGTCTGCCTTGCCCATGAGAAGTTCGGGCTAAGCATTCCTTTCTCCAGTCAATCTGCTTTTGCAAGCAGAGACGACACACAGATGAAACCTGTGTAAGCAGATTATTGGAGGTTAAAAGGAACAAATGCTGATACGGCAATGATGACGTCGTCACTTGGCAGGAGATTGCTCTCAGCCAGCTAAGAGTTACGTTACTTGCTGTAACAAATACGACTTTAGGATAATTTTTTTTTCTGTTTTTTTAATACTCGACCCACATGAGAAGAATGTCTGAAAAAAACAGTACCAAATTGAACAATCTATTAGTTTCATGTTGGAAAACTGCATGATTATGTTAAATTAAATATTCCTTATTGAAACTAATGAAAAAGGTTTCCATACAAATTCTATATATAGTTATTACCCTGTATAAGATTCATATAGGATTATTCCATAGATAACATTTTCACTTCTAGACTTCCTGACTTTAAAATCTCTTTTATTTTATTTTATTTATTTTATTTATTATTATTTTATTTATTTATTTATTTATTTAATTTCTTTTTTTTTTTTTTTCATTGACTACGAATATAAATCACCGGGACAGACAATATTGTCAGTAGGTTTTGATATGTGTTTGAACTTTAGCTTATTTGTCATTACTAAAGCGTTAAGTTAGAGTTCAAATCTTTACGCATATATATTTGGATATTTAATGGTTACGTTTTGCTTATTGATATTATCGTGATTCCTATTTTTATATAATTTTGTAACCCTTCCGACTTCTTACGGAGTGTATTATATTGACTCCACTTGTATCCATATTTATTTTTATTTTTTTATATTTATATTTATTTATTTTATATATTTTTTTATATATATATTTGATAAATTAATGGTTGGCTTGAATATGTGGAAAAGTGTTCTAGCGACGTACCGTATAAGGCTACTTGCGGCATCAATTCTATAGATACAAGATATATATGATAAAGGTATTTAAAACCGCGAGAACCGCTATAATCCAGTCCGGATCCAACATCACGAGTTGTAACTCGTAAGACATTGACACTTCCTATTTAATTATCAGTTATTCTACAAACCGATTGACTCTGGGTGATCAAATATATTATTGGTTTTCTTAATGGAAGGAATTCACACAACGTGTTAAGGAGATTATTATTGATTTACACCCCCTCCCGAGTCACAGATTATTATGTGTTGAATTCCATATTTACTGATTTAGCACTCATAATAAATATTCGTAACGCACTCAATTGCGGTGTTTGTTTTTAGTGCTTATTAATTCTATATAACGTGTCAAGGAACTATTAACACTAAGAAGTGTTTATTCCCTCTGTCAGACTCGTAATTCTGTAATAATTCTACGTATATTCTTTCAAGGATTGATTTGGCACAGGATAGGCTCCTAAACTGACAGTGTCTTAGTGTGTCCCTTGTTTTCATACACGTGTTACAATCAGTTATGTGCTTTTTATATCTGTATGCATTATAGGCCAGTAAAATAGTGATTTGGCTTTCTGTGACATAGTAGGGAACCCTGGATGACGGAATGCAACCAGTTTATGACGATTGGTATGAAAGAGATTATTACTAATACCTGGTCGTTAGTCATCTGCTGTGTTCTTCGGGTTTACCTCGTCACAGACCTACATATATATTACATTTGATTACATTATTCTGATACATACTTTAAATATACTTTTGCTTTAGGGTTTCTGCTCGAAGTGTTTATTGTTTTTGCTTAGCCGCTGACCCTGTTTCCGTTTCGAAGTGTTTATTGTTTGGTGTTTATTGTTTTGCTTAGTCGCTGTTGACACTTGCTTTGTTCAGTTTTGTAACAGTTCTGCGCTCCGACCCAGATATTCAATGCTCGCGATCTCTTGGGTTAAGGAATTTCTTGTTTAGATACGTTTTAACAATAGGCACGGATGTTTCTATATCTTTTAGTCCAATTAATGGTTCTTTGCTGTATGGTGCGGGATTGCGGGATAATGCGTCAGCTATGATATTTGCTTTCCGCAGGTAGCTATCTATCTTGGCTCCAATAAACTGAATGATCATTTGTCACCGAGTTCCTTTTGGACTGTGATTAAAGCCTTTGAAAAACTCGGTAAAGGACTCATGTTCAGTAAGGACTTTATCAGGATAGCCATAGATTGTGAACTTAAAATGTACTAGTGTTAAAGATACCTAGCCCTTCCTTGCCTATTACTGCATATTTACTTTCAGAGGGCTTTAGTTTACGTGAATAAAAGCTATAGGGAAGAACTGTTTATCATATTACTGAAGTAATACCCTCTTACCCCTTGGTCTGAGGCGTCTGTTGCAATAAAAAAAAATTCCTTATTTAAATCAGGGATTTTTAAGTTAGGTAAGCTGCATTATTCCGCTTTTAAGATATCGAACGCCTGTTGATGCTTTTTTAGACCATAATCAATCTACGCTCTTCTTCGTAAGATCTGTTAAAGGAGCTGTCATGATTGAAGAGTTACATATTTACATACGATTGTAATACCCACTAAAGCGCAAAAGTGCTGTATGGGTTTTTTTTTCCCCCTTTTACGTTAATAGTACCGTAAAGTTATGAATAGCCGACACCTTACCATGGACTACTTTAAGACCTTGACCAGACACATAAAACCTAGAATAAACAATGTTCGGTTTTTAAAAACTCATTTAGATATTTTACTCTGAGATTATTTGTCTTTGTCTCTGTAGCACTAGCTCTACTTTATGTAATGTACTTCTAAGGTATTAGAAAGATTACAAGATCATCCATATAGGCATGTAGGGGGTATCCCCTAAAAATCTCCAAACACTATATTGTAATTGGGGTGCAACGTAAGCCGGAGGAGGCATACGTAAAAATTGATAATGTCCCCTGAGTGTGCAAAAAAAACTGAAAAAAAAACGGTGTATGAGGTACAATCACTTAGGTAATGGTATCAGGTAAAAGCCTTTAAGTAAGTCCAGTTGGTGAAAAAAATTTATTCTAACCTAACAGAGATAAGATGTCGTCGGTACATCGCACTGGAAACTATCGGAAGTCGTTTCCTTGTTTAAGCGACAGAAATCTACGCAGATACGCCAAGTCCGATCTTTTATGGCATGACGTTTGAGGGAAAAATTATATGGGGGCTTATTTGATTTCCTAATGACTCCTATTACTAACATTTTTCAACTACGTCATTTTATCTCTATTTTGAAATTTCATTGAAAGTCTACACGAAGGTACGTATATAGCTTAATGTTTGTCCTTACCCGACCGTATTTTGTGTTAAATTACATCCGTTTTTTTCCCAGAGATCACTCGCTAGTGGAGAAACTTCCTGGTATTCAGATAAAAGATAAAAAAAATTTCTGCTGAATCACCTCTGCTTGAATGACTTTACGGATATTACTTTAGATAGATTATCAGAGAGATTCATCCACGACTGGTTGGGCGTGATTAAAAATTAGCAACAATAAAAAATGCGATATTTATAACTTCCGTATCCACGATATGTATACTTTTAGGGCTTTGTTCGCGGAAATCGTTATATTTCAGAGTGTCGGGAAGGATTAAAATTTCATTTCCCAGCAAAGTCTTTTTACACGCACTAAGACTTTCGAGGGTGCATGCTTCTCGAGATTTTTGCGTGCAAAGTGCGACTGCGGTTGTGGGAGAATTCTGTTGGGTCATTTGAACAATGTTACGATTTATGAGACAAACTATAGTTCCTTTATATAAGTTATTATTTGATTAACTGTCTCATTTTTGTTCAAACGGATTTTAATATGTTTGAAGGTTTATAGGATTTCCCTTTGATAAACACGCCTTATTTTGCAGGATGTAAGATAATATTTTGTATATACCCCTAGATGGATCTTACAATTACTCTAGATACAGATCAATGTTTTTTATAACTTAGAGGTATCTGTAAGCGCTCGCTTATCCGGACTTCTCATTAGGGAAGTTCGAACAACAGACGGTGAGTTCCGGAAATACAGGATAATACGTGTACTAATGAAATAAATCAAGATATTCTAATTTTTACAGGCGCATACAGTCGCTTAATCCACCACTACCTTATAATAACTTATGTTTATTAAAAAAAAAAAACGAAAACCTGCTCTGAATTACTTTATACGGTCGTGTGATGCATAGGGAAATTCCTTTTTAATTTTTAAAAAGGTATTTGGGATGTATGATCCAACATCGCTTTTTCCCCACTCTGCTAGAGTCGCTTAGTTGTGTGGAATTTGCTTTGCTTTGAACACTTCGGCAGTTTTTTGACTGACCTTGACCGCTTGACTAGGTTGACACAGTCACCGAGTTTGCTTGTTTGATTCTGAACGGGCTACTGTTTCTATTTCTTTTTGTAATAATTAGGATCCTTCTCTTTATTACCATCGGCAACATATTGTGTGTTTTTTAGCATTATGTTGCTGGTTACGTATAAAGCAATGAATGACGAACTATTAGGAACTGAGCGATTACTAATAAGACAAGTTATCACTACTGCATTCCATATTAACTGTTTGTACTTCATTCTTTGCTAAAATTTGAAATAGTGAGGGATCCTGGTCAGCGCATTTAGCCTGATGAAAGTTTTTTACAGACATGTTATTCCTTGCAATCCAGCCATATTTTTAAAGTTGAGTTGAGTCATTGAGGTTCGATATTTTATATAACTCAAAAACTCAAGGCTAAAACTGCGATCGGGACTTTGCAAAGGAGCATTTATTGTCATGACCCGAAATAGTGTTACCTCTAATTTATATAGATTTGTACGGTGGTGTTCCACTTGTTTTTTGTGTGTTTTCTAATCACTACGGTGCTTAACGACCCTATCCATGCATCTGTATAAATACAGACGTCCACTGCGTAAACGCATATTCACTGTTTAATATGATTTGTTACGTAGGGATTAATATCCCCCCCCCCCCAAAACCCAAATGATAAAATTAAACATAGTATATGATTATGATATTTCAGTAGAACTTCTGGAAACAGACACTCAAAGATAAAAAACTCGCAGTAGCGAAATCTCAATGATGTAGATAATTTCTGTAAAAATAAAAGTAAGATTAAGAATGTCTCGTAACTTCAGCCACAGGAATAACGAAATTCGACCTGCAAAGGAAACACTCAAAGTTACTCCAAATGAATAAAAAATTGTACTTAGCTTGCTTTTGTGGGAAGTCACGGTTGTTTCGATAACGACACACGGCCTTGGTCCTCCTTCTCTATTTAGCGGATGACCTGGTTTGGCTTCAGTTCCCCCGTGCGCGTTGTTTCGATGATTCGAGCCCTTGAAAGATCCGATGCTGCAGACGCGTTCGGTTTTGTTTGTTCTTGCAGTGCCGGAAACGCTCACTAACAATGTTTTCTTGAATGATTCTAATGAGAGACGAAGCTTGCGTTGTCGTAGGAAAAAGACACGTCGTTTTGTTTGCTTGAAGTTATTCACTAAACAATGATACTAAGTTGCTTGAAGAATCTGTTGCTTTCGTCGTCGTTGAAGAGTTCTTATTGTTTTCTGAAGTCGCTCACTAACGATGATACTATGTTGCTTGAAGAATCTGCTGCTTCCGTCGTCGTTGACTTCTTATGATACATGATTTATTATTCTGGTTTTTCTTCGTAGGACGTTGTAGAGTTCTTCTGGTACGCTGGCCACCAAATATTAGGGCTTGTGCCTTGTATGATAAGGCGCCCTATGAGGTAATGTTAGACTAGCGATAAACTTACGCTAAGTCGGTTGGTATTGCACTTCCATCTTCAATGGAGTGTCTGGGGTTTTGTAGATCACTTACGAAGTCGGTATTATCTTTACGACGATGTGTTAAACTCATGGTTCGGTGAGGTTTCTTGTAGAAAACTAAGTATAAAAATAGTATATTCTTCTGAAGTTTTACATGATGAAGATCAGGTATGATTGTACAAGTCTTCTAATAACGATAGCTTGATCGCTTCTGCCAATGATGATGGCTAATCCTATTCCTCTACATGATAAAGCTTAGGTAAAGAGGTACAGGTCTTCTAATGACGATAGCTAACTCTGTTCTGCCTGTCTACCATCTCTGTTACAAGTTATGAAGGAACAGACAGCAGTTCGAACATATGAACATACTATCAGATGACATAGTTACATACGAACACACAATCGAATGAGACACGCTACAGATCACGTAGGCGGTAGTTGTCTCAAGCAGGGAGCTTGGGACTAATGTTTATAACAATTGAATGACTACAGGTGACGGCATGTTATCTTAGCCTACTTTTATTGTATACGTCATCTTTAGCGTCTCTAGTCTGATCACATTCCTGCAAGCAATCTGGTTGACCTCTTTAGTTTTAGACTTTTATATATATGGACTAACATTCCATATTTTTATTATGTAAACACTTACATATATATAATATATATATATATATATATATATATATATATATATATATATATATATATATATACATTCATACTCGATGGTCTGCTTTTAAATCTACCAGATACCATAATCTAAAATTACTGGGACACTAATAGGACGTTTACTCCCCTTATATATTCTCTGATATTATCTCAGAGAAGTTTTGAAATATTCATATCAATCCGGTCTTTCTCCATTTGTACTAACGACCCTTAATTAAACTTTAATCTAGACTCAAATGTTATGGATCATTAGTAACCCTTTGGTTTCACCTCTGGGAATAATTTGATGTTCTGGTTCGGTGATTAAAACTACGGCAATATTTGGGAGTGACGATTTACAGAGGCATCAAACGTCGAGGTCAGATGTCAAAGCCGGACAGACAAGATAGTACCCTTGCCATCCCAGACCCCAGAAAACATATTACAGGAACAAGTTTCAAACGATTACCTAAAAATACTTAGCTATGATTGCAAGTCCTACTGAGAACGATCGTCAACTCGTTTTTGACTCTTAACATTACATTTTTTTTATTTCCCACTGGTCTCCTTAAGTGTTATTAATTACGTAGGCTTTCTTCGTTTTCCGTGGGTTTTTCACACAACTGTTCGGTATTTTAGATGCAAACTTACGTATATATCGGCAAACTTTGATAGCACGATAACAAAGGCTTTGTCAAATTTAATATTTCATTCATGATTCTGCAGTTTCACACGACAACTGTGTGAATATGAAGGCTGATGCATGACATGCGGAAGAAGAAATAACTGCTGAAAGCTCAAAGTACTGGCAAAATATTCAGTTGGTTTTAGATTAACGTTGCCTTTTATCATCAAACGGTTCTTACCTTAAGGCAACCCGTAAGTATAGTGAGACGTTAAAAGATTCAAGAAGCATGGTATGAAACTGTATTTGTCAACTAACTGTGAAGCAAAAACGGATGAAACTATGCTCGTGTTTCAGCTATCTCCCAAAAGGGCCTATATATGTACCAACAAGCCAAAGGAAATTCAATATAGGAGCCATAAACGTTGGTCATAAATAGGTATTGCTCTTCCTATACAGCTATTCCGGGAACAGCAAATCTTTTAAAGGTTTGGAAATCCCCGACTGATAGTTTTACTCACATTCTGTAGATATTCCTGACATCACTCTCCTGTTTCCAATGAGAATACTTACAAAGGTTGATATTTAAAGAAAAAAAATCGTCCTTCTAGGGACTTTGCATAGATGAGGAGTGATTAGTCGTTTTAGATATAGGTTTGATATACTGTATGTCTTTTGTGGCATGAATATCGACAAAGAATTTCGGACAAAGAGTCTTATACTCTCGATATCAACAAATAAATATCTTTTCATTGTGACTGACGTCTATTAGAACAGTTTACGCCTTCACGAATGACACTGTGTTCTTGAGCTCTGGCAAACACATGCAGAACAAGATTACATTTACCAGTCAAGGGAATGTATCTTTATTTGGATATGAAAAGGTTCTCTTAAAAGGAAGAGGGACATATTACCAAAATTGAACCAGATTTTTTCGGAATCTCGTCGATTTAAGCAAATTCCTTCATTGAGTCGGGACGAAGCATTAAACATCTTTAAGTAACGTTCTGATTTTTCTATAACTCTGGTAGAGGACCACTTTCATATGGAAAGCACAAAATCGCAGCGATCAAAGGCCAGCATCCGAAAAACTGATGCTGATTGCCCATATCTAACTCCTATAAACAAAAACAAAAAAACAAGAATTGGCTGCCCATACAAAAAAACATTTCACCAAGGGAATGTATATCCGAATGTCTACTGTATATAATACTGTGATTTATGTTAAATTCATAACATTCCTCAAAAAATGTGCACGCAAAAATATTCTTGTAATTGATAGGTAACAATTTGTTATCATAATATGACGTAGCTTTCCAGATCACTGTTTATTTTCAATGTTGGAATTCAAAAAATGTAATTAAATAAAAGAATTAGATCAACCCTGGAATTCAAAGATGTAATGAAAAGAATTTGATCAACCCTGTAATTCAAAGATGTAATTAAAAGAATTTGATCAACCCTGGAATTCAAAGATGTAATTAAAAGAATTTGATCAACCCTGGAATTCAATGGTGTAATTACAAGAATTTGATCAACCCTGGAATTCAAAGATGTAATTAAAAGAATTTGATCAACCCCCTATTATAATATCAAATTAACAATGGAGTACAAATACGATCATTCAAACCCCTTCCTTACCGTCACCTTTACCCACTTTAGCAGACAACCTTTAATTGTTCCAGTGAGAAGAATTAAATGTGTCTGACATACTTCGAACGATGGGAAAAGTTCCCTATTATCTACATTGCATAAACGATATTTGCGCTCTACCTATAAAAGACAATTACATGATAAAATTTGTAACTTATCTAAAAAGGAAAAATTTTTCACAGAAAAATTTAACTAACTGTAATATTCTCACATCTGCTAAAGACTAACATCCTAATAGTGCCCCTTTACTAACAAATACTTTACGACTGCATCAAATAATAGATAAGAATAAACCCTTGATCATCTAGCAAACTGATGCTGAAATGAAAATAAATAATGGCCTTGTATATTATCGACAAATATTTACAGTCCGTTAAAGAAGAGCTTGATAAAACATAATAATCTACATCATGACAGGGCTACAGACACATCTATTGTTTTTGGAGTTGGTAATGCAATTGTAGCTTTCAAAAGTGCTGAACGAAAGGTAATTAAGTCACTACTTCCAAATCAAGAGATACAATAACACTACTGACTGAAAAGTCCAACTCCTGTCCGTACAAATCTATTACTAAGTGGAAGTAGACGTAAACAACTTGAAAGAATGAGGACTTTCTTCATTTATGCAAATAGCACCAAATAGGATTTTGATGATGATGATGATGATTAGACGGGTAGATAAACAATTTAGAAATGACGGGTTCCATAATAAGATGAGAGAGAGAGAGAGAGAGAGAGAGAGAGAGAGAGAGAGAGAGAGAGAGGTCAAATTTCCTGTAATTTTCAATAACTTTTTTTTAAGGAGAATGAGACGGAGACTAGGCTGAATTATCTATTTTCTAATACTTGGGCGTTCTGATTTAAAATAGATACAATACGTTCACTGGTCCTTCAGTTAACGATAGTTTTTACAATGTTTTGCCATTTTTGCATTCTTCTTCGGTAATTCCCATTTTCAGATTATATCTCTCTCAGCCTCCCATTCTCCACGTAAATTGTGAGAACATTAAACAGATACATGTTGCACGCAAGCAACGTTAACAATCTCTCTCTCTCTCTCTCTCTCTCCTCTCTCTCTCTCTCTCTCTCTCTCTCTCGATCTCGAAAGTAAACCATGAGCTGGCCTGCTACCAAAGCAGGGCTTACATATAGATTGTGTCCCAGGGACAGGACATAACCAGAAAGCAATCTTTATTCATCCATACTCGGTCAAAGAAATCAGTTGCAGAAACGCTTTTGAATCAACCAAGATCATCCCCCTGATCCCAACTCCTTGACCGGGGGGGGGGGGGGGGGGGGGGGGGGGGGGGGGGGGGGGGGGGTGGGGGGGGGGGGGGGGGGGGTTGGGGGGGGGGGGGGGGGGGGGGGGGGGGGGGGGGGGGGGGGGCTTAGGAATCCACTGCAGAGAGAGTATGCTCTCTTAAACCTACTCTCCCTGCAGTGGTTTTAACTAAACATTGGGACCTTTAACTCCTTTACTCCTCCTCCTCCTATAAATTTTCCCCCTTCCCTTCTTCTTCTTTCGTTGATGATCTTGGCATGTTATTGGATTACTGAATTGACTGCTCTTCTAACTATACTCGGTTTTTTTTCATCTGTCCATCCGCCTGTGGTGTTTTTGTATGGTAACACTGCGTCCCGGGCTTTAGATAGTTACGTTCAGCTTACATTCAACGATTATAATAATATCCTTTTTCGAATATTAACAGTGTAATTCGCATACAGTAAATTATTAAAACACTTTTCAGTTGCAAATGTACACCCAGATATCCTTTTATTTACCTAAAACTTACACATAGCGTAACTATCTAAGCCCGGGACGCAGTGTTACCATACAAAAACACCACAGGCGGATGGACAGATGAAAAAAAACGGAGTATAGATGGAGGGTGGAATTGGACGGCATGCCACTCCACCCGTAAAACTAGAGTACCCGACGTGGTCGAGCGAGGGGAAATTTTTATGTCATGCCATACCCACAGTGCTGGGTCCGATCTCGACGGACTGACAACCCTTAAAGCACTGTGGGTGTGGCGTATATCCAGGTGAGGGTACCAGGGCAGTTACCTCTGTGGGTGACAGTTTTGCTCCTCCCCCAGTTGGGCCTCCTTGGTGAGAGGGACCCCAGCCTGGATGAAATTAATTTCCTTCGTTTTATGGCAAACCATATAAACCTCCCCCAAACACCGGAAAAGGACAATACGGTACAGCCTCTTGGAAAGGGATCTAGTTTGGTAACAATGGGCCCTTATACTCCTTCTAACCAAAACCAGTATAGTTTTGGATTAAGGAGGAAAAATCTAAACAAGGAAAAAAATGGGAAGCTTAGGAAAATTGAAGTAATGCCAGGTGTTTGAGCCTGCTGCATATGATAAATTTTAACTTTGTCTTTAGAAGAAGGCAATTAAGAAGATTCAGATATTTTTTAAATATATAGAGAAATAATTACATGTTTAGGCAGAAAGCCAAAAAATTTCCTCCTTAGGCAAAGGCCATTTATTGATAGAGGTACAGTCACCATCTGAAAGCAGCAAGTTAAAAGAAATTGAAACAATTAGTGGTAACAAGATTAAATGTGAGCCTCATAAAACTTATAACCAGAGCAGAGGTGTCATCTTCTCTAAAGCTCTAATGAAATTTTCTGAGGAAAAATTATTATAAGAGTTAAAAGATCAAAATGTTACAGAGGTCAAGAGAATGATGAAAAAAGAACATGGAGTAGTCTGTCCACAACCTTTATTAATATTAACATTTGATTCCTTGAAAATCCCAGAGATACTTTAAGTGGCTTGGTATCAATTTAAAGTTAGGACATATATCCCTTCACCCAGGCGATGTTTTCACTGCCAAATGTATGGCCATGTAAATACATCCTGCCGTAGAAAAGCAAAGGGTGAGGTTGAAATGTGTGTAAACTGTGGACAGGAGTCCCATGGACCATGTAGCAATGCTCCTAAATGTGTGAACTGTGGAGGAGAACATCCAGCATCAGATAAAAAATGCGAGAGATATCTTTTTGAAAAAGAAATAATGACTATCAAGTCCAAGGAACGTATTAGTTTCTTTGAAGCAGTAGAGAAATGGAAAAAAATTCATCAAATAATAACTCAAATCCTAGAACTCAATTGAACAAGAGATCTCGAAGTGATGACTGTATTATACTTCCTGATAGTAAAAGCCTAAACTCTAGAGGAGACAGCTTTAAGACCATCTCAGATCCATTGAGTTCTCAAGAGGAACAAAGTTCCTCCACCCTAGATGGACCTTTGACTCCATCTCCAACATCAGCATTAGAGCTAGCTGCCAATGGCAGCCTTACCATATACCTCTGAGGAGCTATTAGCCACTCCATTACTTCTTCCTGGAGACTCCGATAAAAACATACCACCAAAGACAGAGGAGCCAGCAGCTCCACCTCCTTCAAATTCCTAGCAGCCCCATCTGTCACTTTAAAGACTGGGCACCACCCATTAAAATCTTCATATATGGGAAAGAACTTGTCAACAAAAGATGAGTCTCCACCAGTTCTCTCCCCCATTGAAAAAAGCTAAGAGATTCCAAGAAATTGTCCCAATCTCTGAACAAAAGATCCCCAAAATTAATTCAGACACCTCAACGTCAAAAGACCCAAAAGATAACAAAGTTTCATCCATCATTCAATGGAATTGTCAAGGACTTAGAAGTAAATGGGAAGAATTAAAAGTACTAATTCATGACTTTAATCCAATTTGTGTTGCACTTCAAGAAACTATGCTGAGCACTCATAACATTCCCTGTCCAAAGGAATTTTCTCCATACCATTCAGAAAATACTCCTAACAATAAAAGCCTTGGGGGTGCACTACTTATGATCCGCAATGACATCCCACATACCAGTTTTCAAATACAAACTAACTTGCAAGCAGTAGCTATACAAGTATTTTTAGAACGAAAATACACCATATGCTGTGTGTATTTACCACCTGGTATTGCCTTTCCTAGTGAAGACTTTACTTCACTGGTTAACCAGCTACCTACACCATATCTGATATTAGGTGATATGAATGCTCGAGACCCCATGTGGGGTGATATAGTCAGCAACCAGAGAGGAAACCATCTAACCTCAATAATTAATAACTTAAATGTTGGGATATTAAATACTGGAGAACCAACCCATTTCCACATACAAACTGGAACCTTATCGGTAATTGATTTATCAATATGCAGTGAAGATTCAATTATTGACTTTAGTTGGGAGGTAATGGATGATCGTTATACCAGTGACCACTTCCCAATTATTATTAGTATTGCCCAAAGTCCTCCAATATCTAGACTGCCAAAATGGAATATAGGAAAAGCCAAATGGCATACTTTTACTGAAAAAAGTTCTATTGATTCTACTGCAGAAGAATTCCCAACAATAGATGATGCTATTGAAATTAATAATACTACGTTATTTGTAGCAGGCCTCCAATCAATCCCAAGAACGTCTGGTAATTTTGTGAGCAAACCTGTTCCATGGTGGGACAGGGAATGCCGTAAGACACACAGAGCACTGAGAGTTGCCAAAACACGCTATAAAAGGCATAAATGCGATCACTACAAAGTACAGTATCGCAAGGCAAGAGCCCTGTTTAGGCTCAAAATTAAGCGATCCAGAAAAAGCTGTTGGACAATATTCATAAGCTCAATAAATGCCAAAACTACTCTTACTTTTGTATGGAAGAAAATAAGGAAAATAGCAGGTAAACACATCCCATAAAAACCACCAGCACTAAAAATCAATGATACTAAGGTTGCTGATCCTCAGATTGTTGCAGATAAGCTAGCCAGTTATTTTGCAGAGGTTTCAAAGAAATGTGATGACAAACCTTATGCAGAATACCGACGGAGGGAGGAACAAAAAGATAGGTTTCACACCTACTTAAGAGGAATCATATAACATACCATTTACAATGAAAGAATTTGAATCTGCTCTGAAAAATTCTAATGACACAGCTCCTGGTCCCGATGATATCCCATATGCTATGATAAGACACACTCCAGAATGTACTAAGTTGTTTATCCTTAGTATAATAAATAGAATTTTTAGAGAACACTTATTTCCATTAGTGTGGGAATTAGCAAGGAATCTACCATTTGCCAAGGCGGGAAAAGATAGCCAGTTAACAAGCAGTTACCGACCTATTGCTTTAAAGTTATGGAAAAAATGGTCAATACTCGTTTAGTGTGGTATCTGGAACGCGATAATCTCCTCTCCAGAGCCCAATGTGGTTTTAGAAATATGCACTGTACTACAGATGTTTTAGTAAGAATGGAAAACTCTAAAGCTTTTGCAAATAAGCAACATCATATTACAGTCTTTTTCTATTTAGAAAAAACTTATGACACTACATGAAGGCATGGAATTTTACGGAGGCATGGAATTTTACAAGATTTGTACGATTGTGATTTGAGAGGAGAACTACAACTTTTTATTAAATCCTTTGTAAAATCGCAAAGATTTATGGTGCAAGTTGGAGCAACAAAGTCGGTTATTCATTAGCAAGAAGGAGTGCCTCAAGGTAGTGTCTTGAGTGTCACCCTATTTGCATTAGCAATTAATGGCATCGCTAAGATAATTTCTAAAGATATTTTTATACATTGTTTGTGGATGACTTCTCCTTGTCATTTGCATCCTCAAAGATGGCAGTAGCAGAGCGACAATTACAACTCAATATTAACAAAGTTGTCACATGGGCTGAGAAAAGAGGGTTCAAATTTTCTATCACCAAAACTGTAATAGTACACTTTTGCCGCCTAAGAGGAGCCCATCCCGATCCTGATTTATTTATAAATGGACAACGAATCCCTTGTAAGACAGAAACCAAATTACTTGGATTAATATTTGACAACAAGCTTAATTGGTCTTCCCATATATCTAACTTGAAAACAAAATGTGTAGAGGCACTAGATCTATTACGAGTATTATCTCATACTTCATGGGTTGCTGACCGAACACAGTTCCTCAGATTATACAAAGCTATTATTTTACCGAAGTTAGCTTCTTGTTGCGAAGTGTTCATATCTGCCCCTCTGTATAAATTAAAAGCTCTTTACTCTGTTCATCATGCAGGCATTCGGATTTCTACTGGAGCTTTTACATCTTCTCCCATTGAAAGTATGTTAGTGGATGCTGGAGAGCTTCCTCTGGATCTCCATTTCCAGACTGTGCTGGTGCGAAGTTGGATTAGGTTCCAGAGACTTCCAAATTCTTTAGCTTGCATTGCAGTCAGAAATGAAAGATATTTTCCTTATTTTAGAGACCATTCAAAAATACCACACCCATTTGCCTTCAGAGTACGGGAAATCATGACCAATTTAAACAACCATTACTCGTGTTCTGTCTTTCAAGCTTTCAGTAATCCCACCTTGGAAGTTACCTTATATTACATATTGTAACTACTTTAATTCATCCAAGAAGAATATATCAGAGGGAGTGATGCGACTTACTTTTTTAGAGAATGCATCTCAGCATGAAAGTGATATCAGTATATATACTGATGGTTCCAAATCTGATACTGGTGTTGGCTATGGAGCACTTTTTCCAAATTTTGAACTCTGCGGATCATCACCAAATTGTTGCTCTATTTTTACAGCTGAGTTGTATGCCATTTTAGTTTCAATTAAGAAAATTTTACTTTGTGACGATAACAGTACTATTTTCACAGATTCTCTAAGTGCGATTCAAGTCATGAATTTTTATTCAAAACATCCTCTGATTTTAGAGATTTTAGAATGGTTGTTTTTAGTTAACCGGAAAAGGAAACCCGTAAACTTCTGTTGGGTACCAGCACACACAGGAGTAGCTGGAAACGTAAAGGCTGATAAGCTAGCGAAAAGGGCAATTCATGATGGTCCACAAAGAAATATTGCATTACCATTTAGATATTTTCCCTTACATACAAAAAAAAGCTCGAGAGAAATGGCAAAATATATGGGGAAATTTAGTAGAAAGCAATCAAAAGATGTTGGAAATTACGAGATCGGCAATTCCTTTTAATTACAGCAAAATGTTGAGGAGATGGGAAACGGCCCTTTGCCGCTTAAGAATTGGCCACACACACCTAACACATGGTTATTTAATGGCTGGACATCCCCAGCCATTCTGTGATGACTGCCTAGTTCCTCTGACTGTGCGACATTTGCTGGTTGAGTGTCCCAGTCTTCAGGACATAAGAGAGAGTTTCCTCTCAGAGTGCCGTAATGAGGAAGGTGAATACCTTCTCTCCAGGGTACTTGGAAGGTATATTATTAGTCAGACGAGTGGTATTTTTAGGTTTGTGGAGGAAGCAGGCTTCCTACAAAAGTTATAACTTTTTATAGTAAAGTATAGATGATATTATACTTGAAACTGAAGTGTATTTAAGAATACTTGTAATTTATTTTTTTCTTTTTTTTTTACTTGTTTATTATTTATTAATTAAATTTATAATTACATAACGGTTATTTCCGGCGTCGATGACCTAAGTTGTTGGGACACCATGGTAATTTTTTGCATCAATCAATCAATCAATCAACCAAGATCATCGCTGTAGTTTTAGGCCTGTTCCTGAATGAAAAGTTTGCAATTCAAATTTCATGGGGGGCAAATGGTTCCGGCACAGTACATATTCTTAACAAACCCTTTTCCCCAAAGATAAGGACAAAAGAAAAGCCAGCGAGAACGGTCTTTCTTTCATTATTTGAAAAAGCAGCATATAGATCAGTAGCATCGGCTCGTTGGATATGTTACAAGCATGGCTCGCCTCGATTGACTCCTGTGTATTGAGCTCCCCATGAATTCCCATCGCAATCTTTCGCAAACGAAAGCAAATTGGCTTCGAATCAAAATGCAGATTTCCATCCGTCCTGATTGACATCCAGGCACAATCATCTGCGACCCCAAGAGCTGGTATCATTCTAGCTATCAAAATGAATACAAGTTTTCAAGTGAAAAATTAAGAATACTAATTTTCATAAATAATGGGAGTTACAAATTATATATATATATATATATATATATATATATATATAGTATATATATATAATATAGTATATATATTTTACCGCGTCGTAGAGCTTTCACTTATATTTGGAATCGCCCACCTATTTTCCTTACAGAAATCTGATGGCTCTAATCATTTTTTCGTTTGTCTATCTGCCGCAAGGTAATGTGTGTCATCAGCATTCTCTCTCTCTCTCTCTCTCTCTCTCTCTCTCTCTCTCTCTCTCTCTCTCTCTCTCCTATTACAGCCATTACCTGTGAGAGCACGTATATAAATAGGCATGAATATTAATGTGTAGATATATTATATATATATATATATATATATATATATATATATATATACATATATATATATATATATATATACATATATATATATATATATATATATATATATATTTATAATAATATTTTATATTATATTATAAATGTGTGTGTGTATGTGTATAAATTTTTTGTTAAAACAGTATATATCTCAGGTATAAAAGGCCCATTGAAACCAGAGTGTTTTAATGTGCCTTTTACACTTGATATATATATATATATATATATATATATATATATATATATATATATATATATATATATATATATATATATATATATATATATATATATATATATATATATATATATATATATATATATATATATATACACATTAATATTCATGCCTACTTATATACGTGCTCTCACAGGTAATGGCTGTAATAGGAGAGAGAGAGAGAGAGAGAGAGAGAGATTGAGAGAGAGAGAGAGAGAGAGAGAGAATGCTGATGACACACATTACCTTGCGGCAGATAGACAAAGGAAAAATGATTAGAGCCATCAGATTTCTGTAAGGAAAATTGGTGGGTGATTCCAAATATAAGTGAAAGCTCTACGACGCGGTAGAATATATATATATATATATATATATATATATATATATATATATATATATATATATATATATATATATATAAAATTTGTAACTCCCATTGTTTATGAAAATTAGTATTCTTAATTTTTCACTTGAAAACTTGTATTCATTCTGATAGCTAGAATGATACCAGCCCTTGGGGTCGCAGATGCTTGTGCCTGGCCATGTCAATCAGGACGGATGGAAATCTGCATTTTGATGCGAAGCCAATTTGCTTTCGTTTGCGAAAGATTGCGATGGGAATTCATGGGGAACTCAATACACAGGAGTCAATTGAGGCGAGCCATGCTTGTAACATATCCAACGAGCCGATGCTACTGATCTATATGCTGCTTTTTCAAATAATGAAAGAAAGACCGTTCTCGCTGGCTTTTCTTTTGTCCTTATCTGTGGGGAAAATGGTTTATTAAAAATATGTACTGTGGCGGAACCATTTGCCCCCATGAAATTTGAATTGCAAACTTTTCATTCAGGAACAGGCCTAAAACTACAGCGATGATCTTGGTTGATTGATTGATTGATTTGATGCAAATATATATATATATATATATATATATATATATATATATATATATATATATACTATCCATATATATATATATAATATATATATATATATATATTTATATATTATGACGAACGAGAAAGACTGAAAACCAAGATAGAGGTATTAGCAAAAAGCAATAAGCTGGAAAGGGTTAAAAAAAAGACGTTACGCGCATCCGGGAAGCTTCGATCATTACAAGATTTCTAACTCCAATTAATATTATAAAACTTCAGATTAGCGATGTGTCCAGGGGGGGTAAAGATATATAAAAAAAGTCGTTCAAAGTGTTTTTTCAAAACCACTGTTGCAGAAAAAGAATTTCCTTTTACTACAATTATTTATATAATCCCTTCCTTTCGTATAACTTGCTTATAAGTAAAGTGTAGAAAAATGAGTAAGATTAATGTTTCAACTAAAATAACATTAATAAAAAATATGTCAATTACGGAAAAGGTAACATTTTGAAAATTTGCCTTGCATAATATTTTACAGATTTGAAAAGGTGGCTTACATACAATCATTTACCAACATATTAAATAACACATGAAGGTAAAAAAAAAAGTTCGTAGTTTAATACAGTTAAATACTAAAAGTAGTAAGACAAAAATACCACTGGAGGCAACCAAACAACCATGATTTATTTTTAAGAAATGATGGTGGTAGGAAAGTATTTTTCAAATTCGGTATTTCAAAGGCTACTAACAACAGAGACGGAGATATATAGAGCGCCTTTAATGAATGAACGAAATTCCTCGAGGGGCAGAAATCTACATAATAAAAGGACGGAAATTGGAAGCAAAAAAAATATCCTCGGGATATTTATGAGGACTTTCTTTGTTGTTGAAAGATATGGCGGCAGGGTTAAAAAATTGGATTACTGGAGGTGACTAGATGAGACATTAAAATTATTGAGTAATTTTTGTTGGTGCAAAACAAATTCAGTTAGAGAGAGAGAGAGAGAGAGAGAGAGAGAGAGAGAGAGAGAGAGAGGTCAATTTGATATTCAACATCCAGTTCAGTATATTCCACGTTTTTACTTTTCAAAAAACCGCTTTGATACATTTTCCTATTCGTTTTTTATATTACCTATGTGGAGCAAGGTTCATAAACAGCATAACCAATACGACAGCAATTATCTGAGAAACTGCTTCATTTTAATTGTTGACATTATGGAACATTTCGTGCAAAGCAAAAGCCAGAGATGCTGAAAAAAATGAGATACAACAACAAACTTTTCCTATAATTACTTTAGTCTGCTACTGGTCTTGGTATCTTATTCCTCTTAATTTACTGAGGTCAAGACCCAGCTTCAGAGTACTCTGACCACGGATGCAGGAAAGTGCAACTCATAAAGTACTTTTCAGAAACATCTTCTGCTCGGAGAAGAATGGCTGTCATCGCAAAGTGATCAGCATGTTGACATAAAAACCAATAAAACAAACAACTAATCCAAGAGCAATGCTTTGAAGCAGATCTAAAAAAAGATTCATCCTAAAGTCTAAAGGTAAAAGCAGGTGCCATAAAAACTGGGAAAAGGAATCATCTGCGTTCAGTGATCCACAAACAGACCAGAAAAACTGGAAAAGAAACTAAAATGAAAATTATGGCAACGTTCGTCCTCAGTTTGCATGAAAGTCGAAATGATTTTGGGATGTGAAACAAAGAAATCATTTTATTTTCTACCACTTAGTTCCAACATCGAAATTTTTCCAGACGTGATAAGAGGCAAGTGTTTCTCCGTATCTCAAAGAATAGGATGATCAGGAGATTCATTGCTACTCCCGATAAGGTATAATGATTTAGTTCTAAAATGTCTCTCTTTTACTAATAAAATGTTTTGCATTTTATTCTATCATTTACCACAGCATTCGCCACACTGCATTACAAAATTGTGAAGTTGTATGAAGAGTAATTACTTGGAATAAAATTTCTATTAACAAAGAAAACTTAATTTATGCAAAATTATTTGTGAAAAATGATTGTTCAGAATATAAATATTTTATAACATACTGTAACCAATATATTAAATAATGCTAATATCTTGAGACAAAGGAAAAACCTTTATATAAATTCAAACTAAACATATCTCACAGAATTGCCATTTCATAGTGGTGCGCATTCTCTGTGGCTGTGAGAACTGAGAAAAGTCAGGAGAAAAATATGATCGGTCATTACTCGTAAAGCTTCCGTCAACGAGGAAGTTCAGAATGATATAGGGAATGGAACGAGGAAAAACTGTAATAAACTTCATGGAATGAGTTTTAATTAAAAGTTAAAAGTAACGTATTCCACCTCTTCCGTAAAAATCAAATTTCAAAACGCAGAATGGTTTTTTTTTTTTTCTGCCAGGATAGGCAAGAAAAATTCGATTATCAAAGGATAGCTTTCTATTTTCTTTTCATAATATGAAGGAAAGATAGTATGCAAGGTATAGAAGGAATACTAAAAAATACTTTAACTCAGTGTCAAGAATTCCACACCGAAATCTGCCTCCGCCAAACCAAACCTAAACATCCACCCCTGAACCCCTCCCCAACCTTAATCCCCACTCACCCACGGCCGCCAATTCCCCTCCTCTCTGAGTGTGTGCGTGTGATAAGCCTAGAATGAAACCAGTAAGACACAGGTTTCCTTTGAATTCCTCACTGCTGTTAGAAATTCCACCATAAAACCGATTAAATCTTGAAATTGCTCCGTTTTTTTGCATACATAGCGAAAAACACCCAACATTCTCGGAAGTATTAGTCTTAAAATCATGGTATTTTGGTTATTATTTTATTTTTAAAAAATTAAATTTTTGAAGCATTCTATGTATGTTCCCCACAACGAAACCTTCTCGCTTCAGACATGCTATCTTTAATGAAAAGAAAAGATCTTTCGAAAATTTATCACTGTAAATTCTGTGAGTCGCTTTATTACTAACTTTGTTCACCACCACCCCCCCCACCCCCCCCCCCTCCTTTCCCTCGCCTCGTGGGCGTTCAAAATGACTCGTTCAAGAACAAGGGTAAACTGGCTGAATGTCAACACAAATTAGCTTACCTTGCTATTCACGAAAACAAAACAATTTACTGTATCGAATTTGATTTTGGTCTATAAAAAATTATGAGACAAAGAAAAAAACATGAATAAATTGTGCTACTGAAAGTGTTAATCTTTTGGCAGGCCTAAATTACAGGAATTAGTAGATTTACCTTCAAGCTCTCACGTACAGACCTTTAAATTTACTTCTCGGGCCAAGCAGTAAATCTAAGTTTTATTTACACTTATTTTATAAGCTGGTTTGTTTAATTTTCAGCGAATACCGAAACGTATGCCAAGAAAATAACTTTATTTGTTTCAGTCTGAGGGAAAGACGGAAAACAGAACAACAGTTTGAAAGCCATGTACCTTACCATAAGGTAAGGTTCAATACAGGATTCTGATGGCAGAGAATAAGATATACTTCTATCCTGTAAAACAGATAGTTCGATGTGTTAATGAAGTTAGTGACAGCTTTAGAATATGAAGCTGAAGACAAGAAAAAATAAAAACAACGAACATTCAGATGCAATTTATAGGCACCTATGGAAAACACAATCACTGAAGATCAATCATAATGCTCATAGATTTCATTAGGGTGCAAAAGGTGAATCCATCCGGATATGATTACAACATTACAAAGAAAAACCTGTTAGCGCAAACATTGACAGAATATTGTCTACTCACACGCCAAACGAAATTATAAAATAGTTTTTTGTGCAATACGAGAAACGGGAGAAGTAAGTGTACTCTCTCTAATTAAGACTTAAGCCGCACCAGATTTCAACAACCTGGTGCAGATTTGCTCTTAGGATCTGCATCCCGGATAAGATTTGCTCTCAGATTCAGAGTCGGCATCACAAGAGATCAAAAGGCAAAGTGAGTGATTTTCGAATCACAAACCATCCTTTCAATGGCACTTCTTAGAACTCACTATTCCAAGGTACGACAGATGAAACGACTGTCAGGATAAAAGCTCATGAAACTCTCATGATCAGGAGAATGATTTTGAAAGAGAGAGAGAGAGAGAGAGAGAGAGCATGATTATATGAAATAAAAAAAAAATATTGTGAGAATGCCTAGCGCTGGCAACAACGAAGCAAGAGTTAATAAATAGTAGATTTATGTTGCATAAATATGGGCACCGATGAGCCATGAGTTGTTGGTTAAATGCTATTTATCAAAGATGATTCAGTTACAAGAATGGTATGAGGAGATGAATAAACGCTAGAGAACATCAAAATCTAATTTAAGAAGGGGAAGGTCTGCAAGGAAATTAAAAGTAAATTTCACATTTGCCTCCAGATATCAATTTTATGACGAATTTCTTCGCTTGTGCAACTAATGGAAAGTGAGTCAATTGAATTATCTTTGGCAACTAGAAAAGAATAGTTAATCACCGGCTTCAATCAAGAACAGCTGAGAGAGAGAGAGAGGAGAGAGAGATGAGAGAGAGACGAGAAGATGAGAGAGAGAGAGAGAGAGAGAGAGAGAGAGAGAGAGGTGGGGGGGTCGAAATGATTTACAGAATATAAAGGAATATCACAAAAGAAGCAAATGATACGATAAAGGAAAATTGTGCATCGTTTGTTATTTTGCGTCAATTATTTCTGAAATATATATCAGTCTGCCTGTTTTATTCTAAATATGAAAAATTCCTTTACATCGTGAACATATATTCTCTCTCTCACTCTCTTAGCTGTTAAAAGTTAAAACGCCATTAAGGAATATATATCACATACATACATACATACACACACATTATATATATATATATATATATATATATATATTATATATATATATATATATATATATATATATATATATATATATAAAATTACACGACATTCTGGTAAAACATAATTATCAGTTCTTTAACTTGATGATGTTTTTTATCAATTTGCAGTTTTCCTTAAGTTACATATTATCTTCCTTAATACAAATCACATTAGCATTCTGAATAAGAAAAGTGTTTTATTGAAGGTGTGTTCCATGAGATGTCTTTTCCTTAAATAGTCTCTGTCCAAATAACCCATTTCCCGAAATCGTAAGGATCTTCTTCTAGCCTCATAGCATTCACATTAATACACAATGTTTTTTTTCATATGTCTATTCATATTTGCTTGGCGTTAATCCTATTTCTCCTGTTGAAGAAAATCCTGTACTTTTTCCGCTTCCCGATTCGACAGTGTCTTTTGCTGTTGTTCCTGATGTTGCTATTTTGTATACTTGATATTTTTAAAGATCAACAGTTGATAGAACATTGGACTAGGAAGGTGAAGAGAGGGACGGGGGTGATTAAAACCGAAGATGCACTCGAGATGCCATCCAATTTACAAAGCTGTTGCATCAAACATCCAATGACACTGCCGTGATAAGTCAACATATTTCTCATGTTTATTATAAATTACAATTATTTTACAATTTTCACTGTATACCTAATGTTTATTTCACTTTTACGTTTCGTAGATCACAAACTCAGTCAGCACCTGGAGAGCTCATGTAATCAGGCGATAAACGAGAGATGCTGATTCAATCTTTCTTCAGCTTAGATATACTAAGTTTATGCCCATGTAAAACCACGTAGTCAGTAGTGACAAGAATTCTGTCGTTTGGGTGTGTGTGTTCCACATAAATTTCAGTTCAGGGAGGTCAGTGCCTTAAGTAATACTGTTAATTTCATTTTGCATGCCGTTTTATAATGTGAGGCGAAAATCAAATGCATATTCTTACATAATATTTTTCAACGTAAAATTTTTTTTAAAATTGTATTCAGTATTAACAAACAAACACAGAAGAGCACACATCCTTGCCGCATTCTGGCTCACAGCTTTCTAGACACTTGGGATAATGTTATAACCCTATAATTCTCCTACTTTCTTCTGTAAAACTACTTTTAACAGCGTTCAACCACACTACTGCCGAATATTCATGATGCTACATCTCACTCCTACCCTTACCCAACTGATATTTGTTACAGCTTCTCTTGAGCTTTCTGAAATTATTCCACAACCGCTCTCGGACGACGTGCCTACTTTCAACCTTCGGGTAAACCATTTTCTGTCTCTCTTTCAACTTTTACCTGGAGTAACTCATCAAGACTGCAGTCGCTTTTGACTGCACCTTCTCATTTCCTCTCATTCTCAGATTAATTTCCTATTCAGTTTTTCCCGTGCAACTTTCTATGAAATTCTAGCCTAAACATTTTACCGGATCACACATTTACTATTCGATACTCCTTCCTTTCTGATGCGTTCTTGAACATCATTCTTGCCTCGAACTTGCGACTAAATTCCAAGCAGTCATGTCCTTCATTGGCAAAGCTCCCTCCTCCTTTACTTCACACGCAAATGCCATTAGCCGAGAACTAGCAGTGATCGCAAATTAAAAATGCCCTGGGCTTTCAAGTAATACTACGTGAGGGTTATTGTTGCAATGCACTAACGAGAAATTCAGGAAATCATTCAAAGCCTTAACTTAGAAATTAATCTTCTAGACCTAGAGGAATTTCAGAGGAAAACATAATCGCCCCGGTTAACGTTCTTCTTGAACCTGTATGTATGAGCCACTTTCTGTAATATCAAAGAGGTTTAATGTAATTTTAGTTAAAATTATTTCTGATTTATATTCTTGAGTCACGAGTGATATCTGCGACGTTTTTATTTACTGTATACTAAATTCATCAGTCTGATCGTTTAGTAATTTATCCGTCTAAATCATTATGATATCTAAAAATGTATGCACACAGTATATGATATATGATATATTGATATATGAGATATATATATATATATATATATATATATATATATATATATATATATTATTATCATCGAGTTACAAATGTCCTATAATATCCAATTCGCTCTACCTCGGAATTAATATATTTTCATACATGTTAACCGAGGGAAGAATTTTTTAGCTGATAATAATTTCCTCTCGTGGGTCGAGAGGACGAATGTATGTGATGAATGTATAAGAATCACGGTGATGTGATAATCATTCATGATATATATATATATATATATATATATATATATATATATATATATATATATGTGTGTGTGTGTGTGTGTGTGTGTGTGTGTGTGTGTGTGTATGTGTGTGTGTGTTTGAATCCGTTATTATCTGTGGGTCTAAAACGATAGCAGACAAACGCTCTAAGGATTCATGATTAATCGAATATGTTCTCTAGTGTGTTCTTTGCGATCAGTCGTCACCAAAACTTACACTCTTTTCTTATTTACTATATCTTAGGATTCTTACGACGCTGCCACAGCTCAGCTTTTCCATACACAAATACCACTTGTGACCTGAAGGATGTAGGCTGTTTCCAGGAAATGTCATGACAATTGAAGAAACTGATAGCGTGATCTCTCTGCGGTCATAAAGCCAGTATTTTGAAATGTTTTTAATGTACCCGCCACAAAAATGATAGAGGGTCAATCCATATCTTCTGCTCCAGCTTTTTGATGTACAGAAACCGCACTTTTATGTTGATGGAAAGTTCCTAACATCTTTGAAGATGAAACCGAGATTTAGCTTATGTAACATGATTCTTGTCAAAGAGAACTGACCCGTCTAACGTTTTCCTTTCGTTCGGAAATGATACGGAGGAAAATAGCATCTTATTTATGGTGTACGAATCCTATGACGCAGTTTCACTTTTTTCAAAGACATCTAAGTACGTTCTCAGTATAATGATAATATAATAAAAAAAAAAAAAACTTCATTCATTTTTCAGTAGTAAACTTTGAACAGAGGTCAGAGCATTAAATTTAAATACATGTCGCAAAATAGTCTTGCTCTTTAACCTGGAACGAATAACATTTTCCAATTTTATTTTAAAAAATTTAAGGAACAAAGGGCTACTGCAAACTATACTTTCATTTTGACGACCGTGAAGTAGCATTGTGGGTAAGAGGTAACGTACCAGAAACAAGAACTTGAAATGAAACTGTAGTAAGGGTCGTCTCTCGGGGTAAAACTTTATAGTCGGCCATCCTTTCACAGTAATTACGAACAAGTAATACCACTTAGCATTCATGTCTCCATCTCTTCTCAGTTTTCCAGATTATCTAGCGCTTCAAAATGTATTGTAATATATATATATATATATATATATATATATATATATATATATATATATATATATATATATATATATATAATTGCTACCCAAGGTGATGATACAATATCTAAGACATCGTTTTTTAGTAGAGGCTTCTCATTCCCCTTTGAGTTTCATTTTCACATTCATTCAACCCGTTCCTGCATATCATAATCTAATATTTCTTACGCTTCAATGTACCATATCATTTTTAAACACAATACATACAGTCCCTGAGAGCAGGTAATATCTGCACTGTACTGTCCTATTCATATGTCAAAACATTTGCCGAATAACGCAGCACGCATACTTCCCTTTGATTCCTTTCTGCTAACATTTCTAGTTCTCATCTTCGGTGCTATATTTTTGTCCGTATGAGTCTCATATATATATATATATATATATATATATATATATATATATATATATATATATATATATATATATATATATATATATATATATATATATATATATATATACATACGTATATGACCCATACAGACAAAAAGAGGCTATGGCCGAGAGAGGAAAAATAAGGGACAACACATCAATGGTTTTAAAGTAATAAAAAAAAAAAGCCTAGTAAGTTTTTCCCGAGAACCCTCACAAAGAAAAAAACCTGATTCAAAAGTTAGCGAGGCGGGGGGGGGGGGGGGGGGGGGGGGGGGGAGTCCTCTTAAAAGTGTTAGCATGAGGACCGTTGCCTTTGAGGTCTCTGGATACCCATTACAACTCCTTAGGAACTTGTAATTCTATCAGACATTATGGTAGGACGTAGTTTTAGCACTGGTGCTCTGTGTGTCTGCGAATGACACGAAT
>NC_061109.1:98428642-98456142 GCF_015104395.2 Macrobrachium nipponense | reverse complement strand
AAGTTATCAGACCTACGTCTGTAAATATATGAATATGATATGGTGTATTTCTCATGAGGCTAATTTTGCCATTCTTATCCTACTGTATAGCTTGCTTAAATCTTCCATTCTTATCCTACTGTATAGCTTGCTTAAATCTTCCATTCTTATCCTACTGTATAGCTTGCTTATATTTTCCATTCTTATCCTACTGTATAGCTTGCTTAAATTTTCCATTCTTATCCTACTGTATAGCTTGCTTATATTTTCCATTCTTATCCTACTGTATAACTTGCTTATATTTTCCATTCTTATCCTACTGTATAGCGTACTTAAATTTTCCATTCTTATCCTACTGTATGCTTGCTTATATTTTCCATTCTTATCCTACTGTATAGCGAGCTTAAATTTTCCATTCTTATCCTACTGTATAGCTTGCTTATATTTTCCATTCTTATCCTACTGTATAGCGAGCTTAAATTTTCCATTCTTATCCTACTGTATAGCGAGCTTAAATTTTCCATTCTTATCCTACTGTATAGCGAGCTTAAATTTTCCATTCTTATCCTACTGTATAGCGAGCTTAAATTTTCCATTCTTATCCTACTGTATAGCGTGCTTAAATTTTCCATTATTATGCTACGTTATAGCTTGATTAAATTTTCCATTATTATCCTACTGTATAGCTTGCTTGAATCTTCCATTCTTATCAGGCTGTATAGCGTGCTTAAATTTTCCATTCTTATCCTACTGTATAGCTTGCTTGAATCTTCCACTCTTATCCTAATGTATAGCTTGCTTAATTTGCCATTCTTATCTTACTACACAACTTTCTTAAATGTTTCATTCTTATCCTATTGTATAGCTTTCTTAAATTTTCCATCCTTTTCCTATTGCTTTAATTTTTTTTATCATATCGTATACTTAATTAAATTTGCCATTCTTGCCCTGCTATATAACTTGCTTAAATTTGCCATTCTTATCTTATTGCATAACTTCTTCCAGCCTTATTCTATTGTATAACTTGCTTAAATTTTTCATCTTTATCTTATTGTATACTTGCTTAAATTTACCATTCTTATCGTTCTGTATAATTTGCTTAAATAAGCCATTCTTATCCTTCTGTATAATTTGCTTAAATTAGCCATTGTTATCCTTCTGTATAATTTGTTTAAATTGGCCATTCTTATCCTTCTGTATAATTTGTTTAAATTGGCCATTCTTATCCTTCTGTATAATTTGTTTAAATTGGCCATTCTTATCCTTTTGTATAATTTGCCTAAGTTTGCCATTCTTATCCTATTGTATTACTATATTTCTTGCGTTGTCGATGGTAAATATATTAAAAATTTCACCAGACTCAATGTTATGTTGAAAATAGGTTCAAATGTTTGATGGATTAACACATTTACTACACAACTTGAGGTTTAATTTTTTCGGTGTAAAATCCTTGTCCATCGTGGCCAATTTAGCGCCAGGCTTTTTCTTTTGGTAAATTTTTGGTAAATTTTTGGGGTGAGTGTGTGGGTAGGTGTAGGCAAGTCCCTATTTACCTTGGCTGACTGGGAGTTTTCAGGAATTATGATTTGATTCCTTGACAGAGCTATTTTCGCCACAAATAGATTGAAGCTTCAAAGCATAAGCATTCTTCTAAGGAAGGTGACTTAGAAACTTTTACTTAAAGCAAAGAATTTATCAAGACACGCACAATACTCATTCAACAAATACTTCCATAATATTAATATCTACGGATTGAAGTACTCTGAACAAACCATGAACAAAACAGCTGTGTCGAACTCTGGAAGAAAAGCATTGCCTTGTAAACATACATTTAAGTATTAAAAATGCGTTTCTGACATGATACGGAATTTACATGTCTTGAAATTTTCAGATGAATAACTGTTGATTTTCATCACGGTGAACAAAAACATATAAGTCACTAAAACAGATGTTGGCAAGATTTGATAGGACAGTTTTCACATCGTTCCTAAAGACATTAGAATTAGCAATCCCAAAATTTGAGCCTTGAGGAATTATAGATAGTCGTACTGCTCCTTACTTTCAAACAACTGATTAGTAATTATGACACAGGCACACGATTGACAAAACTTTATCATTATCAACAACATTCCTTGCCTAAAGGTGCGACCACACGGACGAACAATGTCCGACAGACAAAAAACATTGTTACCATATCTTAGGCGAAGCAGAATGGCGTCATAAGTTGATTTGGCAACAAACAGTGGTACCAGATGAGGTTGTATACCACTGTTTTTACTCTGCTCACAAAGCAAAGACCGGCTGACAGTTGTTAATTGGTAACAATGGTTGTCCGTCAGACATTGTTCGACCATATGGACGCACCTTAACAAAACCAATTGACCTATGAAAATTTGAAAAAAACCTAAATTAGTTTACTCTATGATTTTTCATAAAATTTCCCCCTGGACTTCAGGTAATCTTTCGTTAAAATGAAGTGAAAACGAGGGAATCAATCTAATGTTCTTTTTCTTTCAGTTGGAGATGACGACGAATAACTTGTAATTTTTCATGGCTGATCATAACCAGGGAAAGCCAATTTTCAAAAGTAAAGTTACAAAAGGAAACAAACGGATTTCTTTCGTTTAGTTTCCTTCCAAATTTTCATCACTTTTAAGGATAAAATAACAGAAATGGGGTAATTAGAAAACACGAAATAAAAGTTTTTATCATAAGGCTATATTTTTCCTATTTTATTATTTGCAATGAGGGAAATTTCGAATGCACGATTTTTTTGCCATTCAAACGGTCACGAACACATGGGAAAAGTATTTTCGTCCACTTTTCAAAAATAACCTAATGATGTTACTTTGCTTGGGGTAACGTATTCAGCTCGTGTGCTACTTTTATGCATACTGTAATGAAGCGGGAATCATAAAAACTTCTGTAGTCTACAGAAACCTTTCAATTGATACATTCTCTATTGGTTGTTATCGACTGGTATCGTGAAATTTAAAAATAAATCATATTAAATTATTATTTATTTTCTAGTATTGTGATAATCGCTCACTCTTCATTGTTGCTGTCATAAAGTCAATTCATAATGTTTTCGTGTTGTTTTGGTGTTCTCTCTCTTATTTGTTGCTTTTGTTAATTTCATGAAAGTCACTGTCATAAAATGGCACAACAGAGATTATAAATATTGATATTAATTCTCAATTTCAAGCTCAACTCGTTTTACGAGCAATTAACAAGCACACAGGACTGAAGGCAACTCGTCAACAGGTGTCATAATCACGAGCGAAGTGTCTCATTTACGACCTCTATCAAGGTGGCTGCACCTCTGCCAGTATTGCAGACCTCGCTGTTAATAGTTCACTCTTCGATGCGATTCCCCGGAAAAGAGAATTTTTCTGGCTCTGATATAACACATTACACGCATTTCAAGGAACAAGAAGAGTATTTTAAGTACTCTTTTCATTAAGTTGCTCTCCATTTCATTATGTGATGTGCGTGTGCTTTTTTTTTTTAACACAAGATGATTTTTCGTTTCTGAGACTCCCAACCTCATGATGGATTGAATAGTATGGAACAAAAATTATATATTGTAAAAAGAATACACACACACACACACACACACACACACACATATATATATATATATATATATATATATATATATATATGTGTGTGTGTGTGTGTGTGTGTGTGTGTGTGTGTGTGTGTGTGTGTGTGTGTGTGTATTCTTTTTTACAATATATAACTTTGTTCCATACTATTCAATCCATCATGAGGTTGGGAGTCTCAGGAAACGAAAAATCATCTTGTGTTAAAAAAAAAAAAAGCACACGCACATACACATAATGAAATGGAGAGCACTTAATGAAAAAGAGTACTTAAAATACTCTTCTTGTTCCTTGAAATGCGTGTAATGTGTTATATCAGGAGCCAGAAAATTCTCTTTTCCGGGGAATCGCATCGAAGAGTGAACTATTAAACAGCGAGGTCTGCAATACTGGCAGAGGTGCAGCCACCTTGATAGAGGTCGTAAATGAGACACTTCGCTCGTGATTATGACACCTGTTGACGAGTTGCCTTCAGTCCTGGGTGCTTGTTAATTGCTCGTAAAACGAGTTGAGCTTGAAATTGAGAATTAATATCAATATTTATAATCTCTGTTGTGCCATTTTATGACAGTGACTTTCATGAAATTAACAAAAGCAACAAATAAGAGAGAGAACACCAAAACAACACGAAAACATTATGAATTGACTTTATGACAGCAACAATGAAGAGTGAGCGAATAGAAAATATGTAAGGCCCCTCTGTCTCACCTGTTTTGAACAAAGCAAATAAAATGTATTAAGAACCGAATTGAAAACAAAATATGTTTATTTTAGGTTACTGACTTGACTATACAAAACTTATTTTTTTCCGAATCTTATGGTTAAATGATTTCAGATTGACTTTGGTTCTCATCAGTAGTGTGAGTTTTTTTTTTTTTGCTAGATACGGGCAGGGTGGGCGTGTGTTTAGTATAAAGGCGTAATAAAGAAAGAAATGAAAATGTTATCCAGTAACAGATTATTTATACTATGGCTGCAAGTTCGCAGTGTAAATTTCTGACAATTTATGATTCTGATCCGCATAATGTATGCAGCACCTACGAGAGAGAAGGATCACTGAAATTCTAGAAGCTCACACACGCACAAACACACACACACACGCACATACACACACACACACACACACACACACACACACACATATATATATATATATATATATATGTGTGTGTGTGTGTGTGTGTGTGTGTGTGTATGTGCGTGTGTGTGTGTGTTTGTGCGTGGTAGGTGCTGCATACATTATGCGGATCAGAATCATAAATTGTCAGAAATTTACACTGCGAACTTGCAGCCATAGTATAAATAATCTGTTACTGGATAACATTTTCATTTCTTTCTTTATTACGCCTTTATACTAAACACACGCCCACCCTGCCCGTATCTAGCAAAAAAAAAAAAAAAAAAACCCTCACACTACTGATGAGAACCAAAGTCAATCTGAAATCATTTAACCATAAGATTCGGAAAAAAATAAGTTTTGTATAGTCAAGTCAGTAACCTAAAATAAACATATTTTGTTTTCAATTCGGTTCTTAATACATTTTATTTGCTTTGTTCAAAACAGGTGAGACAGAGGGGCCTTACATATTTTCTATTTATGTGTTCAAACGGTCTCTGGCTGTCACCCCAAGCACCAAAATCTCTAACTTCTTAACAGAAAATCTGTTAATCGTTCAGAACCATTCGCTTAAGAGAGCCCAAGGATGTACAACTATTATTCTGTTAATTTGCAATTCTAATTTCTAAATCTAAAATGTTTTCCTTTGTTCATCGGTGAACTCGTGTTACAAAGCAATGCTAAGTTAAAAACCCAATAGAACATCTATATGGAAACGCAGCCTACATTATATGATAGAAACGCATAGTGACATTCGTTTCGCTACATATTTGCCCTTGTTGTTACGGTAATGTTTAAAAAAAGTAGAATATATCACGGTTTTAGGTTTACCTCCCCTTGGCCTTAATTACCACCCGAGAAGTTTACTTTGTTAACCACTAATTAGTTGTGCAGAAGTCAACTGAATGTATTTTCCTCTTCATGAACCTGCTTAACAAACAGCGGACAAGCCTACTCCTCATCTGAGCTGGTAAGCTTGTCAGTAATATTTAGTTAAGCATATCTTAGTTTAACCAGACCACTGAGCTGATCAACAGCCCACCTAGGGCTGGCCCGAAGGATTAGATATTCTTACGTGACTAAGAAACTAAATGGTCACCTAGCAACGGGACCTACAGCTTATTGTGGGATCTGAACCACATTATATAGAGAAAAGAATTTCTACCACCAGAAATAAATTCATCTTGATTCCGCGTTGGCCGAGACGAGAATCGCACTTCGGACCACCGGATTGGTAGCCGAGCGCGAAAACCACTCGTCCAACGAGGAACCTGTCTGTGATATTAGCCACTTTCGTTTAGTTAGTATTGGATGGAAGGCATAAATAAATGAATAAATAAATAAATAAAATGTCACAAAATAACTTCTTGGGCATCCATGGTTCAGGATGTGGGGCAAGAAACATCATCTCAAACATATTTACTTAGAGGGTAAACACTCTCAGAAGCCGCCATACATCAACAGGTAAATGACACACCAAGAAAATGGATATGCTAAACAGTGTGACTACCAAGATTCATGACTTGAGTACAGTGGAAGGATCATAGATACAAATAAAGTTGCTGTGAGAAACGGTATCAAGCGACTGCTAAATTGACTGGAATCTAAGATTATATTTCATTGGACATTTGATAAGAACTTAAGAGGAAAGTGTCATGTCAGGAGAGCTTATGCGATAGTTTTAAGAAAAAGACCAGTAAAGTCTTAGACCAGACTACATGTCACCACATTAGAGGAAAATCTTACAAAAATCTTAATACAGGAATGATGATTATGATAAAACACTTCATGTACCGCTTTCATCGTTTATCTGCTGAATCAAGGAAGAACAACTGTACAGAAAACTTTAGTGAAAGGTAACTGTTTTATATTTTACACATACGGATATATATATATATATATATATATATATATTATATATATATATATATATATATATATATATATATATATGTGTGTGTGTGTGTGTGTGTGTGTGTGTGTGTGTGTGTTTAATGTTTTGGTTTTACATTTCTGGATTACCTGATAACCAAGGAATCGCTCGTGCGTGTGTGTGTGTGTGTGTGCGTGTGTGTATCTGGGTTTAATGTTTTGGTTTCACATTCCTGGATTATCTTAACCAAGGAATCGCTCAATTTTTCTCATTTCCAAATCTGAATTTAAAACAGATCGCCATGGCTACTTGTCTTCTTGCTAGTCCGGGATTACATTCTTCGTCATCCCGCGTCAGTCAATACTTTGACACGTCTTCCCATCTATCTCATTTCAGAGAGATAGATGAGATGCCTGCACAAGCTCCTAACATTGCCTCGCGCCACTTGATGCGATTACTGTCACATTTCCGTTGTTTTTGTTACTTCGAACTGAAAGACATCCAGTTCAGATCGTGATCTCTCAGATGCGCCTAGGATCCAAGGACTCAAAATACCCACTAGTCACGAACTGGGTCACAGGATGACTGGCGTTCTTCAAGATGTGAAAGTTCGATTGAAACTGGTAAACAGACAGTCAGATGACAGGCATTCAGACACCAGAACGAAATGAAATTCAGAAGAAGAATGAAAGGAAATGACGAAAGGCAAACAGGGAAGGGTGACATCTTCAAACACAGACAGGCCAAGATAAAAGCTTTAACCTTTTCATTTTACATGAAAGCCATCCAAATAGGAGAGTGAACCTAGAAAAAACACCTTAGGTCTTCCACATTCCAGGAATTAGTCAGGAAGTCAGGCAAACGCAAAAGCAGTATGCCTATACGCAGCATATTACTACTGATCTGATAGTTTTCATCATTGGTATACCAAAATAGACGAGATTTCGCAAACATTTTATACAATGGCTTTTACTATACCAGTTACTAGTTATAATATTAGTTATAATGATGGTTGAAGTTTATAAGCATGCATATATATTGTATGTATATATATATATATATACATATATACACTATATATGTATATATTATATATTATATATATATATATATATAGTATATATATTATATATTATATATATATATATATATATATATATATATTATATCTAGGGTAATTCCGGGATAGATGGCCATGCGGGAGAGATGGCCCATCGATGTAAATTTCCTACATTATTCACCCGATGGATCTGCCGCTCTCAGTAGTGAGTGCACTGTTGACATGGACAGTTGATGTCGAAAACCATAAAAAACAAACATCGCAATTGTGGAGTATTTTAGATAAAATTTTTGTTCTCATACTGTGAATAATTTTTTTTTGTTGTTGTCATTGTACAAATGCTAAAAGATTATATATTTTAGTGAGCTTGACCTCTGAAACATATCATAGTAAGCAAGTTGGTGTTTCTCTGTACAATACCTGCCTCATATGAAAGTGGTACAAAGTCAAACATCGCGTGTTTGTGCGCTATGGTCATCCCTCCCTTAAAAACAAATGGAGAGATGGGCCATCCTCGAAGAGTTATTTTTGTAGAAAAATGCAGTTATGTGTTTCCCTTTTTTCAGATGCCAAATAAGTTACATATCAAAGCCTGGTAGTTACTCGTGGGAAATGTAGTGAGAATGGGGCTGCAAGAGGCAATTGAAGCCACCAAAAGGGTACATCTGTGCATCAAGCATCAAAGTTATTTAGTATACCTCGAAAGACACTGGAACGAAGATTGAAAACTGGCAATAAAGCAAAAGGATTGATGGAACCAAGTTGTTCACTAGGCTTGGATAATGAAGAGATTGGCTTCATGAAACATGCACATCCTATAACTGATGTGTGTCAGTCATGTAGCAAAATCATAACTAAAAATCAAATTTAAATTTAAAAACTAAATTTTCATTCTTTGTTTTTTTTTAAGTTTGTTCTGTTTGATACTTTTTCCATTTGCTCTTAATTATGTTTTTCACTGAATTATGCAAACACTGATGTGCTCTATTATAAGGAATACAGTTCTATTTTCATTTTTGTTTTCTGTCTAAGTAGGCCTACATATTCTGTTTTAATTTTTATCATGCAATAAGGATACAACCTGGCATTAAAGTACTTTTTAAAAGTCGTAAGTCTATGTATACTGTATATCCCCTTAATTATCATATTTATATTTAGATGTTTGCCATCTACGTTAAAATAATGGTGTGGTGGCCAACTATCCCACAAATCTGTGGCCATCTATCCCGGACACCTCGGGACAGATGGCCCACGAACAGATTTTAAAATTAAGTAGTTATGGTTTACTTAATGACATATCTAAAGGTTACCATTTATGCTATGGCAAGCTTATGCGTTGAAGAAACGGCTGTGATTTTGTTTTGGAAATATTGACAGAAAAAGTAGTACTTTTGGGGGGTTGAAAAAACTATGGCCATCTATCCCGGACTTACCCTATACTACATAAGCATGCTTATAAACTTCAACCATCACTATAACTAATAACGGGTATAGTAGAAGTCATCGTACTTTATAAACATGAATAAATATACTGTAACTGGAACTAATTACTTGAGGCATATGTCGAATATGTATCTTTCAGAGACCGAAGTATTTATTCGAACATTTACCGTAGTACTTGCTACGCTTGGTATTCCTAAACACTGAATACCCTTGCAAAGATGAAACCCCGTGTGATTTCTAAAAAAAAAAAAAATAAATAATAATAATATATATATATATATATATATATATATATATATATATATATATAGTAAATATTAATTCTAAAGATGCGCGAAAGCTTTCGTTTTATTTTTTCCTCTTACAATTTGCTTTGCACTTTCCTCTTTTCGCCTTTGATGTTGCGTTACAAAGTGAAATATATAAACTGTTCAATATAGGCGAATATAGCCTAGCGACAGTCTATTTAGGGTTTGAAAGTACGTCGCTTCTGATATCGCTTTAATCCCGATAATATTTAGAGAAGGACTCCATCTATTAATGTACCAAATTTGTGACCGTTTTGGCATACCGCTTTGCTAAGACTTGAATTCAAGTCATTCAGATTACAAAAATGCAGTTACTAAGAAAATTGTTGAGGTTACCAAGCTTATTCCATTAAGTAACTTATTGTAACAAAAAATAAAAATACGAATACTAGTAACCATTTGATCCACTTTCCTTATGGGGGGGGGGCATGGTTTATTAAGTGTTAAATTAAACTTACATTCCTCAGTTCTATATTTCAAAGAGATACTATCAAGAAAAACGAGCACTTAATATTTATATAAAACATGAAAGTCTCAGTGTGCATAATCTGCGGCAGTAAAAGACATAAAGGACATAAATATACAAATTCATTGGTATGAGTTGCTACGTTACATTCTATCTATAATTACGGATTTATGAAAACACACACACACACATACACACATACATATATATACATGTATATATGTAACATAAATATATTGGTATATAATCCTCATGGCGCAGAGCTTCCCACCTCCCTTACTAACAAGTTCCTACGTGGAGGAAGCGAATAACTGGTTTAAAGACATATCCATTGTGAATTTCTTGACATAAGCAGTATTTTCCATAATTCATATACCCGGCCTGGTGATTACTTGACTGTGGTGGATTAAAATTCGTAAGACATGGGATGGACCTATTAGTAATTAACTGTTCCACTCTAGTAAATTGTAACTAGAGAGATGAAGCATATTTCTAGTGAATTAATGAATATGTGATGAATCGTTTGGGCAAAAATATATTCCATAACACGAGTAATTTCGTGTACCTACACGGAAGGATCTTCAGCACTGATTGCATTCCTCCTTCACACGCACTGCGACATTAACCTCTACTTGTATCATCTCTTGTTACTGTGGATCCTTTGTTCCACTAAATCTTGCAAACTTTATCACTGCCTTAACAACATACTCACCATTCCAACCCTCTTATTCGCTTTTACCCCATAAATACTATACAAACAATTCATCTGCAGTGACCATTGATTAGAAATTCCAGTTTCCAAAGAGTGTGGTGTACATTAGAAGCTATCTGGACCGTGATTAGAAGGAAGTAATAGAAGGTCATTGGAAATACAGTGAGGAGTGATCACTTATTAAAAAAGAAAAATAAGTTAACAAATTAATTAAATAAAAATGCAAGTGAATTATTATTAGAATAATTAAAGGAATTTTATTAGGGTAGCAATGCATTGCATCTCCGCTTGAACTTCTGCAGTTCCAATTGGACGACATCCTCAGGAAGCCTGTTCCACAGTCCTTGGGTGTCAGGAATACATTTGATCAATTATTTCTTGGAGAAGGAAATGAATCTTTTCGCTTAATTTTGAAGCTATTCTCCCTTCCAGGCATACTGTCAACTGCAGGCTCACTAAAATGTCCATCAACCTCTGATGGATTTATACCCTAAACCCATCAAATTTATCTCATATTCCCAAATGTCATTTATAAAGGTATTCTTAAATTTGACATATTCTTAAATTAAGACTAACACGTACTCTTGCATCATTCAGGTAAGCATTGTTCTTACCCCGATTCTATCTACGATAATAATTTCCAAGTGGATCTTGTCCGGATCTTTCTGGTCCTCCCCCGGGTGATAATAGGATATCTGAGAATTCCCAAAGCTTCTGAGTCTTCCGAAGGCTTCAAGACAATCTCCAGGCTCTGTAGCCTTTGCATGTCTTGCACAATACCATAGAATAGAGTTTTATGGAGAAAAAATCGAAGAAGAAAGGCATCGACGATTTCTTTGGGGGTAAGCCCACGTTCTTGGAGATGAATTCCGAAGGCGTCTGGGGCCTCCAAAGCCTCCAAGACTATCCCCAGGCTCTGAAGACTTTGAAAACCCCCACTGAATTCTCAGGAATGCTTCAGGAGCTGAAGACTGCTTCAAAGGATCCCGGAGTTGTGAAGGCGTCTTCAAGAACATATATACATATATATATATATATATATATATATATATATATATATATATATATATATATGTGTGTGTGTGTGTGTGTGTGGTGTGTGTGTGTGTGTGCGTGCGTGAATAAATTCTTCTGTAAAACATATTCTGTGTATAATATATGTATATATACTATATATATATATATATATATATATATATATAAAATATATTATATGCTTAAAAATCACAGCAGATGCACGTGACTTCATAAATAAGCGAAATCCCCCACAGTAAAATGATAGTCAGAAATCCAAGCGCTTTCGACTTTACTCAGACATTGTAATACTACAGATGGGGTTACTGACTTATTTTTATGATATGCTACAAAAAGGGTCCTGGGTACATACTGCTCAAGATTAAGTCCATGAAATATGAGTCACAAGGAATCTGAAAGCTATTTGAAGAGTCCAACATTCAAAAGAGGCTTCGGAGTTCTAGAATCCAGTATAGACCGGCAGCCCGGACCATTGAGATACAACGATCGAGATACCGACTGTAACCCCTACTGGTATTTAGGAGTAGACTTGTAAACTGTGAAACTGACAGTCTGCCGAAAATATATGGGTGGTTTACTTAACAAGCACCACTAATTGCTTGTTATTTTTAGGTTTTTGGGTCTAGATCAATATATTGAGATACCAGATGAAAACTAATATATAATATATCTGCAGACTACTGATTACAGAATGACCAGTGACAGACATTTTGAAGGGTGGGTTCCCCCTGGCACGCACTGAAAAGGGGGGTTTAATTGGATCTAGATCCATCTTAGGAGATACCTAGTAAAATTTGTACTACAATAGCACTGCACATCTTAGAGTACTGCAGTGGTAATGACAGACATTTTAGTGGGTAGTTACCCCCTGACAGACACCCCACAACGAAGGGGGGAGGGGAAGGGGAGGTGGAGACAGGAATTGCATCCAACATCGGAGATACCAAGTGAAATTTGTACTACAATAGCACTGCCCATCCTAGAGTACTATGGTGGTAATGACAGACATTTTAGTGGGTGGTTACCCTCTGGCAGACACCCCACAACGAGTGAGGAGGGGAAGCGGGAGGGGGGGACAGGATCTGCATCAAGTAAAATTTGTACTACAATAGCACTTCATATCCTAGAATGTTGTGATGGTAATACCAGACATTTTAGTGGGTGGTTTCCCCCTGTCAGACAACCCACAACGAGTGGGGAGGGGAAGGGGGAGGGGGAGACGGGATCTGCATCCAACATCTGAGATGCCAAGTAAAATTTGTACTACAATAACACTGCACATCCTAGAGTACTGCAGTGGTAATGACAGACATTTTAGTGGGTGGTTGATTGCCCCTTTACAAACAAAACCCACGATTAGAAGGGAGAGATGGGACACCTTGAAATGATTCAATATCTATCGTAGGCAATATTAACATTATAAATATGGTAATTATCTGAAAATCGTGAGCCTGATAAAATGTAAAAGGCAAAAGATTCATGAAATATTGTTCTGTTTCAGGATAAGAATTACTGCCGGAGTTATTTTTTAAAATTCCTATTGAAGTATGGAATATTTCACTTCATTAATTCCATTTCATCTATATAAAAAAAAACTATGTATGAGACTTCCTAGGCCTGGTCTACTTTCCATAGTTTCACACAACAAACATATATATATATATATATATATATATTATATAATATATATATATATATATATATATATATATATATAACATTAGCACTAGCCTTTGGTGTGGAGTGTTTACATCACACGAGTAGTATTTTATCTGAATGGGAGGGGGCTCACAAGTGACAACAGCTACAAGTATGTTTGCTGAGCCATTTTTGAATAATTAAACCAGTCATACGGTGCCACTCTCATTTCCTCGAAAATAAAGAAATGTAAGATAAGTATTCTCGTTTTAATAACGTCTTTGGTCATTTTCTTTTCTTGCTTATAGTTAGGGCACTGCAGCCATGTCGAGGTTCGTAGACCAATGTGTCTTACCATAACTGAGTTGTTCTTTAGTTGCTGTTGGTTCGTGTGGATGAAATTAAATTTTTATCAGATATGGGAGTTCGACTGATATTCACAAGGAGATGATGTATCAATCACAACACAAATAATTACTGGAAACGGAAATGTGAATGAATTGTTCAGGATAGGCTAACTATAAACATTAAAACATTTTCACCCATTCTATTCCCCCTCCCGAAGTTGACGACCATACAACTTGGAGCTCCTGACTCCCAAATTAAGTTGGTGTATAATATCATGTCAGTTATCTAGTAGCCCACTTATTTTCGGCTGCCTCACTCAAATTGATCTGTACGCTATCACCAAGTATCAGGTACCATTTATATTCTGGGAAGAAAATTTAAACTAGTATAAAGCCGTTTGTCTCTTAACTTCCCGCCGGCACCCCCCAAAGGCAGCCTATATAATGTTTAAATACTTTCTATCGATACCGGCTTTGACGACCATTATTCTGCTCATTTTCTCTCTCGTAATATTTTTACTTTAATTGCTCATTATATCCAGTAGACAGGCACTAACATCATACTATATCCTCACGTCTGTTCAATGTATTTACCATTGCTAATATAATTTATACTGCGTCTCCAACACAGTTATAAAAATCGGGTAACCGATTGTGCAAATATGTCAGCTGTATGCAAGACACGGGCGTCAATCACTAATGTAGCGATCTCCTTACCGAGAGTGACTTCGGAAGGCCATATTGAAAGGTCTCGGTCCAGCTCTTAGTACTATATTTTATTACCATTTCTTTTTTTCATCTTTATTATTATTGCTATTATTAACATTATTATTCGACCCAATTTCACAGAGAAAAATTACCTTACGAAAACAGGCCTTAGCACTCCAACCATTGTGGTTAAGGACTAAGCATCTGCTCTTGGATCTAAGTAGTGTCAAGCATAAATGGTTCCTGTGTATATACAGGAGTTTCTTTGCATACAGTAGCGAAGCACTAACTAAACAGTAATGTAATATAATCACTAAACACTAACACTCACAATGCACTTATTCAATAAGCACTCACACTTGCATACATTCACTACACACACACACACACACACACACACTTAACATACACTCACACACACACTCACTTAACATACACTCAATAACACAAAACACTCTGAATACCCAACACTCACTAGGCACTCACGATACACTAAATGCTCACTGAACAATTAAAACACTAAATTCACTAAATACTCATTATACCCCAAACACTCGGTAAACATTCACTAAACAGTCACTTAATCCTAAACATGGATTAAACACTAAACACCCACTAAACCCTAAGCACTCATTAAATACTAAATGCTTACCAAACCCTAAATACTTATTAAATACTAAACAGTGAATGAACATCCACTCATTAAAAACTCAATAAACACTTACACACTAACATTACTTAACATTCGCAAAACATTCACTAAAACCCTAAACACTCACTGAATACTTATACACTAAATATTCACTAAACACTCCCATTCACAAGAAATTCACTAAACGCTCACTTAACATTCACAAAACATTCACTAAAACCTTAAGACAAAACATTTACTGAATACTTACACAATAAACATTCAATAACATTCACAAAACATTCACTAAACCCTAAAGACTCAGTAAACATTCACTGAATACTGACACATTAAACAGTCACTAAACCCTAAACATTCATCAAACACTTACTCATTAAACATTCACTAAACGCTTACTCACTAAACCCTAACAATTCGCTAAACACTAACTCATTAAACATTAACGATAGAAAAAATTCACAATCCCACAAATTTTTCATTTTTCTTGTTTTCTTTACATTAATGCTAGGGGATTATTTCTTTGGTCTTATATTTATTCATAATCTTCTTGAGAGAATGGAAATGTTCGAAATAACTTGGTGTGTGGAGAGATTGTTTAAAAAACAGAGATCCTCTGTGTCCTTCCTCAGCCAGGTGTATTATATCTGACGAATTTTACACCGCCCCCCAAAAAAATCGCCTATAGTAACAACAATATTCATTCATAAAACTGATAATACAAAAATGTATCTATGATTTCACTAGTATGAAAGTCAGTTGAAACCAAAAGAAGGTAGTCCTGCTTCGATAAAACAAACCGAGTAGGCTATAGTGCAATTATTATGATCTGTACCCTGACTATAGCGTATATATTACATATGTATTACTATCTATTTAATGGGTGCGTATTACTCTATTTAACAAATGTTATGTACATAGACATTTTACAGCAATAACTGTAATAATGATATGAACTTCCATGCTACTTTACAGTGTCAGTCTTCCAGCCACCGCTACATTAATTTCATCTCGTAAACAAAGCTAAAGCGAGTACCATAATTGAAGTCAGTTGCTTGCTTGACAAAATAATATGACTTAATTATTATGGGCCTACAGATGACTGTTATTTATATGAAACAAATAAATAATTTTTATGTTAAATAAATACAAAGGATATAGAAAGGATAAAAATATTTAATAAATATATCACGATAATTTATAATACGGGTCAATAGTAGCCTACTATACTAGTCAAGACATTAATTATCAGTGCTTGCCCTTCTCCCTGCCCAGCTGTTAGGGTGTGTCTGTTAAAGGGAAACCACCCACTAAAATGTCTGTCATTACCATCACAGCATCTTAGGATATGAAGTGCTATTGTAGTACAAATTTTACTTGGTATATACAATGTTGGATGCAGTTCCTGTCTCCCCCTCCCCCTTCCCCTCCCCACTCGTTGTGGGGTGTCAGTCAGGGGGTAACTACCCACTAAAATGTCTGTCATTACCACCACAGCATTCTAGGATGTGCAGTACTATTGTAGTGTATATTTTACTCGGTGTCTCCTAAGTTGGAACTAGATCCAATTAACCCCCCCTTTTCAGTGCGTCTGTCAGGGGGAACCCACCCTCCAAAATGTCTGTCACTGGTCATTCTATAATCAGTAGAGTCTGCAGATATATTATATATTAGTTTCATCTGGTATCTCATATATTGGATCTAGACCCAAAATCTAACAAGCAATTAGTGGTGCTTGTTAAGTAAGCCACCACCCATAATATTTTCGGCAGACGGTCAGTTTCACAGTTTACAAGTCTACTCCTAAATACCAGTAGGGGTTTCAGTCGGTATCTCGATCGTTGTATCTCGATGGTCCGGGCTGCCGGTCTAGTATAATGTTAGTCATTGCACACCATTAGCTTGGCTCCTATGACTCTTATTCCTCAAATGGAAAAGTCTCCAGAAAATAAAATGAAAGATACTGACGGTTATAGATGAAATTAAGAAATTCTATAAGTTTCTTAGGATCAAAGACAAAAAGAATTGTTCTTTATTAAATGTACTTCCAAAAACAATTATAGGACAACGAAATCTACAACTGAAGCCGAAAAGCTTCTGTCAGCTTGTGAAAATAAACAGCGGCTTCTTCATTATTTACTTTCATTTTAAATTGAAATATTCTCGAGCAGTTTTAAAAAAAAAAAAAATGCAAAAACTTATCCCACGTATCTAACGAGCTCTTTTTCAGCCTTTTGAGATCTTGAATTTTTAAGATCATTTCCTATATCTTTCCTTGAGAAAATCTTCTAGGCAACGCCGTAAAATTTTAATCAGAGTCTGGAACTTTTTTAACTGTGACATGTACAATTGGCAATTTTGTGAAGTTGTGTCATAATTGCGGCTCTCATGTGTTTACTCATTCTAGTTGGATATCCTTACGTATTGTACCAATAAACATTCATATTTATCTTTCTAAAAGGAAGTATCTTATTATGTTTGTATGTAATCTAATTGTGTTTGTATGAAATCTTAGAATGACAAGAGGAAATTACCTAAAAAGGAGTTTACTTGTTCGTGCCCGGAACATAATACCACTAAAACAGAGAGAGAGAGAGAGAGAGAGAGAGAGAGAGAGAGAGAGAGAGAGAGAGAGAGAATGGACATGGAAAACCGCTCATAACTTGCTAATGAACGACGACGTGTAGCTAGATTTCAGAAAAAACATTTACGAAACATTTTCAGAACTTTCGTTCACACATTGCTGATGCTTTTGACCAAAACGAAACTGTCATCAAACCTCAGTTCAAAAGTAAAATGAAAAAACGAAAATAATTGTCATGACATTAATATTGCTTCCAAATCAACCATAAAATTTTAAATAGTCCTATTTGATTGCTTTTACATCTCAACGTTGAAAAAATTTCAACAAGTGTATAAAAAAGTAGAATGCGCCCACTGATATCAACGTGTGAGGAGAGCGCGTATGACGCAGCCATTCGAGTGCAATAACAACGACCTGGTGTACAATGAGTAGCGACAATGAAAGTATCTTGAAAACATTTATTTCATTTTAGTTAGAGGAATATTTGGATTTTCGCACAAAATTATTTGTTATATTTCTTAAATACTTCAAAAATTATGGCATACCAGCAAATATTCGCCTGTGCAATTATTCTTTTGTCAAGGCCAAGATTTTGTTCCTAGGCCTAGGTGTGTTAGATAGCTTTACTTTCCACTTAGCGTTCACATCTCTCATTCTCAATTTCTGACCAGAAAGCAGATAAAGTTATCTACACGTTCTTGCACTTCAAGTTACCATAATTATGAAAGAATAAATTCTCCATATACAATCAAATTATCATCTTTTATTCCTCAAACAACAGGTAATATCTACAAATAAATTCATTAGTTACATCTCAGAAGGCTTAGATGATCTATTTAGGCCTATAAATCATTTTGCAACATCCAGGCCCTTGAACACAGCCTAAAACTTCAACATTCAAAAGAAAACTTGTTGCAATTTATATTCCTATTTTGAAAATTTTATGATGACTGTTGAGCTTATTAGGTCTACTGTTATAATGCTACAGAGGTAATTCCGTTAATACTCCAAGGAGCATGTTAAGCGCTCTGTCACTGACTGACGGCACCGCTAACCTGATCTCGCCGTACTTTGAACAAAGCAATGTAAAATAAAAATCAGTTCAAATCAAACGAATTACGAATTTTACCATTGTATAAAGGGGATCATATTTATATAACCATAGGGAAAATAGTGCCAGCTGTGAATTCGCAAACTTTTCGACATGTAAGACATTAGAAAAAACAAAAATTTAAAACTACTTGGCAACGTCACATTGAGTCAGAATGTGGACGATAGAAAAAGTCTTGTCCCATGAGATTTCAGCATCACTGTACGTGCCAAATCTAAATTGCTTTTCCTCACCAATATGGTTTTGGCTTCTTTACCCGCCATTTAAGGAAATCTTTTTTTACCAGGGGATAGATGCATTTCTTAGACCGGCTGACGACATTATTAGTAATGACCCACCTTCGTGGAGCGTTTACGAATCAGCTCTCAGCATCAAGTCATGTTTCATGCGCTTCCGTGAGTATGAGACCATGTATCTTCACTTTTAATAATAAGAAGATTTCGGTACCAAAAGCTCTGATTCCCATGCAAGACCGTGAACTATTAAGCTCGATTAATTATTATGAAGCAAAAATTTTAAATGCACTTGTGTGTGTGTTTGTGTGTGTGTGTAACCAGGTACATAATGCGAACTCAGTGCGTTGTTAGCTGTTTGTTAAATCAATGTCAAAAATCGAAAGTGCGTAACATTTCCATAATACAGTTGATGAATATTTTGTTCTCTTCTCATAACTGCTGTATTTTCCAGTAAAAACGAGCAACGTTTGGTTAAAGCAGTTCATATGCGGATAACTACTAGTGTATGTCAGAAACAAGTCATACAAAAAAAACTGTATTTGATTCTGATCAAGTGGCGCAGGGCTTTGGGTAAAGGAAAGTGTGATATCTGGTATAGCACTGGAGCTACGGTGTATATGGAGGAATATTGAGTTAAAGGCGAAAGGAACCTTTCCCGCCCCCCCCCCCCCCCCCACAACACCTCCTCGAAATAGGGACTGGATGGCCCATTTCCACTACTGAGCTTCATAAATCCGGTCTCAGAACGCATGCCAAAGGCCTCAATCTCATGGCTATAGGTTTGAATTAATGACAAACAGCATAAATTTGATCCTGTTGATGTGACCAAGCTGGGAACGTAACGTGAGCAGTGATGTGTGATGTAGCTGTTATGATAAAATGCTTGGTAGAATCAACGAGAAATTAAGTTATGTAAAATCTTCTCACATACTATCAACCACCATTAGTACAAGGTGTAAATTACGCTCATAAACAAGCGCTGAAAAGGTGATATTCAGTTGGCCTTCAAATCATATATATGAAATTTGCCAACGTAGTCTTACAGACTCGATATATACAATCCTATTATGACTAGAGGTTTACAAATCATGTCACTTTTGGCTCTTTAACAGTTTCTGCGACGTAGATTCTGTGACGTCATCAACCTTCATCTTTGAATTATGTGGTTTTACACGCCTCTGTCGACGTTGACACTTTCCGATATCATAGGCACATTTGATTGATACACAGAGCCCCCCCCCCCCCCCCCCCTTCCTTTCCAACAAGTTATTCGAACCACTACGACTTGTAGGTCTCTCACCTTGCGGTCTAATAGGTTCCCCTTTTTTTATACACTCATAATTTTTACAATCACGATTCTTCAGTCACTTTGACAAGAGAAGTCAATGGATGGCCAAAAACAGTAACCTTAAGAAGTTATCTTATATAATATGAATAAGGTATCTTACATAATGCAAATATCGTCTTGCCTGATCATGGTGCAATTACACTTTGGTTGAAAACTATTTGTGGTCTGCTACTGTTGGAGGGTAATGGCCGATTAAATTGTTTTAGGAAGCATTTATCGTCAAGGCTTTTTTTTTTCGTTTTTAATAAAGCGGACTGACTTTAATAAGACTTAGAAAATGCAGTTATTTATTACTAAGAGCACTAAAAATGTCTCTTCAAGCTATTCTGGTAATGTTTTTAAAGTCGTTATGCAATTTTGTTAGCTAAATGCAAAAAAAATGAAATAGTTAACTGTACCCAGTAGTAAGTTTTAACAATATTTACGTATCTTGCAAAAATCCAGAACCTAAATATTTCAGAAATGTGGTCCAATTACGACATTTCACATTATAAATTGCATACTATGCAATTATAAACAATATGCTAACACTTCCGAACCCGTTTTTAGAGAAAACTTCTATGTTGGGTCAGGCATTTTGTTCTAAATTCTATCAATCGTCATCCAGCTACAGAGGGCAGGATGGTCACAGTATTTCCGTATCTGAAAACAGGACCTTTAGGATGGCACCCACAAAGTATTTTAGTTAAAAATTCACTTGACTGAGTTGGCGGAATCAACAACTACGTATAAAGTAATATAGCAATGATAAGGATCACTGGAAGACTGAACATGCCGTCCTAAGAAAAATAAATAAATAAAAAAAACAGACGAAACGAGTCCTATTATTACATATCACGCTGACACAAACACACATAACCATTAGATAAAAATACAAAGTGCATGGGAAACCAAAATTTAAACATTAGAAAAAAAACTGAAACAAAAGGACAAACGAATTCCAGGTTGATTATAATTATTACTCCATCAAGGAAATATTTGCAGAGCGTCTGGAAAAGAGACCATCCTTTCACTGTTTAGAAAAGACATCATCCAATCACTGTTATACAAAACATCAATCCTTCACTGTCTAGAAAAGAGATCATCCGTTCAGTGAACAACGGCGTCGTTTTCCTCTCTGAACACCTAGCACTTCCTAATAATGCTTGATGACGTAATAACAGAGGTAAAAGCATTGTGCGTATTCTATTTATGAGCAAGACATCTTCCAGTCAAAAAAAATAATAAAAATATAAAATAATAAAATAAAAATAAATTATTACCAAACCAACAGCAACAACAATAATGCTCACAATAATTAGACAGAGTAAAACTATATTCACTCGTGTTTGAGCTGATATTTTTTAAAATCGTGGGATGAAAGTGCGTACTCTACTGCATAAAAAAAAAATGTGCCTTTAATTACAAAAAAGGAAAAAAAATAACCTCGACGGCAAGTTCATAGCTAATTAAATCGAGGTACACGGTTAATAACACCTCTCTCTCTCTCTCTCTCTCTCTCTCTCTCTCTCTCTCTCTCTCACACACACACACACACACACACACACACTCACCACACACACACACACACACACACACATATATATATATATATTTGTGTGTGTTTGTGTATGAGAGAGTGCGTGTGTGTGTGTATAGTATATGAATGCATGTCTAGGCTACATGCTTTGATTACATATTAATCCTGCTATCTAGAGGCTTGCCGGTTCGTCTGACATACTAAATGTTGCAAGGACAACCTATCATAACGTGAACTACTGCTGGAGTTGGCGTATTTGGTATACTTGAAATTATTACTATGTCCAAAATCTGAACTAGACAGCTATGTTTTGATACGTTTATCATAAGACTTCATCACTGTCAAGAATAAATATATTTAAAATGGGTGACTTCATCACTGTAAAGAATGAATATATTTAAAATGGGTAATGTCAACAAAAGGAAAATTAATAAAAAATATGGAAATACAAAGAAATATTTAGTGTGAAAGATAGAAATGTCATTCGCACACACATTTATATGAATTTTTATCACGTCACGGTGATAGTTTTTTGTTCACAAAATATTAAGTTGCAAATGAGGTTTAATATTCAGTTCGTTCTATCGTGGAAAATGATAAGTGACTCGTCACCTGGGAGATCTGAACTCCATCAGTGACAACCTCCGACTTCAGTGGCGACTATTGCTTTTACCACTTAGCCCAGCGGTAAAAGCACTCGTCACTGAAGTGGGAGATTGTCATTCTTTGTGAGGACGGAATCTACCAGGTGATGAATCCCTTATTTATTATAATTACCCTTCGGTGTTTTTTTCCATGATAGAACGAATTGAAGATTAAACGACATTTATAGCTTAATGCTTGTGAACGCACACACGCACACAAACAAAGACATATAAATATATTTATATATGCATGTGATATATATATATATATATATATATATATCAGTGATATATATATATATATATATATATATATGCAATTGATATATATATATATATATATATATATACTATATATATATATATATATCACATGCATATATATATATATATATATGCATGTGATATATATATAAGTATTATATAATAATATTATATTATATATATATTTAATATATACATTATATATATATAGTTATATATATATATATATATATATATATATATTATATATATGGTATATATATACATAAACAATATATAGGTATATATATACATATATATATAATATACACACATATATATATATATGTATATATATACTATTCGTTTTAAATTTATTACTCTTCCTGACAACTTAATGATGCAGCAGAACATAAGTCCAAATATAACAGGATTATTCATAAAGACGAGAGGGATTAGAAGCTATAGCTATCAGTAATTTGTTTGTTTGTATGGCGTTTTTATGTTGCATGGAACCAGTGGTCATTCAGCAACAGAACCAACGGCTTTACGTGACTTCCGAACCACGTCGAGAGTGAACTTCTATCACCAGAAATACACATCTCTAACCCCTCAGTGGAATGCCCGAGAATCGAAATCGCGGCCACAGGTGGCAGGCCAAGACCATACCGATCACGCCATTGAGGCGCCCCGCTATCGGTGATAAAAACCTTGAAGGTCCTGACACATTTATATCATCTGCTCTTCATCTTATTACTGTGCGAAATTTCCTACACTAACTTATTCAATGCACTGTGTATTTATATAAGAGATACCTATTCAGACATAAAAGTAAAATATAACTAAAAAGACGACAGTTGGTAAAAATGACTTTGTAAATCTGTTAAAGATGTGTCATCAAAATTAAATATTTTTCAATGAGAGATCTAGACAAATACTCGGTACACCCTCATGAGAGTTTATTAAAATTCTAGTCAAGTTAATATGTGTTTACTTTTCAGTAACACAAACTTCAAGCTATCAATAATCCAGACAGCAGATTAAGGAATGCAAACCCATTTTTTGGCTGAAAATCAACTACCATTATATATGGATATAAAGCAGTTAATCTTCTATGATCCTTGAGTTCTTTATATTTCCAGCATTAATAACATTGCATACAAAGCAGGAAGGAATATGGACTATAGAATTTGGCCCAGCCCCACGCGCATCAGAAAGGCTGAAAAGGTGTAGCAGGTAAAAGGAGGAAAACCTCAAAGCCGTTGCACTTTGAATCAGTTGTTAGGAGAGGGTGGAAGGTAAGACGGAAGAAAGCGAATATGGACGAAGTACAGGAATAAGAATAAATGAGGTTGCAGCTAGGAGACCAAGGGACGAAACAAAGAACCTAGAAGCCTACAGTTTTGTACTTGAATGTCCAAATGGTAATAAATCTTACAAACTTCCAAACGTTATAGGAAGGCATGCTAAGCGACTGGTTAAATAAGAGCCATAATTATTTAAAAAATAATAGTAAAAATCTTTCCAATTAATATCTTCATAAGTTTAAAGAAACGTTCAGAAACTAATTATCTTGATGTAGTGCCCGTTCAGGCTTTCAAAGAACTTAGCAATACTCGACGAAACTATTTCCTTTCGAAACAAATTTCATTTCATTTGGACATCGCAAAATCCTAACTCTTTATCATTCTTATAACGCCACGTTTACCTCGCTGTTATTCCTCACAAATGGCTATTCCTCTATTGCACTAGTTTTTCTTATTTTGCATATCTTTAATAATGAAAGCCTCATAATCCTTTCTGCCTTAAAAAGTTACCTCATTAGTGACACTCAGCATTTCTTGTGAGGTGACCAGCCCTCAAGATGCTGGAAGCGTTAATCTTTTCTTCCAGTTTCCATTCTCGACTCGACGTAGGTTGCACAACTTCGATGGCTGATATGACGGTCTACTCGTTTTCCTATTCATATTTTTTTTTTTAGACGAACCGACAATTTTATGACGATCTTTTGACACCCTCGCGAATTATATGAACGCAGAACATCCAAGGCTTGTTTTTGATTAGTTTTATTATTCTAAATCCCTTTCAGGTACATTTTGCTTAAAAGATGATTATAAAAATAGACTTCTTCGCAAAATGTGACCATCTTTATAAATCATGATCGCTTAAATCACAGACTTTAATTGCAGAGATGTGGGTATTTATGGCCATCTTGGAAGTTCGGGGGATAAAATTAGTTGTAGTTTAATGAAAGTAACCTTTATGGTCGGGGTCTACATCAGAGCCCCTTTCCGTAAGGGATGCATTATATTTAATTTCATTATAGAAGTTTGTTGTAACATGTAAGTCAATCAGACTACTGCAATTATACTTTCCCAAAGAAAAATGCATTTTGAGGATAAACGGAAAAAGGAAAATAGTCAGTGTTTGTCAGAGTTATTGAATTCCGCGGAACTCGAGGTTTGGGTTCTTCTATTAACATGTGTTTGCCGATCAAATTCAACTGGGTATTTTGAGAACAATAAACACACCTGAAAACACCATACTAAATCCTATTTCACCTGGAAGCTTCAACAGCAAAACTAAATTGACGGAATTCCTCGAGGAGGCATTGTACCTTGCATATTAAACATTTCCATCAGGAAAGATTGCGCGTCGTTGTTTAACAGTTTTTTTTATGCTCGAGAGTATGTAATATACGGCCGTTGGTGTAATGACACGATGAAATTATTCTCTGGAATTCAAAGCTAAAATTTGACATTCTAGCTATTACAATTCACAGTACTTTTACATTATCACCTGAAGAAGTACTACTAGAACCAGATTTATTCTCTTGAACCAGTTAGTCTCTGAACGTTCAAAAATGCATTTATCACCACTACAAAAGTAAATCTGAATAACATGGTGCTTGAAATAAAAGGAATTAGTTCTAGTTCTTCTTAACAGAGAAACAATATCACGTGGTCCAGTTTCCATCATTCCGATTAGCAAATCGCAGGGAGGTAAAGCCACGGCTAATCCGCCCCAATAAATCTGCGAAGCATCATGAAAAGATTGTCGCCTAAAAAACAAAGACCTTTGCAGATATTGCAAACGCAGGAAAATGAAAACCTCTGCTTATTATTTTTCCTGATAAAATATATCAAAATAATACATAAAATAAATTAAAGAGTAATAATTGTGCGCAAGCAACCCTCCATTTTATTGTAATTTACCCACGATTTGTTTAATGAGCTCTAGACAAAGCATGGAATGTAATGCAAAACTTTAGGCCGAAGGCCAAGCACCGAGACTTATAAGGTCATTCAGCGCTGAAAGGGAAAATGAGAGTAAAGGAGGTTTTCAAGGTGCAACAGGAGGGCAGTCTCGCAGTTGCACTATGAAACAATTGTTAGAGGGTGGAAAGTCCGAGGGAAGAAATACTATAAACGGAGGGATAGTAAACGCAATGAAAGTGGTTGCTGCTAGGGCCGAAGCGACGTTGAAAAGACCCTATAGTAATGCCTACATGTGAGGTGCACTGACGACACTCCCCCCACCACCACCCCACGGGCGCAAACACAGAAGGGAAGGTTTGAACCGAAAGCTCTTTTAAAAGTCTGATTTCCCAAAAACCGTTTATACTTCAAATGTAATATTCGACATTTTTCGGGGTATTCTCTCTACGTCTTTCAATGCAACAGAAAAGAACTGAAGAAATGGCAAATACTCGACGAACGCTAAAAAAGGAAAAATCTCAAATGTTTTTTTAACGATGTCTCAAGAATTGTTCTGCTCATATTACGATTCGGGGAGAAAAAATTCCAATACTATACTACTTCGCATTATATTGAAGATCGTGCTTCACTTCGACGTACAAAATTATTTGAAAAATATGAAGACCTTTGTATAACAATTGATTTATATATATATAATATATATACTATATATATATATATATGTATATATATTATATTAATAATATTCTATATATATATATATATATATATATATAATTAATATATTAATTATTTATATATATATTATATATATACAGTATATATATATATATATATATATATATATATATATATAGTATATATATATATAAAATGGTTCGAAAGATAAATTTGGGGAATAGGCACTGACACAATCATACTCAAGTTCTGACAGTGGATAAACCCACTGTACAGAAACGTCACACAACTTTGGTAGAAGTATTCACTCGCACAAAAGATTCGGCAGCTGTGCCGAAGTGACTACATAAACTACGCCATTCGCATTTATCTGCATACATTCTCTTGCTTCCAGGATATTCCATCCACCCCATCTAGCACTTCCGAACTATGCAGCAGTCTATCGTCTTCCATTCTTTTAATATATGACCCAACCACCTCAAAACATTCCCATCCACTCTTTAACCTACTCCAATCTTTTGAACACTTCTGTGTTTACCAACATCTCTAACACGATGTATTCTTGTTACGCCATATCCTACGCAAAGCCTTTATAATAACGGCCTCAGCCATCTTTATGATTCATTCATATCTAACAATCAACTTTACTTCCAGATACAAATAGACGCACATTTATAAATACCTTCAACAGAGTTTGATCTGAGCTGATTTACGCAGCAAAACATTACCCTGGAATTAACTTTTCTTTTTATTAAATTTAGGTTATAGACAGTGAAAAGAAGGCGTGGAGTGGTAGAACAGAAAGATCAAATGATCCACAGAATAAAAGAGAAGACGTACAAGGATCTCAGGTTGAAACTGCGAGAAAAAAACCAGAGGCAGGACAGCAAAACTGGAGAAAGGAAGAGGGGGTGGAGGCAAAGTAAAGCCTATAAACTGGATGCATCTACGAACCTAAGGGACGCTGCAAACACCACTC
>NC_061109.1:98341142-98423642 GCF_015104395.2 Macrobrachium nipponense | reverse complement strand
ACAAACAAAAAACCTGTATACTGTACATCCATATGTCGGCAGACAAGAAAATTAAAACTAATATAAAAAATTCATTCTTTACAGTATGAGAAAAACTGTTTGTTTATACTTCTTAATGAAGGAATCGTCTTCTGTTTACGACCTAATAATTGAAAAATTTACCATTTCCTTTTCACTCATTAATTCAAAAACTTAACTTAAGATTCATAGATATTTCCAACCATTGAAATATTTGAAATGTCTCCTCCGATCAAGTACTGAACTTCAAAAACTAATCCTTTTTTCAAATCTCTCTGATCTCCTAAAACAAAAATGGTCGAGCCTTGATTATTCCGTTCCGACCCCTTTGTAAAATTTTTTAAAGCCTCCACTTAGTCGTACATAAACATTTAGTTTTTTTTTTTTTTTTTTTTTTTTTTGTTTTTTTTTTTTTTTTTTTTTTTTTTTTTTTGGTCCGCTGTAACGATCACTTTTTTTATGTTTCTTACCTACCATTATCTTTATTGCAATGGCTGCCACCTCCATCCTAGCTTTTCTGTCAAAAGATTTAAAAAATCCAAAAAATAAAAGATTTCCTGTTCACCATAGGTACTCCTTCCCACCTTTTCTTTGTAACCAAACTCCCTAAAGATATTTAGTTTTCCTTCACTGTATTCCACTGAATAAGAAATTAGACCGTCTCCCTTTATGGTTTTAGTTCCCATAAATGTCTGATTAGTTTTACCTAATACTCTCTATCCCATGTTATTTTCAACAATCTGAGCACCTTATTCTATTCACCTTCCTCATACATTCACGTTTACAAAGATGTGCCACATTTTCGGTAGCCCAATATTTGATCACACTCATCTCTGCATGTGTAGGTCGTTGCAAGATACTAATTCTTTTACAGTATTTTCGAGCCATTTATACTAAAGCGTATCTCTCTCTCTCTCTCTCTCTCTCTCTCTCTCTCTCTCTCTCTCTCTCTCTCTCTCTCTCTCTCTCTCTCATGCCTTGCTATATCATGCTATATTAACGTTAATTGGAGAAAATATACTACTTGTTGATTAAGATTTCTAATATGATACTTTCTCTTTTCTTAATACTCAGTGTACCGTTGACTTCGTTGCTACATAAATAAATAGCATTTTGCGCAACTGAAAGGATTTCTCAGTACACGGACACTCAGAAGAAGGTGTGGTTATTCCTGTTTGGGAAGGGGGTTAACAGTTCGCATGGGAATGAGTAGTAATTTTCAATATCACTAAATCCCATCCCATAAATATCCCTCGCTACTTTCTCTTTACTGTTCTCCATGTGTCTTGAATCCGGTAAATGCACTTGTACAAAAAAAAAAAAATTCTCCATTAATAAACTCGAAGGCTGTTCCTGCTGCCGTATTTCTTGAATTATCCAGAAAATAATAAAGTACTTAGAGTAATCCTAACTTTTAGTCTGGAGTTTTGTGCGTCACACTAATAATGTCTTGGCTATACACTTGACGCCATTATGAAGGGGGTTTATACCGTATAACAACCAAACTTCCTCTGAAAGAAGCTTAGATATCAGCCCATTAACCGCGTGTGTTTATGATCGCAAATTAGCTGAGTTTAACGTTAATTTGAATGAAACACTAGCATTAGTTGACAACTATCGTTAAGTAGAAGACATTCTCCCTCATAAACTCAGTTTATGCAACCAGATTTTGTAGAGTCCGTCAAGTCCTGTTTTTTCTTTCTACTACATCATGAGTTGATGCTCTAGGAGTCTAGCGAGTTCTAATCTCAGCCAACCATCTTAAATCTAGAGTCGGAACTAAAAAATAGATCTTATTTTAAGGTTATATTTTCATTATCTTTTAACTATATATATTCATCTCCTGAAAGACACGTTCTTTTACTGAAAAGAGCCAAGAAATGTGGACAAGGTTGGCTCAATATAAAAACGGTCACGAGCAAAAAGTGACGAAAGCCCAGCCACAAGAGACAGAAATGGAGGTCAGGGGATACAAAGGAAGGGGTAGGGAGGGCTTAGGGTTTTACTCCGCAATCTTACAAACCATAATGAAAGCGAAAAGTAGAAGTAGGAAGTTGTTCTCAGTCAGTAAAGAAACTGAGCGCCATTACAATAAGCACAATGCTAACCATACCTGAAGAGATGGACACTACTGGCACTGCTTCAAACATTACAGTTTGAAGACTTAAAGCAAAATGTATCCGCTCAGAAGCGCGCGATCATAATTATAAACTCAACGCTTCTTTATAGGTAGCATATTTTTTTGGACCTTTTTTTTCTTCCTTGTCGTCAAGAATAATACGGGCGAACTCATCCCGATTGTTGCTTTTCACCAAGTCACATCCATGTATCACAAATAAAGTTTCACTTCCTAAACATCTCACATGCTCATCAACTTGAATTACGGGCTCCTCTATTAATAGAAATAAAAATTAATAAATAAAAATAAAATTTAAAAAAATTAATTAATAAAAATTAATAAAAAAAATATGAGCAAGAGCCCGTGCCGCCATAAGGTCAGCTCAATTAAAACAACAGATTGTTGCTGTTGCAGAGACTAGAGTCATTTTCATCCAAGTCCTGGAGTAGGTCAGTGTTGAGTGGTATTGGAATCAGGCGCTCTTGCATAATTTTCACATCATAAGCTGAGGTGGTTCGTCTAAAGCGAAGCCTATTCAATATGCGTGTTATAATGGCACCCGATCTCTATATTGATTGAGAAGACTTAAACTTCAACTTTTTGCTTTCATCCTAATTTATCAGGTTTCGGAGTAAAACCATTCGCTCTACCCCTTCCTGACCTCCGCATCTACTACCCCTTCGACGATTTCATCATTTTAACACCAAATCGAGAAAAATGTATTACCAAAGGAATGGGGGGTTATCATTCGCCAAACATAGTTTACTTAAACCCATGTGGCTTCTCCGTGATTATGGCCAGCTCACCTCCTTTGCTGCATAATTATGTCTACCCTAAATTGAACTACCCTAAATAAAGAGCCTTAAAAGTTAGAATGTTTTCACACACACACCCATACACATATGTACATATATATGTATGTGTGTGAAAACATTCTAACTACGTATTGAGTTACCTTGAGTAAAAACTGTAACACGCGTTGAATTTACCTACACGGTTTTGGTTTCGTGATCGTTGACCTTCCCAAAATAAATAACCTCAATAGTTAGAATGTTTTCACACACACACACACACACACGTATGTATATATACGTACATATATATGTGTGTGAAAACATTCTAACCATTGAGGTTATTCATTTTGGGTAGATCAACGATCTCGAAACTAGACTTAGCCCTTGCATTACTGCTGTGAAACTGATACTTGATTTTATACGCGGGATATTTATATAGTTTACTAAATTATTGAAATAACCTGACTGTTATCGCTGGCTGCTGTGTTATCTCATTCTAAGGGTTATATATAACTGCCTCCTTTGAGTAAAAATTGAAATCCCCGTTCTGGGCAGTTGTTTAAAATTTTTCTACTGATCTTTTCGTTTTCCTTTTATGTACAAACATTTCACTCTTCTCTCTCTCTCTCTCTCTCTCTCTCTCTCTCTTTACATTATATATATATATATATATATATATATATATATATATATATATATATATATATATAATAATATATATATATATATATATATATATATATACATATACATATAAAATGTATACATGTATATGTACATACACATATATATGTGTATGTATATGTGTATGTACATATTCATGTATACTTATATATATATATATATATATATATATATATATATATATATATATATAGCAGAATGAAAAGTTTGTACATAAACAAAAGGAAAACGAAAAAAAATCGGTAGTATTTTAAATATGCAAACAAATGCCCAAAACGGGGATTTTCAATGCTTATTCAAAGGAGGCAGTTATACATAACCCATAGACTGAGATAACAAAGCAGCCAGCAGTAGCAGCCTGATTATTTCAATAAAAAAACTATAGAAATATACCGTATATAAAATTAAGTATCAGTCTCACAGCAATAATACAAGGGCTAAGTCTATTTACAGTAATATTCTTTGTACTTGCTTGTGAATTATATACGAGTGTATTAAAGTTTTGCGTAATAAATCCAATTATACGGTATACACACACACACACGTATATATATCTACACACACATATATATTAATATATAATATAATATATATATATATATATATACTATATATATAATAATTATATATACGTATATATAGAATATCCACGAGAATTAAGAGTTATTTTCATCAAAGTGTGATGAAAGGGAAATATTTCGACAGGCTTAAGCTAAAAATTATTTCGTGAATTTACGAGTTACGTTCAGGAATATCTATTCATCATATGCTGTATTTTAAACTTCCATGAAAAACAAGTAAAAGAATGGAGTAGGAAATAAATATAATACTTGCAAAATTAGCGGTTTCAACGATATCCATGGATCGCATTCGGTCAAAAAAAAAAAAAAAAAAAAAAAAAAAGGACACCACAAAGACTTCAGAGTCCTTGGCAAATGACAACTTCGTTCGAATTCGGAGAATTCATTTGAACTATTGGTAGACGTTTAAGTTTTAACAGGAGTTTGATTGACTATCTTTTTTTTACTTCAGGAGTGTCATTTTATTCAGTTCCTTCAAAGCTCATCTTATCTTATTTGGTCCTGTTATCATGTGTTTATTAAAAAGCCGTTTATTACGCTACTGGACTACAGTTGGTGCTAGAGATTTCTATTGATTGTCGTCACTTCGCTGGTTGGTCAAGTTATAATAAATCCCGGAGTTCTGCAAGGTAACACTGGAACCTGACTACATTACTGCTGGTATTTTATACATGTTCTGGAGACTTCGAATCTTGCTCAATGTTTAGCCTCATATATATATATATATATATATATATATATATATATATATATATATATATATATATATATATATATATAAATATTTCTGTAGGCGTTGACCCAAATCTGACCTTACAAAATGGTGAACATTATTACTTTTGAATAAGTTACGCACCGCTCTAAAGCTGTTTATTTCCAGGATGTTTAAGATTTATTTTCAGCAAAGTTTAGTTTTTCTCATTTTGTCATAAATTTGTTATCTTTTATTTTCGTAATAAATTTACTTTACAAATTTATTATTTTTCCGTGACTTAACTTTGTCCTTTTTAATGTGATTTGTTATTTAAATTTCTTATAAATCTAAGTTTAAATTTGTTATAATTTAATTTTTTGTAATAAATTCATTTTTTGTATATACTGGGCTTGAGGTTTTATTCATATATACTGTTAACTTTTATTTGTATGTACTGTAACTTTTTTTTATTATACTGTTCTTGATCAAGTTTACCTTATCCTCCAGTCCTTTAGGGCGGCGCCCCTTTAGGGGTGGAGCCACCCATGTTCTGCATAGTAGGTCATAAGACCTACTATGCAGATTTCTTGGGTGTTTTTTTTTAAAGCCAACTAATTTAGCTTTGTTTCAGGTGGCTTTTTTTTAAGCCAACTAATGAAACTTTCAGGTGGTAGGTCTAGACTTAATGCTGAGTTTTCTAGTAAATGCAGATAGGTATTAGGTGTGTAAATGTCCTTGGCTACGCCCCACTCAGTTAACTTTGCAGAAGTTCTCTAAGTTTGAGGAAATTACGAATGTTTGATATCAAACAGCAATCTTCAACATTAAAACTAATCAAATTTACGTACAGGTCTGGCGTCTTGGTATGTTTACTTGAGAATTTTAGCTTCCTGATAATGGTTAAAGTTTGCAGTTAAGTTGTCATTTACTTTTTGGGCAATCATATTTTCGTCTAATTTAAATTTCTGAGCTTAAGGTTGGCGTTGGAATTAATTATATTTATAGAAGATTCGAACTACTTATTTCCTTTTTCGCAACAGAACTTCTGGTTAATGGGTTACAGGAAGCCCCATAAATGTATGGGTCATTTACGATGAAAATCGTCAAAAAGCATGCAAAATTTTCCCAAGACAAGTTTGTCCAGAGTTATTTTGGTTACTAGCTGGTAGCACATAATTTATCTTGGTTTGAGTTAATTTTAGTTTCTGTAACTCGCTGTACAAACATTTCTGCAAATATCACCTTTTAAAAATATTCCAATCTTCAGTATTATTTCAACGAAATATTCTAATTTAGTTAACCCTTGAATTGGCATGTATACGAACTTTCTCTCCACCATCTTTGGACACGTCGTTAGTTGACATAGTCAGACCTGACAAGGAAGTGGCAGCAGCTCCGGTATCACCACTACCATTCTCGAGTCTCGACTACAATCAGTCACTCGAGACAAGACGACGGGTAGCTACGGTTACCAGAAACTTTCATTAAGATTATATCTGGTTGGTAGGGTGATCAAAATCTTTTTCCACACTTTAGTTGACGGATTCCTTCCCTGAGGCACTGATATATTAACGAGGCTGAAGGGATGTCCTGAAAGCCACCGGGTACCGTAAGACGTTACGAAACTGAAGATGAGCAACTAAAGACATCGCGTGGGTGGAGGGTCAGAGGTGAAGGAGCATTCACGGTGGAGGAAGAGGCGAGAGTTCCAAAATCTTAGCTGCTGTCGGCCTAACTGAAGGTAATGAAAGTTCGTGTAATGCGGATCCAAGGGTCTTTCGTATATAGTCTGCGTGAGTGAAGTACCCTTAAAGATTGATGGGGCTGGGCCCTTTTTTTATGTTCAACCTTTATGAGATTTAAGTTAATGAAAGCGCGAACATCATTTGAGATTTAATATCATTTGAGATTTAAGTGTTGAAGACTCTTAGCACACTTTTGTAATTTGAGTTAATCTAATTTTGAAATTTGGGGTGATGAGAGGTCGAGAGCTATCATCTTGGTACTATCGGGACATTTTCAGTCATTTAGACTGGGTTTGAATACATATTTTGAAGAACTATACATTTCGATAAGTTGGCTACAGTCTGGAAACTAAAATTTTTGCAATAAAGATTTTATTTTTATTCAGTTTTCTCTTAACCCCATAATTAGCCTGGAATTCCATCCTTGATATTACCATATAATTATTTTAACTAACTTATGGCTAGTCACTCTCAGCTCCTGTTAACAGACGGCTCTAAAGCAATTTTTGTCTTGAAATTATGGATACCAAAATTTAATTTTATTTTAAATTATTGATATTTAAAGTCGTGGCTGGTGTGTGCATAGAATAGTAATTTCTGCCTACTTTGAGTGGGGCCTAACAGTTCAGTTTGTCAGGTATTTTGGTTCCTTTTTACTATTGGCATAAGCAGTGTATTTAGGATGTTATCTGGTAACGTTTTTTACTGATTAATACAGGCAATGAGTTTACTGATTAACACAGGCAATGAGTTTTACTGATTAATACAGGCAACGAGTTTGTTACTCGGATTAATACCGGCAATGAGTTGTTACTCTAATACAGGCAATGAGTTTACTGATTAACACAGGCAATGAGTTTTACTGATTAATACAGGCAACGAGTTTGTTACTCGGATTAATACCGGCAATGAGTTGTTACTCTAATACAGGCAATGAGTTTACTGATTAACACAGGCAATGAGTTTTACTGATTAACACAGGCAATGAGTTTTACTGATTAACACAGGCAATGAGTTTACTGATTAATACAGGCAATGAGTTTACTGATTAACACAGGCAATGAGTTTTACTGATTAATACAGGCAACGAGTTTGTTACTCGGATTAATACCGGCAATGAGTTGTTACTCTAATACAGGCAATGAGTTACTCTGGTAACTGTTTGTTACTCTATGAATATAAAAGCAATGAGTTTGTTACTCTATGAATATAAGCAATGAGCTTCTACTCTTAATGAATATAAGTCAATGAAGTTTGTACATGAATATAGCAATGAGTTCGTTACTCTATGAATATAAGCAATGAGTTCGTTACTCTATGAATATAAGCAATGAGTTCGTTACTCTATGAATATAAGCAATGAGTTCGTTACTCTATGAATATAAGGACATGAAGGGTTCGTTATCTGAATATACAAGGAGTTCGTTACTCTATGAATATAGGCAATGAGTTCGTTACTCTATGAATATAGGCAATGAGTTTGTTACTCTAAGAATATAGGCAATGAGTTTTGCTCTATGAACATAATGAGTGTTATTCTATGTAGACAAGCAGCGAGTGTTATTACTCATAAACACAGTATGTCTGATAGTCTTGCACAAGCAATGAGTTTGGAAGCTACTCGTGAATACTGGCAATGCATTGTTTGTAATGTTCCTCATGAACACTCGACAGTTTTTTTTTTTTTTGTTACCAACGAATACTGGCAGTAGTTTTGTGATGCCATCCACGAACGTGGGTAATTTATTTTTCATGAACTCTATCAAATGCTTGTTAAGCTATCCGTGTACAGTGAGTAAATCATACTATCGGCACAATGATTAAGATCATGATCACAAGGCACTTATACATTCATACTACCCTTGAATAAGGGCAGGGCTTGTGGGGCAGAGGTCATAACATGAGCGGGAATTGTAATACCTCCCCGAACAGTATGTTGTGGAACTGTTCATGAACAAAGACAGAGTTGGGGATGCTATCCGTAAGGCATGAGTTTTCTATGGGTAATATCAACAAGGCTTTAAGTATGTGAAATACTCTTCAAGATAATGAGGTTGTAAAGATGGAATTAGATGCAGTTGTTGATACCCATTACTTTAGTGCATGAGATGTTGTCATGAACGTCAGTGGTCGCCAAGCTATCCTTTGCAATCCGGCGTTTGATCGTATTTGCTATATAACCCCTTAAATGTTTAAAAGGTCGTCAGGCGGTTTAATGCATGTACCAATATACATTTTTAAATAGAGTACTAAGCTAGACGCTGCTGAGTCGTCTTGATAATTAGTGACAAAACTGACGAATGATTTAATAATTTCCTACCTAACAAGAGCTCGCATTACATAACTTCGTTGATTATTTTTATGTTCAGCTGTTTATTTAACTTTTACCTGAATTCTTGAAAGATCGAAGGTATCTTTTTAATAATGCGACTTTGATCACAGTATGTGTGTTATCTTAGTTTTGATTTTGGCGATTTTCAGATTATGTAGTACATTACATATAATAAACTAATTTTGTGGTTTCTACGTATAATGAAGTTTTTCAACTTTTACGTGCGCGATAAAATTACTCCAGACGTTTATAAATTTTCTGTGATTAATGCCCTTTTTTGGGCATTGTCTGTAGACACGTTACTCGTGGTTTATTTAAGTTAATTATCCTTACAGCTTAAAGTACCTATTTCAAGAAATAATAAGAGTTAACGTTCTCTTGACGGAGTTGCCAAGTAATTGCCGTAATAACAATTTCTGCCACCGTGGTTTTTCTGTTACAGGTCACAACTTGCTGGAGGAACCAGATTTTCAGAAAATGGGAGAATTTGCAAACCTTTCAGTGCTTGGCTGATCTGTCTAGGGATCCAAGATGTTTACAAGATATATGTGGGCTTCTATTAATTTAATTGATAAATTTTCAAAGCAGCCCTTTTCATAGGTTTCCAAGTTAGGTTCCTCGGATATTCAGCATTCGTAAACTTACCGTTTGCATGTGTTATTTTTTTTTATTAATAAATAACTGAACTTGAGTATTAAGCTCTTACTGCTTCCTTCGTATCGTTATAAGGGAAAACAATCGGTATGATTAGAAGTGTTGAAAGTAAACGGATATCATTACAGGTGTTGGAAGTAAAAACTACTTAATTTAGAAATATACCAGATTGTTTAGCAGTGTTCATGTGTGAATACACATGAGAAAGACCTATCTAAAGATTAAACTTTAGCAAATTAATGTAAGCCACCCTCATGGAATTGTTAAAAATTCCATTTATTCAACGCTTACACTGGAAATGTGGTGGCGGTATTGGTTGAGAGAACTCAAATGCCTTTAACTAATTTGTGGGACAATAAGCTGTTATTGACTACATTCTTTATTCCAGTTCCAATTCAACAGCAGAAAGTTATAAATGAGTGATTGTCCAGGACACTTGGGAATGACAGTTTGTGTTTATAATTAAGGGAATGAAACCCTTCTGGTAGGAAGCCGTGAGACCTCATGGCATCTAGGCATCGTAGCAGGGTAGTGCTGTCAGTGCACCTCACGTGGTGCACTGTAGCCTTTCCTTAAGGTTCTTTGCAGAGTTCTTTCGGCCGCTAGTTTCAACCTCTCTCATTTCTTTTACTGTATCTCCACCCCCACCCCCACAAAAAGTTTTTTTTTTTTTTTTTTCATGATGCAAATGCGAGGTTTTCCTCTTGTTAGCCTTTCAAACCTTCCTTACTGACTGCCGATTTCTCTTTTAGCGCTGAATGAACGTCACACGTCCCAGGGATTGGCCTCTAGCCTAAATTATATTACCTTGGCTATGGCATTCAACTGGCCCCATCACCCTTGGCATAATTGTTCTGTCCAGACTTGATTGTAGGTGAACTGAATTGTTTTCTTGTTGGGTAGTAGCAAATCAGTGGTAGCCAGGCCCATGAACGAATATATGTAAAAAAAAACAGTTACGTGCATGGTATTAATTGTTGATGTCTAGAACATCATGAACAGAGCGCATAAAATTTTAGCCTATGTCAGCAATGATGTATAAAGTAAGTATTGGGAAGCCTCTTGAATAAATACAATATATATATATATATATATATATATATATATATATATATATATATATATATTGAATTTAATGTTTGTATGTTCGTTTGTATTTTGCTGCACTTTAGAAATCCGAACCGCTTGAACGATCTAGACCAAATTTGGCAAGTGGTCATCATTTGACCCACATTAGATAACGTGGTAGGTTTCTAACCGGTACCCCGCTTCCCCTACCTAATCCCTTTCCCTTTGTGACGTATGTGGCAAATAAACTACAAGTTTCATCATATCATCATTGCATATACTCGATACCTTTCGACATGTATCATTGAATATGCTTTTCAGTCACCACGGTAATACCAGGATAAAAAGGACAGACAACACAACAAAGTTTGGATAAAAAGGGACAGTCGCCATAGTAATATCTCCGGATAAAAGGGACAGTCATTACAGTAAACCTGGATAAAAGGGACAGACGGAACAGCAATACCTGGTTAAAGGTGACAGATAGTACAGTAACACTGGATAAAAGGGACAGTCACAACAGTAAAACCTCGATAACGGAGGCAGACAGCACAGTAATGCCTGGTTAAAGGAAAAAGCTTTATTGCAAAGCTAGTAGACCCATTCGACGAAGATGTAAGAATTTTGTTTGAGCAGCCAAAAGAGGACAACGTTTATTTCCTCCTTTCAGAGATGCCACCAGATCCGCATTACCACCATTAAGGAAGATCAGGTGATGTGGGCCAGACGCTTTAAGAGTGAGGATTTCAAACGAGAGACCGACCACTTACGAGGCAGGGTAAAAATAGAAACCGGAACACGCAAAGTTTTCTTCAAGTCGCATAGCTGGAGCGGCGAGGTGTTTCATATTTCTCAAAAGTTGTAAAACGTAAAATTAAAGGAATTTGGGTTGCATCAAAATTTTCCGTTTGCAGTTCTGTAGGGGAATGAGTTTTTCACACAAACAAATTCACTTTTAAACACAATGTCATTTCCTGGAAATATTAATTGAACAATGAATTACATTTTAGATTTGTTTATTCATTAACAACCTTGTCGAAGGCTTCCAATAATTTTGAACGCTAAATTCTCTGTCCAATTTCCTTACTGAATTGCAATTAATCCTTATCTATCATCCCATGAATTTTCTATAGTTTACTTACCCCTGAAGGCATTGGAGCCACGCTTCTCGCCAATAACAAGGGTAGCTGACTTATTTACAACATAATGTTCGTATCGCTATACATTCAATCACACTAAATGTGTTGGCCTCCTGCAAAATAAAGTAAAAGAAAAAACTGCGAACTAAAAGCCTACGTGATTTTAGGCCAGAAGAACCTTGGGGAGGATATTAGAAAGTGTTGAACACGTTTATCACAAAAGGCTAAAGTCGAGGAAAACATTTTACGAAAGAAATCTACTCATTACTCCCTTGTTTTGTAGCAAACAAAACCAACAGTCACGTAACGCAATGAATGGAAATTAATGCGATCTTGTGACTGCTTAACATCCTTTGTTCGAACAATTCCTGCCAAACCGTTTTTTTTCGAGCATTTATTCGCCTTCGTCTGCCAGTATGGGTTCGACGTTCATAGAACGACTTGTTAGGCACTGGATGGAGCATCTCTCTCTCTCTCTCTCTCTCTCTCTCTCTCTCTCTCTCTCTCTCACACACAAACACTCTGTCGGTCTGTCTCTCCATGTTTCTATCATACTATCAGTCTATTTGTCTATTTATAGCTGTCTACTAATCCTTGGCGAATAAAAGGAATATCATTATGTATAAGAATTATTCATTGTCTACTTTGCAAATGAGAAGCTGGCTAAACTGTATTGTATAATGTTAATCATTTAAGATTCTAATACCAGCTCACCAATTGTTTATATCAGTAGAATATTGGAAAAGAAAAAAAAACATTCTGCACTGAAGCTTTCCTTGTGTAATAATGGAGAGGTTTATTTTTTCTCCTTTGCATAAAACTATACAAACGTCTAGGTCTTTACACTGACGACACTATTGGGAATGATCGACCATAGGCCAAAACTCAGCCTCTTGTCCCTGGAGCGACCCCTAACACAGGGCAGACGATTCTATGCTATTGCTTAGCCGGTTGGGAAGGGGCAGGAGCTTCCTGCAATTATTTTAAATCCAATTTGAAAGTCGAGTCTATGAAATCTAGGAAATTAGACTTGCAAATTTCTTCACCCACTTTTTTTCCGTATTTGACAATAAGTCTTTTCTCGGCTATGTTCCTGATGCTTATTCTCCGCCGCCACCGTAACGGTCTAGAGAGACCGTGGCCACCGTATATCTTTAGGATTACTGGACGACGACGGGATGCTAAAATGATCCCTAGAAAATGGGTGTGTGGTTCACTTCTCCGGCCCCTTATCTGGGTACAAATTGGGGTAAATGAAGAAGGGAACAGCTCCGCCATTTGCAGGGATCTACGTTCGTAGGGGCTCGAGGCGGCTTTCGGATGCGAGAAAGAATCAGGAACCGTTTGTCAGAGAAGGGGGTCAGTTCCCGAGGTCGCATCTCGGGACATTACGAATGGAACACTTTATTTTTTAATAATCATCGTCATATCTCTATCTTTACTGGGGTCTCATTCGGGTTCTCTGTATGATATGAGATGCGAATAAGTAGAATATAAAGCCTGATTTTAAGGAAACACAGACACGTTTGCCTTATCTGATATCCACCAGCGTTACTGGACGGAATGAAACTTCTCCTTCCCTCTTACATCACCGCCACTTTCTGCGTGTCCAAAAAAAATAAAATTGTCCAGGGGCCCAAAAAGTACCGCAGTAAGACTTCCGAAAATAAGATTACCTATTAGTAGTCTTACAAGTTCTCTTTCTGAAGCATAATTGTTAGTAGAACTGTTAACAGATGTGGAGGAGGATTTTACTTCTATTGTCACAATTTATAAAACCAACTGCATTACCGAGAAGAGTAACTGAAAACTGTTGAAGTATATATATGTATGTATGTATGTATGTATATACTATGTATATATATATATATATATATATATATATAATATATACATACATACATATATATATATATATATATATATATATATATATATATATATATATATATACACACACACGAAACTCCTACTTTTCCAAGACCATCATTTTGCACCCAAGGTAGGATACTGACCGTCGCACAGATACAGCCAAACTTCCTCCTTTTCTTGAACTTGGTTCATTCTTACGATTGCTATCAACATCTTCGCAAATCCACCCTGGCATTTCCCTTGTGTATTACCTCCATCCTTTCCCTTTCATGGCACGCTGAGCGTTCCCGAAAGCCAAACTTTCCCAAGTTGTGTTTTCGAACAATGACCGAGAAACAAACCTCATCAGCTTCTAAAAAATAAAGCATTTTCTATTGATTATATATGGCCGACCAGTAGTAGTTTGCAGCTTTTCAGTGAACGGAAGAGGCAAATCAACCATGATCTCATTTCTTTTACTGATCCTCATTCTTATCTACACCAACTATGAGTTCTTGTACTTATGCACCTTGGGAGGAGAAGGTTCCCTTTATCACTTGGTGATCACAGGTTAAAAGTTCATCGGTAACTGCAATAAGACTTCTAAAGGAAAATACAAAGTTGCCACTACTACAGAAACTCAGCACTAATTCTCGCTTCGAAAGGTCTAGACATCAGTATTACAACAATTCCAAATTAGAGAGAATTAATACAAGAGGTACTTTTCACTCAAAACCTTAATATTTATAATCGCTTCCACTCAATGTTAAGTCTTTATAATAAATATTCTCTAATTTGACACCTCTTTCAAGTATTCATTCAGAATCCTTAGCTCGTTTGGACAAACATTGTGCTGCCACGTCTTCTTCTTCTTCTTCTTCTTCCCAGCTTTTTCCCATTTTATATGGGGTCGCCGTTTCGGATGAGCCGTTTCCATCTATTTCTATCTTGCACTTCTGCCTCATCAATTCCCTTCTCATGTAAATCTCCTCTCACACAGTCCTTCCATCTCTTTCTTGGTCTCCCTCTCTTTCTTCTTCCTTGCACCTCCACTCCCATAGTATGTCTCCCAGCGTGGTCCTCATCTCTCCTCAACAGGTGTCCATACCATCTCAGCCTCCCCTCCTGCACTTTCTTTGATACTTCCACCACCTTAGTTGACCCCCTTATGTAGTCATTTCTGATCCTATCCACTCTTGTTACCCCCCCAGACATCCCACCTAAGCATTCTCATTTCTGCCACATCCATCTTCTTCTGCTCTGCTTTTCTCATGCTTGCTGTTTCCGTACCATACAGCATTGCTGTTCTTACCACCGTCTTGGTGAAATTTTTCCTTTTAACCTAAGCGGCACTCTTTTGTCACAAAGAACTCCCGAGGCCGCTCTCCAGTTGTTCTTCGAGCCCTGCCTGTACCCGATGTTTTACTTCTTCTTCCATACTTCCTCCAGCGTTAACAAAAGATCCCAAATACTTAAACTTATCAACTCTCCTTATTTGCTCTCCACCAAGGCTGAATACTTTCTCTATCATCCCCCTCAGTGGTGGTACACATATATTCTGTCTTGGATCTACTTATTCTCATTCCTCTGTCCTCCAGTACTTGTCTCCATCTTTCCAATTTCACTTCCAGATCTTCCCTGCTCTCTGCACACAGAAACAATATCATCCGCATACAATATGTTCCATGGTACTGTCTCCCTTACTTCCTCTATTATAACATCCATCACTATGTTAAAGATAAATGGGCTCAGAGCCGACCCCTGGTGTAATCCTACTCTCACCTCAAAACCTTCCGTCTCCCCAACACTGCTCCTCAATCTGGTAAATACATTCCGGTACATCTCTTGTATCAATCGCACATACTTCTCTGGCACCATCTTCTCCCTCAGGCTCCTCCATACCTCTTGTCTCGGGACTCTGTCATAAGCCTTTTCAAGGTCAATGAATACCATATGTAGGTCCCTTTGTCTTTTCCCCGAATTTCTCCATTATTTGCCTCAGACAAAAATATACCATCTGTTGTTTCCCCTTCCCTTCATAAATCCCATCTGCTCTTTACCTATTTGTACTTCTTCTCTCAGTCTAGCATCTATCATCCTTTCCAGTATCTTCAAGTGTGGGACATCAATTTAATGCCCCTATAATTACCACACTCTTGACATCGCCTTTCCCTTTAAAAATTGGGATCAATATACTCCCACGCCACTCATTTGGTATCTTTTCCTGTTCAAGGATCTTTATCATAAGATCGTACAGTATATCCACTCCTTCATCTCCTAATGCTTTTCCATGCCTCCACCGGGATCATGTCTGGTCCGGTTGCCTTCCCATTCTTCATCTTCTTCAGTGCATTTAGTACCTCTTGCCTAGAAAACCTCATTACCATGCCAATGTTTCACTTGCCCATCCTCTCTTATTAGTCTATTATTTTCTCATTTAACAACTGTTCGAAATATTCTTTCCATCTCTTCACAATGTCTTCCTCCTTTCTAAGCACTACACCCTCTTGATTCTTTATTTGTTTGATGTGTGTTATATCTTTGGTGCTCTTATTTCTAGCCTTTGATAGCTTCATCATCTTCTTTAATCCTTCCTTTGTCCCCAGCTCATTATACACATCATCATACGACTTTGCTTTAGCTTGGGCTACCACCTTTTTCACCACCTTGTTTTTCTCTCTGTACCTATTTCTGTCTTCCACTGACTGTGAACTCTTCCCATCTTTTCTTTGCCTCCTTCTTATCTTTTACTACTTTCTCAATGTCTTCATCCACCACCAACTATCCTTTTCTTCCCATATGATACCAGATGTCTCCTAGCAGCTCCTTTCCATGCCTTCTTATTACTGCTGCATTTCGTGCCCACCATTCTTGAACATCTTCAATCCCTATATCAATATCCTCCAAACCCTCCTCTTAAACTCTCTCTTCTTATCCCCTTCCTTCTGTAATTCGTACCACATTTTAATTTTCCTTATCCCTTTAGCTTTGGTTTTTCTTTCCCTTTTCAACTTCAATCCATACATAGCAGCCTGTGTTGGGGGGCTACATGGTCGCCTGGAATAACTTTGCAGTTCTTGCCTCCTCCACCAGATTTATCCTTTTATATACAAGAAATAGTCTATCTGGGAGAATCTTCCCCCACTCCTATATGTTATAGGTGTTCCCTTTTTCCTTTTCTTCTCAAAAAATGTGTTTACTATTGCCATGTCGAATGACACAGCAAAGTACACTACACTCTCTCCTTCTGGGTTTCTCTCCCCAATTCCATGGCCCCCATGCACCCGCCCAATCGCCGCCCTCATTTTCACTTCCGACATGGCCATTCAAATCTGCCCCAACTATCACCCTCTCATGCTCTTCCAGTTCTTGCATTATTCCATCCATGTCTCTCCAGAAATTTCCCTTCTCTTCTTCTGTGCAACCAACTTGTGGTGCATATGCGCTTATAATATTCAGAATCTCTCCTCCATAACATATCTTCAATCTGATGATACGGTCATTCTTTCTATGCAGCTTCTATTACCGAGTTCTTTAGTTCACTAGACAGTACTATGCCAACTCCATTTCTACCTTGTTTATTTGCTCCACTATAATATAGCTTATATCCATCTCCCAACTCTTTAGCTTTATTTCCTTTCCACCGCGTTTCTTGCACACACAACACTCTACTTTCTTTTCTCTCATCAAGTCAGCCAATTCTCTACCTCTCCCATCATGGACCCAACATTTAGCTGACATCTCTGAACCCAATGTGAGCTCGCTTCTTTAGCTGCACCCGCTCCTGATGCAGTAGCCCTCGCCTTACCACAGAGTTAGGGCGATGTCTCTGTGCGTCGTTTACTAGGAGTACGCCCTAGCATTACCTCTTTCCATATTTCGGCTCATTCCATTTTTGGTTTTGGCACAGATTTTTACAGCCGGATGCCCTTCCTGACACCAACCCTCCCTATTTATCCGGCTGGGGACCGGCACCCATAAGGACTTGGTTGCCCCCCCAGGTGGCTAGGTTGCTGCCACGTCACACCGTAAAATTTTTTCTTCATAGAAATGTATGTATATACGTACAGAGAGAGAGAGAGAGAGAGAGAGAGAGAGAGAGAGAGAGAGATAGAGAGAGAGAGAGAGAATGTGTATATACATATTATATATATATATATATATATATATATCTATATATATATATGTTATATATATATATATATATATACATATATACATATATATATATATATACTATATATATATATATATATATATATATATTCAGACAACGAAAACTAAATGTTGTACGATTCAAGTCAAGCTCCCCAATGGTACGAACAAAGAATTTGCGAGCTAATATCACGCAGAAGTTATACTGTAGAGCAGTGACGATTTCTGAAGCCACTGATAAGCCAACTTTCATTATAAAGGCCAATTATGAAAGTTATACCTAGCTTTCTTTCTAATCATCATGACTCGCTTCACGCACATGCAAAAGTTTCAAATCTCATAATCAAAGAGGCGCAATAAGGGGAAGTCACGGACTTTGATTAATAGGACAGAGAGGTGATATTGTTAGATATTTTCAGCACGCTTAAATAGAGTCGCTGCAGTAACTATATGGATCACTTTATTTCTGAAAATGAAACGAATACGGGAAACCAAACAAAATTATGCAGAGTAAATACAACGATGCGAAAGCCTTTCAAACTCGACTGATCTGAAATTCCACTTTCCAGGGTCCAATACTTTCCAGAGCAAATAAAAGGGGATGGAAGTATGAAGGGTGAGACAGGAAGGAGGAAAAATTGGGAAAATAAAACATTCTCTGTTCAGAAAAATGGTAGATCTGCGTCAAGTGTTGACACGATCTTGGACTTACGGAAAAACCATCTCTCTCTCTCTCTCTCTCTCTCTCTCTCTCTCTCTCTCTCTCTCTCTCTCTCTCTCTCTCTCTCTCTCTCTCTCTCCTTTTCCCGATTACAGTGAGAATCAGTATTGTCGCTCCTATTGGACTTTCTACTGGAATTTCGAGAGGTGGATATGTAATTATACATTTCGGCAAAATGAAATACATTCTAGAGTATTTCAGCAACATGACTAGTGGTAAATTGGACATTTCTATGACAAAACGAACTGTTAATTGAGAATTTGAATATTTCTCTTGTGTAATTGTAATAACAATTCACTGGTAATTAACGTATCTATTTACGCCCACAGTAGTACTATCATAAGCGCGAAAACTAAAGATATTTATAATTCATATTACGAAAACATTTTTCTAATGGGATGAAAGTAATAATCTGTGCAAAGTCTAATATTTTAATTAAATGACTACGGGACGTACAACAAGGCCTTATAAGGTAAACAGCACTTTACTCTTTGCTTACCCATTGGAGCTTTCTGTGACTTGTATTTTTTATTCTACCCATATACCGCAATAATATCTATTTTTTCTTTGATATTTTCCGGCAGGAATCAATACAGATCTCTGAATTCAGCAACTCTACCTACAGTTTCATTAAGAATGTCTCAGAATAACCAAAGTTAGACCATAAATCCTTAAGTGGTTTTAGAAAGTTGGCTACCGAGCCCCTCCTCTAAGTCTGGCTCTTTCAAAAGTAGTTTTCCCCTCGAGATGTTTTAGAATTAGAAGTTGAGTGGAGTACAAATGAAACAAAAAATTATTATTTTAGAAGGATGAAAAAAATTTTCAGAGTAGTTCATCCGAGCATATTTCCATGGGAAATACTAACTTTACAAAATCATCATGACCCGCAAAATATCTTCTAACGCAAAGCAGATTTCCGCAGAAGAAAAGCATGATGGCAAAAATCTCATATGGATCGACCGAGAATGTTTAAAAACAGAACAGTATCTTACGCATTTTTATCTATCTCGACTTACAACGGACGCTTTGAGGAAAAAAGACAAAATATGACACCCTGTGCCGGACTGCACGAAATAATAGATATTCAGGTACTTGTGTTTTAATCCAGTGGAAGTCTTTCCAGAACATCTCACTAATATATATATATATATATATACTTATGTAATATATCTATTCATCTACATAACGTACGTTTCTTAGAGCATTGGGAGACCCGTATCGAAAAAACAGCACAACTTCAACCTGGACGGGGCCTGAACCCCATGTGATAACTTCGTACGAGTCAGACGCATCAATCACATTAAAATCAGTGCTCAGAGACAGCTCTGAATCCTTTTCATCTTATCACTAAGAAAACTATCTCTTAAATCTGGTGTACGTCCCATTTTTATTATTGTGTGATTTTTCTTTTTTTTAGTTTATGGCTTGGCCCTCCTATCTTTATTGGCTTTCATCACCCCCCCCCCAAAAAAAAAAATTAAAAAGGCCGTATTTCCTCGTCTGATGTAACGACAATTATCTGTACAGTTTCCGTATACTGAAAGAGATAAATCCCGTTGTACCACATGCTTATATTTATTTGTTAAAGTATATTAATTCGCAATTAAATATTTATTATGTATACAGTGCACTAGCCTCTGTACACATGTAAATGTATGCTCAATAATTATATATATATATATATATATATATATATATATATATATATATATATATATAATATACATATATATATATATATATGTATGTATGTCTTTATGTATTTATGTATATATATATATATATATATATATATACATACATACATACAAACATATATATGCGTATATATATGTATGCAGTACTTACATATTATATTTATATACATACATGTACACATACTTGCAACGTATTGTCAACAAATATCATTCATTGAAATTAAAACAGCAGTATCTAAAGAAGTACATAATTTATCGTTTTTGGGTCATAAGCAAAAATATATATAAAAAATCTCGTTATCTTTTTCAAGAGTTCGACTGATTTTTCCAAAGCGGAGCACAAGACATAGAGGACCACTGACCTGCTTATTTTTGGCCATGACGATCAAGACCACCAGGTTGTTGAAGATGCCGAAGAGCCCGATGAGGAAGAGGAAGAACGCCGAGAGGTAATACCCTTCCTCGGAGAGCCTGTTAGCTACGGGCAGCGTCGCCGAGGCACTACTGTTGACTTCGACTTCCGGGCCTCCAGCGTCCATGACGAATTCTAAAGTATTCCTATGGGCAGCGGCGCTGAAGGTTTCTCGGCCGTTGGTAAGCTCCAAGCTTTGGTATTCGGTGAGAAAAGACGGGGTCGTAGCAGTCTGCATGATCAAGGAAGAGTCTTCTCTCTGGACGGATCAACTGTCGTTCTTGCCCCAACCTATTCCATTGTCTGTCTGGCCAGTTTGTCTCAGACTTTATCACTACGCCAGTCGGTTCTATGCGCGCGAGGGGAATGCCATTTTGTCTTCCTAGTTCTTAATAACACTCACTTCAAGTTTTTTCTTCCTTTTCGTTTATTTCTTTTCCGTTCCATAAAAGGTCGTTCCACTTCTTTTCATATAGAGCTGAGGTACAATTTTTTCATATACTCAATACAAAAAAAAGTCTAAGGTATTTTGCTACTATTGAACATGATTTTTCTTTAGGTCCTCCTCCATCAATTGAAAATGCTATCGACAAGGTATCTTCCGATCTACAAAATTTTTACCGAGCCGTGTAATTGAATACGGTTTTCGGTCCAGCACTTCTTTTCAATTTGTCAACCAACCTAAGCAATCATAGTCATGGTCTATATATTCATGTCAAAATCAGAAGAGCAGAACCATCTTGAAACCATGTGCTAGGTTACTCCACTTAAATGCATTGTCAACATACTCTACGGATTTACCCAATCACATACCATTAACTTTCATACAGACATCACAGCTCCAACGTCACGAATGAGGCATTATGATAGAATTGTTTCAACGCAACCGACAAAAGGTCTGGTAGAGAAATCCGATAAAATAAATCTCTCTCCCGTTTATCCGTTGATCACCCTGTTTTAACTTTCTGTTTTTCTTTTGAAAATTTCCCAAACTAATGTTAATCCTTCTCACCTACGGACCTACTGCCAGAATTATTTTCATTTTATTGTTAATGGTGCCTTTTCACATTTAGAATTAATCGAGAACATTTTTTGACGGACGTCATTATTTTTCAACTATTTGAGCAAACTGCCTGAGTAGTTCATTTGTCCATTATTGTAAAACAAAACTAAGTCATGTGACTAACTAAAGACCAAATTTCTGTCAAATGTTAGTAAGTTAAGTAAGAAAAATCTGGGAACAAGGTTCTTCACCAAAACGAGGAGGTGGATAAAAGACATTGTCCTCGGCCAAACCTTTTCAGATAAATCCACGCATCATGATCCGATAGCACAACCTGTAAACGCATCATAAGTTTCCCACAAGTTGCAAGTTCGCCAGCGCCGTTGACGAGGCAAAGGGGAAAGCGAGGGGAAAGTCACCGAATGCAGAGCGACGACCAAAGTATCTCCAACCTACACAGTCCTCTTCTCGGAGGGATACTGGCCCGACCATGCTCCTTCGCCGACATATATACCTCCCAACCAATCATGTGCCACTCGAGCACGTGACTCGCTTTACTCCCCTCGCCCAGACGGCCTTGCCGTCAGCCTTGAACCTGAAACACTTTTATCTTCTATGTATTTTCAATGCTTTTGGGATGATTCCGTTTTTGCTTTTACCCTTGTTTCCTCTTTCCATCCCTTTTTATCCTTTTCATTAACGTTCCCTTTTCACATGATGATATTTGTAACGGTCACCATCCCTCCCCCCCACACCACCACCACCACTCCCTCTCTCTCTCTCTCTCTCTTCTTCTCTCTTCATGTGAGTTTTTGTGACCATATAATTTTTTTTCGCCGAATTGCATATATCTATAAAAGTCGCACTTCGCAATCTCGTAAAGCCGCGAACACATCAAAGCAGAGAGGAAGTACAGGAGAATGGCTTCGGGAGGCGCTACATTCAAACGTTGCTTGGCTGGAAATATCTAAATTTAGCTCTTCATTGATCCACCCGAGGTTTATATTTAGGAGAGGAGTGTGGATCCTGTGGAAGGATACGGCGCCGTGGGGATGGAGGGAGAGGGGAGGAGGAGGAGGAAATGACGTCGGGGCAACGCACGAAACAGGAAGGCGACGTAGTATAAGCAGGAAATGCCAAAATTGAACATCACGCCTGGAAAATGGGCAAGGAGCTCGTTCCTAACGACATCACACACGTGTGAGGGACCTTTCTCAGATCTAGTTATTTTCCTAGGTCACTCCTTACTACGCAATGTCACTTGTGTTTCTTAATAACTAGTGGTGACTAAATTAAGTCAAATCAAGAAAGCCAGAAACTCGTATAAGATCTTTCACAGAGAAAATGATCCGTCTTGTAGTCGTGCTTACATTTATCGAGCGATCGCTCATGTTTAAGCCTTAAAGAATGAATGTCCTTTTCTTCATGATTAGAGGTGCTGTTTCGTCAGTATGCAGTACATCTAACATAAAGGAGTCCTTACAACAACGTCCAAGTAAGGGGTTAGTTCCTTAGTGCACCTCCAGTGATGCACTATAGGCACTGCTGAAGGGCGTTTGCAGCATTTCAGCGCGTCCTATATTAGATTCACATCAACCATGCATCTGATGTCTAAGCCAGTCCCTTACGACGATCCTGATTGGCTGCTGATAAGCTAATCACAGGGCTGGAAACTCTCAGTCTTTCGAGAGAGTTCACATAGGCAGGATGTATGTTTCACCTCTCCTGAGGGATACGTCTTTGAAAAGTATCCCTCAGGAGAGGTGGAACATACATCCTGCCTATGTGAACTCTCGAGAAACTGAGAGTTTCCAGCCCTGTGATTGGTTTATCAACAGCCAATCAAGAGCGATGTAAGGGACGGGACTAGACATCAGATGCACGGTTGATGTGAATCTACTTTAGCAGCAACATCTTTTTAGCTTTGGACTTGCCCTCCATTTCCACTGCCCTTCTTCAAATCTTACTGTCCAACTCCTCTCAACTATTACTTGGGGTAACTGTGGAGTTTTCTCTCAGCTCCAACTTTAGGACCTTATGTTTCATCTCGTTTATTTTTGGATCCCTTTATCTTGCTGACCAACGACTCTAACTCCTGTCTTCAGTCGGAGGCGCCGAATGGCCGAGAGCGCCTCAGTGCTTGGCTTGGCGGTCTAAGTTCCATGAAAATGAATTAACTTTCTACAGCGTTATTTAAGATAGCTATTGAAATGGTAAACTATGAACAGATCGAGGAAGAAACTTCAGCAACATACCACACCTACTCTTGCAATGTTTCATAGAAAACGGGAAACGTCACGTCATCCGAACTTCACGAAATGCGCGATTTCTACTTGAACCGAAATAGTAGTAAGTAATACATTAACCTTCATCTTCTGAATAATAATAATAATAATAATAATAATAATAATAATAATAATAATAATAATAATAATAAGAAGAAGAAGAAGAAGAAGAAGAAGAAGAAGAAGAAGAAGACCTGAAAATAGAAATATGAAGGATAAGGGATATGCCAGTGGAATTGTACCCATAATCATAGGAATACAAGGCACGATCCCAAGATCCCTGAAAAGGAACTCCTTTTCAGGGATCTTGGGATCTTGGAAAACCTAGATGCCGAAGTTAGTCCAGGACTCACGCAGAGGAGTGTGCTACTAGAAACGGAGCACAGAGTGAGAAAAGTGATTGACTCCCAAGGAGGCAGGATGCAACCCGGAACCCAACACTTGAAAAAACCACCCAGTCGAATAGGATGACTGTGACAGACGAAAAAAATAATAATAATAATAATGACACTTCACTAGTTTCGGAACTTCATAGCTACCCTTTATTTCTTGCAACAGACCACCAAGATCTGTTGCGAATGCACTGAAACATTTTAAAAGGCTGGAACGTCAGCGCGACCACTCATCCACACTTTTTTTTTTAACCAGGCTTGTCATCGCAACCCAGGTGGGGAGGTCGATTGTTTGTTTGTATGGTGTTTTTACGTTGCATGGAACCAGTGGTTATTCAGCAACGGGACCAACGGCTTTACGTGACTTCCGAACCACGTCGAGAGTGAACTTCTATCACCAGAAATACACATCTCTCACTCCTCAATGGAATGGCCGAGAATCGAACCCGCGACCACCGAGGTGAGAAGCAAACACCAAACCAACCACGCCACTGAGGCGCGAGGGGTGGGGGGCGGGGTTCCTCCCCTCTTGTCACACAAGCAAGGTGTCCTCTTGAGGTTGGACAATCTTATTTGCCCAATTTTCTATCATTTCATGTAATCTCTATTAGCCTTCTTTTACTGCTGACCTACTTTTGGAGGGCTACATACAAATATCAATTATTCAAATAGAATATAGGATTTAGGACAAAAGCCAAGCGCCGAGACCTATAAGGTCATTCAACGCCGAAGAGGAAGTTGACAGTAAAAGGGAATGAAAGGTCCAACAGGACGAAAACCTCGCAGTTGTGCTATGAGACAATTTTTTGGAGAGGGTGGAAAGTAAGATGGAGGAAAGGGAATATGAACGGAGGTACAGTAACACCGCTGCAAAGAACCTTAAGTAATATCCACAGTGCACCGAATGAGGTGCACTGACGGCACTACCCCCCTACGGTAATATCAAATATTCAACTTTAAAAAAAAGTATTTTTTCACCATGCATAAGAGGCCAGATATATCTCATATCAAAATAACATCATGTCTTTAAGAAGAGAAATTATAATAAGAGAAATTATTACTTTAAAATCTCTTGCTAATTCGTGACCGATTATAAGCAATGCAAATATAACTAAAGATGATGAAGTGCCAAGGGCCAAAAAATGCGTAAAAGGCCTAAATCATGTATTTACCAAGTCGACAGACTGGTCAGTATTGCATTTCATCAGATCTGACATTCCAATGTTATTAACTTTCGCATGATGGGTAATTTCAATATTGGTTTTGCCAATGGAAAAACCATGATTAACTTTTATTTCTGATTACAGTAGGGCAAAGATTCATGAGATTATTATTATTAATATTACTGGAAAAATAAGTGAGTTGGCCTCTTCAGCCTGAAGAGGCCAACTGATCAAGTTGGCGAAAGCTACCTGTATTTAGCAATATACTACATATATACTACTGTGGACTTTTATTTTTAAATTTAAAGAGCACGAGAAAGTGATGAAACCAAATTATTATTATTATTTTTTTTTTTTTTTTGCTCTATCACAGTCCTCCAATTCGACTGGGTGGTATTTATAGTGTGGGGTTCCGGATTGCATCCTGCCTCCTTAGGAGTCCATCACTCTTCTTACTATGTGTGCCGTTCCTAGGATCACACTCTTCTGCATGAGTCCTGGAGCTACTTCAGCCTCTAGTTTTTCTAGATTCCTTTTCAGGGATCTTGGGATCGTGCCTAGTGCTCCTATGATTATGGGTACGATTTCCACTGGCATATCCCATATCCTTCTTATTTCTATTTTCAGATCTTGATACTTATCCATTTTTTCCCTCTCTTTCTCTTCAACTCTGGTGTCCCATGGTATTGCGACATCAATGAGTGATACTTTCTTCTTGACTTTGTCAATCAACGTCACGTCTGGTCTGTTTGCACGTATCACCCTATCCGTTCTGATACCATAGTCCCAGAGGATCTTTGCCTGATCGTTTTCTATCACTCCCTCAGGTTGGTGCTCGTACCACTTATTACTGCAAGGTAGCTGATGTTTCTTGCACAGGCTCCAGTGGAGGGCTTTTGCCACTGAATTATGCCTCTTTTTGTACTGGTTCTGTGCAAGTGCCGGGCATTCACTTGCTATGTGGTTTATGGTTTCATTTTTCGTATTGCACTTCCTACATATGGGAGAGATGTTATTTCCGTCTATCGTACTTTGAACATATCTGGTTCTTAGGGCCTGATCTTGTGCCGCTGTTATCATTCCTTCAGTTTCCTTCTTTAGCTCTCCCCTCTGTAGCCATTGCCAATTGTCATCGCTGGCTAGTTCTTTAGTCTGTCTCATGTATTGTCCGTGCATTGGTTTGTTGTGCCAGTCCTCTGTTCTTTCTGTCTTTCTCCTGTCTCTGTATATTTCTGGGTCTTCGTCTACTTTTATTAGTCCTTCTTCCCATGCACTCTTTAGCCACTCGTCTTCACTGGTTTTTAGATATTGCCCCAGTGCTCTGTTTTCGATGTTAACGCAGTCCTCTATACTTAGTAGTCCTCTCCCTCCTTCCTTTCGTGTTATGTATAGTCTGTCCGTATTTGCTCTTGGGTGTAGTGCTTTGTGTATTGTCATATGTTTCCTGGTTTTCTGATCTATGCTGCGGAGTTCTGCCTTCGTCCATTCGACTATTCCTGCGCTGTATCTGATTACTGGCACTGCCCATGTGTTTATGGCTTTTATCATATTTCCGGCGTTGAGTTTTGACTTGAGTATCGCCTTGAGTCTCTGCATATATTCTTTCCTGATCGTGTCCTTCATCTCTTGGTGTTTTATATCTCCTCCTTCCATTATTCCCAGGTATTTGTATCCTGTCTCATCTATGTGTTTGATGTTGCTCCCATCTGGTAGCTTTATCCCTTCAGTTCTTGTTACTTTGCCTTTTTGTATGTTGACTAAGGCGCATTTTTCTATTCCAAACTCCATTATTATTATTATTATTATTATTATTATTATTATTATTATTATTATTATTATTATTATTATTATTATTATTATTATTACCAATGTTCTGTAGTTTTCTTGCAGATTCAAGTTCTCGATAACACCATCACGATGATGCGTGTATAATAATTTCAATTGATGTTCACTTCTTTTCAACGGCACCTTTCCTCCAAATCATGAAAACAGGCATGGTCCTTTGACAATTCAGGAAAACTAAGATATTGGGGAATGGCCATTTGAGGCGGTATTACAGGCTTTCCTTATCTTACTGTGTCGGTGACCACAACAATTGTAATACCACGGAAAAACAATCAAATTGTCAGTCTTGTTATCTTAAGTTACGCCAAACACCAAGCACTGGTGTAACAGGAGGAAAACCTCAAAGCAGTTGCACTATGAATCAAGTGTTAGGAGAGGGTGAAAAGTAACACGATGAAAGAGTATATGAAAGGAGGTACAGTAAAAGGAACGAAAGTGGTTACAGCTAGGGGCCGAAGGCACGCTGCAAAGAACCTTAAGCAATGCCTACAGTGGACCGCATGAGGTCCACTGACGGAGCTAACCCCCTACGGGTAAAGTAAAGGAATGATAGATGGCTGGGAACGGGTTGTGAGCTAATGTGATATCTCAGCAAAAAGAGGATGCACATTCCCTACAAAGAGACTGACACATATTCGTTCTGAGGATGCAATAAACATTATACAGAGCTTGTGGCTAACGACAAATCACGCTATCTTTTGTTGTTCGCCAAAATTGTTACTGATAAGTAACCTTTCCTATGAAAAAAAAAAAATAGCCGGGACATACAAATAAGACCAAGATCTTGAAGAATTAGACAAAATAATTTTCAAATGCAGTGAAAAAAAAAAAAAAAAAAAACAGCTTTATTTAGGTGGAAGGTAGCACTAAGCACTCTCATATATCTAAAATCATGGTGAACCGCGTTAAAATTACAGGGCGAACCATTGGACAAAACCTCACAGTGAAATCATTCATACAATAAAAAGCTTATTTTTGCTTGAGTTCAAACCTTATGCTTCATCCTCATACTTCCAGCTCTTTATTAACGTTATCAAAATGTCTCGTTGGATTTCCTGAAAGTAAATTTCCACAATAATTATGTGGCACCTTCATACAGCCCCACCCTACTTTCTGGACTAAAAACTATGGCACCAGTGAAGACCAAAGAAAGCTAACACCCTTGAATACTATCCTATGAAATACCAAGCAAGAGAATTCTAGGTTTGCTAAATAGCCATCAGCAACATCTTGAATATTGGATAATATCCAATTTCCGTGAATGCTTACAATTCAATGGTTGTCAAGTTACGATAGCCGAAAATACACCTGCACAAAAATTACATAAACCTAAAAACGCATTCACATGCCGTACATGTATGCATGTGTGGGTGTATATAATATAAAATATATAACATAATATAATATAATATATAAACCCGTGAGTGTGTTTTCGTAACTTTACGACAGTTTGCTTTTCAACAGCAAAGTAAAAAGGAAAGGTCATACTAGTTTTTTTTTTACTAATTATTCTTCCAAACGTTTCAAAAAAATTCTTTTCCTTCCGCCAAGATGTATTAAATACAGATATACTGAAGCAATGAGAGGGATGGCGACCAAATCATAGTTTTAAGGATTTAGGATGAAGTCAAGCCAACAGCTGGCGTGTTTGCATTGAAGGAAGATGTAGAGGACAGAATGTTTCTTCGAGAGGGCACAGACCAATTAGAAGAGAGAAGAAAGGGTACTTGTCAAGTGGAAATCCAGGTGTGTGGATGGTGTCTTGCTCATGGGAAGGTGTAGGTGGTTAACTGATGGCTTCTCCTCTTTGATATAAAAAGCTTCTAGTTGGTAGAAGTGATCATAACAGCCCCACACTATCCTTTCAGCCCCACCTACAAGAATTTCTCTCACACGAACGAATCGCGTCAGTCCATGAATTGTCTTTTTCTCTCGCCATCAAGAGACGACAGGTAAGACACCTTAGTTCTTGTCATTCCGATATAGATGGATTTCTTCTTCCACAGTCCTTACTCTGAAAAGTTTGCCTGTATATCAGGTTAACCTGTTGAGATCCAGCTAATCAATGGACAGCGTTTTCTTCACGAGGAGATCTTGTATGTTTCCTAACTAATAGCACACAACTGCTTTTATCACTCATGCTAGTATAAAAGCACTTCTTTCTGACGATTAGGCCACGCTGGTTATATGCCATGGCACTTGATCTTTAAAGAGTTCCGAACATCAAAGAGTCACTGTTGTTGATTTGATCGTTATACAACGCATTCAGGATTTTTCTCATGATCCTGTCGACCATGGAGCAGACTACTTAATAAAGATGAATGATACCTTTGAGAAGCAAGCAAGGGATTTATTTCCTGCCAAAAAAAGGGGAGAGACTTGCAAAAACGTGTCAAAGTTTCAGTTCCACAAACAATGTGTGGGAACACTGAAACTGCCTTAACATTACAGAGCGCATCATGGGACGAAACCTCTTAGTGAAATCATTCATACAATAAAAAGCTTATTTTTGCTTCTTGAGTTCAGTCTTAAGTTCCATCCCTATACTTTTCCGCAAGATATTCAATTCCAAACAACTGCCCAACGATGTCCTTCTAGGTTTAAGGACGAAACGTTGCAAGGAGAGAGAGAGAGAGAGAGAGAGAGAGAGAGAGAGAGAGAGAGAGAGAGAGAGAGAGAAGCAGACGCCCTTGAGCAAGAAGAATCCAGAATGAGTCATTTAGTATCTTTTGTCGATTAGCCTTAAGATCCAATTTGTACTGCATTTTGTATAATATATTCAATATGACAAATACCACGTTTTTTGCATGAATCCCTAATTTGGCGTTTTAATAGCCAACTTGAGCACAGAAGAAACGTTAGTAATAAGAAGAATAAAGAAACTTCTATAAAAATTAAACGCCGCTGAAATAGCCATTACTTTCAATAAAACATTCATTAATGAAGGTCTTCTTCCAGCAAATAATAATAAAAATAATATAATAATAATAATAAATGTTGATTTCCTTGTTGTTGCTAATGTAATAGCATCGCTCAAACTATTGTCATTTTTGATGTCGCTCTTGACAGGGGCTAATTCTTATCCTCACTAGCACTTCCATTCCTTTGGCAACTAATTGTGTCGAAAACCTTTGCTGTTGCGATACCAGATGACTTAATATTCAAACATGCTATAAAGGAACCCAGTTGCCTTTGTAGGCATTCTATCTGTTTATCAGTTCACTGCACCGTCAGTTTCCTCTATCCCAGCCCAAAGTTTGGATCCAAATTCCTCGTCCCATTGTCTACTTCAAAATACCGAGCTCTAATTGGAAATACCTATTTGCGTCCGAAGTTTAGTAGGCATTTGAGCCTCTGCGATTACTAGTTCCAATACATTGTCAGTTGAACTGAACTGAATATGGGATTTAGGCCAAAGGCCAATCGCTGGGACCTAATATGGAGATTTAGCGCTGAAACAGAAATGGACAGTAAAAGGTTGGAAAGGTGTAACAGAAGGAAAACATCACAGTTGCAATATGCATCAATTATGCGAGGGTGGAAAGTAAGAGGGAAGAAAGAGAATATGAAAGGAGGTATAGTAAAAGAAAAGAAAGGGGTTGCAGCTAGGGGCAAAGGCACGCTGCAAAAAACCTTAAGTAATGCCTAAAGTCTACCGCATGAGGTGCACTGACGGCACTAACCCCCAACGGGGGATGCACTGTCTGTGAACATCACAAAACAGACTGTTATTTAAGTTTACGATTCGTGAGAGAGAGAGAGAGAGAGAGAGAGAGAGAGAGAGGGGGGGGGGGGATCAACATACAAATGATGAAGACAAAGACATCGCTATTCATATTTCAATTTAATTGAGTGCCGTTCATGGTGAGCTTTTCTATTTTGTGAACAGAGTTATTCCGTTTAATTACATAATCACTGTCAATCATAATGACAAATATCAGCTTTAAAATAATTGTTTATTCGGAATACCATCAGCACTTATCGTCAAAATCTGGAAAGGTCTGCGCATCAGTTGCGAGGCCTGTTTACAACTGCAGTTCTCTTTGCGGTCGGAAATGATGAATAAAACAAATTTCATGCAATTTTTTTTATGGTGTTTTTACCTTGCATGGAACCAGTGGTTATTCAGCAACGGAACCAAAGGCCTTACGTGACTTCCGAACCACGTCGACAGTGTACTTCTATCACCAGATATACACATCTCCCACCCCTCAATGGAATGCCCTAGAATCGAAATCGCGGCCACAGAGGTAGCACGCCAACACCATACCGATTTTTGATGACCATGTCATTCGAAATAGGGTTCACGTGTGGCTCCAAGTCTAATTAGTGCAGCACAGAAAATAAGAATGAAAAACTGCGTTATAAAAAGATTACAATACAATAAAACGGACTGTTTATAAAATTTCCATATTCACCTCCTTCGTGTTAATTCATTTACGTTAAATAATTCCAGTCTAGGGATTGACTTAGTTTTATTCTTATTAAGCCCAAGGAGAAGACATATTTTATATTAATATCATTCGAAGGCAAGTCACTTAGGGGTGTTGCCTTATACGAACTCAGTAGATAATCCAAAAGAAAACGAGAGTTCATTTACGTATATTTGAATGATGTCTTCGAATTTCTTGGATTAAACTCGACCGAAGCAAAGGTCGAGTTTAATCCAAGGTCCACCACTGAAAGATGGGAAATCGTGCTAGGAATAACTACGAACCTTGAAATAACCGAATATCATCTTGCTCTTTAACTGTAACTATCATCCTTAATTCATCATCTAAAAATGCGACTTCTGTTAATGGGAAATGACTGATGAACATTTCTTGAAAAGGGCGGTTTTTATAATTTTTAATCACTTTTGATGCCCAGCGTACAAATTTCTAGAAAGAAACCATGAGCTTAGGAAGATAATTTAATATTTAGGTTTCAGCTATAGTAGATTCCCATCAACCGTGCATCTAATGTCTAGACCAGTTCCTCAACGACGCTCCTGTTTGGCTGTTGCTAAACAAATCACAGGGATGGAAATTCTCAGTCTCTCGAGAGAGTTCACACAGGCAAGACGTATGTTCCACTTCTTCTGAGGGATACGTCTTTGAAAAGTATCCCTCAGGAGAGGTGGAACATACTTCCTGCATATGTGAACTTTCTCAAGAAACTGAGTGTTTCCAGCCCTATCAGGAGCGTCGTAAGCGACTGGCCTAGACATCAGATGCACGGTTGATGCGAATCTAATATAGTATAGCAAGTTGTAAAGCATTTTGAAAACCTTACGACTCTGGCCTAAAACGTTTGAAAAAATATTATATATATATATATATATCTTAATTATATATATAATAATATATATTATATAGTATATATATAATTATATATAATAATATATAGATAGTTAGTATTAGATATATCTATATATATATATATATATATATATATATATATATATATATATATATATATATATAGATATATATAAATATACACACACACGTTTTTGGAGTAGAACGACAAGTACTTTCACAACGAGGTAAAATTTTCAAACATTCGATGAAAATATAAGTCTCAGCTGTCACAAATGCCAGGTCATATGGTTATAATGCAAAACAGAAAATGATGTCTCTCTCACCGAGAGTGAATGGCAAGAAGCTACAGAGAGAGAAAGAGAGTAAGAAAGAGAGAAGAGGATCGACTTGATGTGTAGCCAAACAAAACTAGGGAACAAAATTGCTGAGTAATTAAATTCCTACCGGCTTTTGAGCAAAATGCCTCTAAGGTAACTTTGATGTTTTCTATGAAGTTCAGGGGGCAAAAATAAAATAAAATGAATAAAATAAAATACAAAAGCTAAGTTTTTGGAAGAAACTGAGAAATTCTCGCAAAGCTCGAACTAGACTCTCTCTCTCTCTCTCTCTCTCTCTCTCTCTCTCTCTCTCTCTCTCTCTCTCTCTCTCTCTCTATCTCCTTCACTTCACTGCCTCTTTGCCGTCATTCTTTTTTTTGTCTCACAAATTTACGTTCCTTCCTGTTTACTACATTAAACCTTCATTCATCCAGGCAGACTTTGCAGACAGAATCACATTTCATACTCGTTACTTTTCTAGAATTCAGAATTATTTGACTTCCACGTTAATCAACTAATGTTTCCATTTAACCACAGAGTGTCTTGAAAGCACTGTATTTAAAATAAATAAATAAAAACAACGGCATTTATTCCTTAGTAAAAAAAAAGTTTCTACAACAACATTAGCAGCAACAACAATAATGTACAATGGAAGGACGCCATCTTTTGGACAAGTTCCGTTGAACAGAATACCGGCATCAGCTTGATAAAATCTAGTATATTCTCATAGTATGAACATTGGCCAGATTTTATACAGTACTAATATCGAAAAGAATTCTTCGAGGAACTGAACGGACACACAATAATATTAATTTAGCTGAAGCTCCCAATACCCATAATTAACATAATAATAATAATAATAATAATAATAATAATAATAATAATAATAATAATAATAATAATAATAATAATATAATAATAATAATAATAATGAAAATGATCAGACAAAGATCCTCTGGGACCATGGTATCAGAACAGATAGGGTGATACGTGCAAATAGACCAGACGTGATGTTAATTGACAAAAGCAATAAGAAAGTATCACTCATTGATGTCGCAATACCATGGGACACCAGAGTAGAAATGAAGCTGAGAGAAAAGACTGATAAGTATCAGGACCTAAATATAGAAATAAGAGGGGTGTGGGATATGCCAGTGGAAATTGTACCCATAATCATAGGAGAACTAGGCACTATCCCAAGATCCCTGAAAAGGAACATGGAAGAACTAGATACTAAAGTAGCTCCAGGACTCATGCAAAAGATTGTGCTCCTAGAAACAGCACACACAGTGAGAAAATGTGAGGCAGAATGACAGAAATAGCAACTACTGTGCGGCAGAACAACAGCAATAACAATTACTGTGTGGAATGAAGTACTTTGTCTTTATATATGCTATTTATATCGCCCTCTCACCCTTTTCTATAGGGATTAGTAATGTACGTGTTCCTGTGTAACCTACAATCCGTGTTGTATCCATTCTGCTGTTACCCTTGTGCGTCCCTTACTTTCGTGTATTCTGCTCATCATGTTAATTTCAGCCAAGTCCAGGGTGCGCATTCATACTGTTTCTGTTGAAGATGTTTCGACAACTATGCCAGTAGCTGTAAGGAATTATTTCATCTTTTCAACAAATATATATATATATATATATATATATATATACTATATATAATATATATATATATATATATATAGATATATATAGTATATATATATATAATATATGTATATAATATTATATATATATATATAAATATAATATATATATATCTATATATATATATTCATTGTTTGTAAACAAAAATTATTCTAGTTAGGTGATTGTAATCATTGTAACAGTATGGTATTTTATGTTTAAAAACAATGATCGGAAGGCGTTTTATAAAAGTATCCAATTTCACTCTTGAATTGTCGTATTTACTTTTTAAAAATCTGCTTACTTTAGAAAAACTGGGGTTGAGGGATGGGTTTGACATAGCACTGGAAAATAAACCGTCTATACCATGACATATCATTGGAATTATGTACCTTAACTAAACTTGAGCTTTGAAACTGGCATCAGTTTCTGTGTCTACATCTATAGTCACTATTTTCCTCTTTCTATTTGCCAGAACTTTGTCCGTGACTCCTGTTTGACGTTTCCTAGAGCAATCTGTCCTTCACCCTCTCCAAGCGACACAGCTTACCAATTTTAATCTGCTTTATTCGTAGAATGATATTTTACGGCATTAGTCCCTGTGGGTAACTTTAGAAGAAAAAAGGTTTAAAGTTTTAACTTCACTCCTGGTATATAACAAATGCTCGCAGATACAGTATCACCAAGATTTATAAAACCGCTAAAGAGGAAATAAGGTAACTGTATAAACACAACTACTCTTACACGTATACATTCACCAACACAGCGAGACAGACACTCACACACACACACACACACACATATATATATATATAGATATATATATATATATATATATATATAATATATATATATATATATATCTATATATATATGTATGTAGTATGTATATATATATATATGATATATATATATATATATATATATATTATATATATATATGTATATATATATACATAATGTATTTGTATTTGCATATATAAAAGATTGTTTGTTTGTATGGTGTTTTTACGTTGCAAGGAACCAGTGGTTATTCAGCAACGGGACCAACGACTTTACGTGACTTCCGAACCACGTCGAGAGTGAACTTCTACCACCAGAAATACACATCTCTTACCCCTCAATGGAAAGCCCGAGAATCAGAGTCGCGGCCATCGAGGTGGCAGGCCAAGACCATACCGATCACGCCACTGAGGCGCTATATATATAAAATATACCCACGTGTGCATAAAATTTATGGTGCATTTATGTAACGATAATCATCTCATATTAAAAGACTACAAGAGACCTTTAACTGCAGTCAATATTGCTCCTGAAAAGGTTTGTAATCGTCCAAATAGAATAAAATCGAGAGATAATTAAGGACTGAAAGTTCACTGAAAGATATTTTTACAAAAAAAGCATACTTTCAGCAAAGATCTGGCAGAAATTATATAGACAAAAGAAAATACCTTTTAAAGTACTTTGGCTGGCTGACAGAGTCGTGCATTTCTCTGCAAAAGTTTTGGGTATATATATATATTTGTATGTAGAGAAGTACTTATATTAGTTTATTAAAACCTCCCTGCTGGAAATGGGCAATCGCTTCATATGCAAAGACTGACTATTAATGAATTCATTCACTAAGAATGAAGCTGATAAAATTAAAGTTTAACACTAAAGTGAAGTAAGGTTATACATTAAATGCTATGAAAACACGAATAAGCAAATTATATGGAAATTGCACGCCGTCAATATGAAAAGAAATAAAACCTTTTTTTTTCTTCGTCTTCTTCTTTATTCTGCCAGAAAGTGCGACCGGAAGCTAAGCTGTTTTCCCGTCAGCCTTATTCCTTGTCAGATCATATCAGCTTTTTGAATAAGGCCGACGTTTCCACGGTTATTTATTTCCTTGTACTAGGGCCTTTCCTGGTCATTGGAAAATGAAAGTTTCTGGTGAATAAATAAATAAATAAATGAATAAATAAAGAGAACTAAAATCAAGGATCTCCCACATAATTTGCATTCAGACATGCTTACCATACGTATAATCATCTTACGATGAAGCAAAAACCTAATGAGCACTTATCAAGCACATACACTTTAGATAGAATATATACTAGCTTGCCAGTACCATTTAAATGGTGGCAATAAAAAAGTATGGTCGAGATTGTAAGTTTCAACTCAGGGATGTTGCATACTGTCCCGAAGGCCGGAACGAAATGCAGTACTAACATTCTTTACACTGGATTCATTACTAATAGTCGGTTAAATTTTAGAATGAATTGTGTATTGAAGAGTGTAAGCCATGATTTCGGTATGTAGACCATATTCTGGCTAGTTTGCCTTAACAAGTGTATTTATGTTAAAACCTCTTCGGTAAACTAAACGATTCAGTCCCGTCTATTAAATTAGGATAAAAATAGAAAAAGATGGTTACCTCCGGCTTTTTAGACACGGTTCTCAGACATCCACATGTCACTGTAAACTTAACATATATAAAACAAATAAAGAATGCCCTGGTTTCTTTGGCGCAATCGGGTTGTCTGTACAGCGTATAATGCAGTGTGAAACTCTCAGCCACAGACAAGGAAACGCTCAGCCGCGGCCCGTTAGTGGCCTGTGATGTTGGCACTTATTACGGTACCAGACGAACGATCATGGTTAACCTTAAATAAAATCAAAACTTCTGAAGTTAGAGGGCTAAAATTTGGTATGTTTGATGTATGGAAAAAGTGCGGACGGACAGACAAATAACCATCTCAACAGTTTTCTTGTACAGACAACTAAAAAGGGAACAAACAATTTAATTTACAAACATCATTATTGAAGAAGTCATATCAGCATAAAAAATCTGACTGATAAACTGTTCCTAAGAGCATTTAAAGAAATGAGGTAACGGAAAATGGAATTCCTTTTATAACTGTAAAGTTACTTCAAGTAACACGAAATCTGTATTCTATATACGTAGCCTCTTTTCTTTTTGAAGAAAATGTTGTAAAACGTTACTGTATACAACGAAAATTATTTTTCAGTTTCAGTTTGATAAATGAAACCGACATGGGGTGACAACTAAGAGGTAATCTTGCAATCTTCATGCTCTTCATTTTACTATGTCTAATGTCAATATAGCAGCAATTCATTGAAAATCGTTTAAAAGCATAAAATCTCTCTGTAGACAAATTTCAACATATCTTCGTGCGCACCTCATGGATGTAAACCTCGTTCTTTAAAAAAAAAAAGTATATAACGGGGATAGCTGTAGAAAATTAAAATTACCACTCTTTTTTACAAGAGTGCATCTCAAACACACATACCAGGCGTAGGCAATTGCACGTTAACTTATAGCATGAAAGGAATTACGGGAATTCTTATTCCAGGAACTTTCAGCGACCAAACTGATCCATTTAGCAGGATCAATGGAAGCTAATAGGATTTATTGGCGAAAGAAAATATATTGAGGTATGAAACATGAGAGAGACAACATGGAAGTACAAATAAGGTTGGATGTCCGGGAATATTAGGAAAATATAGTGAAGTCTTTTTGTTTTAATAGAGGGTAGAATTGCCGCGATAATAATTACAGATTCATCGCCAGTCAAGTAGTTGGAGAAAACCCTGACCAGAATGAAGTGGTGTTGGTTTATAAAAAAAGAACTAATAAAGAACTAATAAGCAGCTTTTCTGGGTCATAAACTTCAAAAAGACCTTTACTAAACGGATCAGCTTATACGACCTATAAAAAAAAAAGAAATAAAAACCTTTCTCTTTGAGGAATGACCTAAATGTCACTCACATTCTGAGGAGTAAGTCGAGTAATCTGATTATCGTGTTAGCAGGGTTCTTTCAGCGTTTTGATAATACGAAGCAACAGTTTTCGTGCGAAGTTACCTGCCGCTTTCGAAAGGAAGCTGTCATTTTTTTTAACGCACACAAAATATAAAATGGTGACTGTATTAGATTCCCTGCAAAGATACATGAAAGTGCATTCCCTTAGTGTCGGAGGTAGGATTAGGAAAAATATATTACTTCTGAAATATGTGAGCAAAGTAAAAACATGAGTTTTAACTGGCGCCACGACCCAGGGGAGGGGTAGTCACGAGGCAGATCAGATTCGTTATTACTGCTTTTCATCGATTTATTTTTGGATAAGTCATCAATATTTGGAGAATTTTGAATCTCCATGGTGGGTGCAAAGTTCGTCATCTGTGCCAGAAGAGCACCATCATAGGGCCCATGGGTACTCGAATCCTTACAACTGCTAGACTTGAAAACCTTAAAAAGATATCATCAGCCTTTCATGGAGTTTTATTCTTCCACCAATGCCACAAGTCAGAAACCGGCTCCCAAATGTTCGCATCCCTACCCTACCCTACCCCACAGGGGATGGCACATGATTAGAGTGGCCCAAGTTTAAGCCAAACCTGCTCAATAGGACTGAGAGTATTACAAGAATACAATCATCTTCACCCTAATCACATTAAGGACAAACCGGATAGAATGCCGAGAGTCCTAAACCGAGATCCAGACCCCCATGGAATCAGTGGTCCAGTCTTGCAGAACAGTTCCGCCTTAAACTCTAAGGTCCAAACATTATAGAGCAGTTGATGGTCCCACCTCCGTTCCCACTATTTAGCCTCGGATATAAACCCATTCCCAGCTATGATACCTTTTCCTATTTGTCAGGGCCAATAAGTTTTACAGAAAGTGGAAAATGCCATAATATTACTCCAAATGAATATGTAAAATATATGGTGGTCCCTATCGATATAGTCGTCCCATACCGAGGGTGGTGAGATTATGCTTTCTTGAATTGAGATTTGAGATGGAAATATGGAGGCCTAATAATACAACTGAAAATATGCAGCAAAATGGGATAGGTGACATTGTTGGATCATGGGTGAATGTGAAGTTGGTACCTACCATTCTCCTCAAGCATACTTTGATAGAAAAATTCTCGCGTGCCGTTATAGGAGACACTGTAAGTCACACTTCTACGTGGAGTTAAGAGTGAAGTTAAGAGTGCATTGTGGTTACAAAAATTACATACGTATCTGGTATAAAGTGACCAGTAGATTCTCATCATACGTTTCAGCCTAAAAGGTAATGCACGATCAAGTACTAATCTAAAATGGAGAAGATGGCCTATGACAGCTCCAGTACATGTTATCTGAATTCGACAGGAAAAGAGTTATGTCTTTCTTCGTGGTCAGGTAATTATCATTACCTCACTATCATCTGACTCCTCAGCTTCCCCCTACGATAGGAGATCCAAGGAAAGGAAGAGGGTAAAGACCTACCAAAGAGAGAGAGAAGATATTCGCCATTCTGTCACTCATTTCCGGAGAAGGAGCAGAGATAACTGGCTTCCTTCCAGTGACTGACAATGCTGACGCTCCTGTTCCATCCGAAATTGTACTTAGCGAAGATATCACCGAAGTAACGCGAAGTCGATAATAAATGACATTAGCAACTTAAATCATGGTGTGCTAAAAATTTTCAAGAGAAGAGGTACGTGTTCCAAACGTACCAATTAGCCATCATGGTGGAGGTGGGTTAATGCCGAACACTAAATACAATTTCCCCGCTCTCGATGTGTCAATAACCACGTCAGATTCGGAATTAACTTATACCTCTCGTGATGGCTCAGTGGAGTCGTTGGAAAAGTAATGTGTTAAGTGTTCGAGACTCTTCCGTACCATTTCAATTAGCACTTAAAAATTCCCCTCTGGTGATAATTCCCCTTCTGGGATATTCCCGAATTAGCGCGAATTCGATATTAAACGACATTTCTAGCTTAATGACGTGTATATATATATATATATATATATATATATATATATATATATATATATATATATATATATATATATATATATCAGAAAAAGCACACTGCACAAAAACAAAATTAATGAGATAGCCAGTAAATACCCAAAATTAGACCAACAAATTAACAAGTATATATTTACGAAAATACAACTTATGAATGAATAGAGACAGGGGGAGAGACAGAGAGAGTCTCTCTTGACCTCTCACAAGCTATTTCGATATTTTTCGTCTTTTCATCCAATGGAGGAGCTTTCCAGACGGACCATTTTCGCGATGAGAGGCCGTGAATGTTTCCTGTAATAAATTTGGTGAATAGAGCGAACGCGCCCTCATTTCATGAGTATAAAATATTTAGTACATTATCTTTTTTTTTTTTGGCCGAATACTGGCAACCGTTGATGACAGTTCTTTAGATATACAGGTTTTGATATCATCCCTTCATTAAATTATGTCTACTTTTTCATTCTAAACGATACTACATATATAGCATATATATATATATATATATATATATATATATATATATATATATATATATATAATGTGTGTACCTGTATACTTTATACACACACACATATATATATAATATATATATATATATATAATATATATATATATATATATATATATATATATATATATATATACGTATATATATACTATATATATATATATAATATATATATATATATTTATAATAAACATAAATATATGTGTATATTATATATATATCAAATGTATATGCTTAATACATAAATATATATATATATAAATGTATACATATAATATAAATATATATATATATATATATATATATTTACAATAAATATATAAAATATATCTAAACTGTTCTCAAGCATAAAGCGTGACCATTTTTATACTGAAGCCAAAGACTGAAAATTAAATGACCTTAAAACTCAATCTACAATCTTCAAATGGCCTAAGCTGGTCAGTGTCCATTTTTACATACTGTATGTTAGTGAGCGAGATATTATGTAGTATTTGCTATTTATTTCACATTTCTCGGGCTTTTGCTTTATAATATCCGTTATCTTTCCTCTGACAAGTTAACTGAGACATCATAAAAATCAGAGTACGGAGGATTTACCATTTTCACTTGAATCTAAGTCTCACTGCAGCACCACTCTGATCTGTGAGTATCCCAGGAACGTAGCGTCGACCGTGGATTTCATGCCGATTACTATTCAGGCGTCGCGTGCCAGGTTTTGCATAATTTAAAACCTATTATTCTCGGCGTATGCTCGAACCTAATCTTGTCTTCGTGTCCTTCAATAAATACATAGAAAATTTAATTTTGGTGCTTATGAAATCACGCAAAGGAAAGTTAATTTATCGTCTCTCGCAAATAAACAGTCGTCGGCCTAGTGCTGGAATGAATCATTTTCATAAAATTTTGCATTTTTTTTTCTATTTCTTGTGTATTGCCCTTCTTGACACACAATTTCTATAAAAAGTAAATACTAGGAAAGGAATCCCATATATTTACAAAGTGTTCTAAGGTAAATCTCTTCTCTTAATTGTTCAAGTAAGCATATTTACCCTTCCCCATTCTCGCTGTCGTAGGGATTGGTAAATATGAGTTCCAGCTTTCTTTTAAAATCTGTCAACTTTAACCATAATTAAAGGCAAAGAAAAGCTTTATTCACATAAAGCCACGTTTGTTTTTGTCGTAAAAGTAAATCTACATTTGTTGTCTAATTCAAGTGCTGAACTGAGGTGTTTATTGGCTAAGCGTTCATTCGTTCTCTTTTAGAATTTTAAAAGACCATTGACTAAGGACTTTCAATCTTTTCTTTTGTTAAAGACAAAAAAGAAAAAAAAGGCGGCCGTAAAATTATACACCGCTTCTGTTGAAGAGGCTGGGACAGAAATAGCTCACCCTATTGGTCTCTCGCCCTGCAGAAAAATAACGATTAAAGCAAGTTTTGAAGCCACATAGAACCACCTCCTTGAAGCAAGGAGGGTTAAGGAACTAAGGATTCACCCACGAGGACATAAAATCTCCCATCTCGAAGCGAATCTCATAAAGGGCCGATCAAACCAGCTGACTCTCGAGGCTGTAATTTCCACGAATGGTCTGTGGAAAAGCGAAATATTAGGAGTACGCCTTGGCAAAATGGGTGAACGCCATTTACGCTCAAGAATCTCTCTATGGAAGCATGTAAACGTATGACTAGTTTAATACCTACTACTCTCCCCTGCTAACAATATTAGTAACCTGACCACTTTGAAAAATGCAACGTTTATAACCATTTTATCTTGATGCTAATAACAACTTTAAACTACAGAAGAATATTATTTTTGTTCTTTCATTATCATATGAAACCCGAGCCACAAGTCTGCAATTTGAGACTTCATATATTTACGCTAATTTATTAACAGATATTTCATGTGACATTGCAGTTTGACCTGTTTCGAGCCCAGATGGTACCGCTCTTCTAGCGTACCAGCTTAGAAAGGGAAAAACGGGTTCTTCACGTTTGACACAAAATCAGGTTAGAAGGACATATATAATAATAATAATAATAATAATAATAATAATAATAATAATAATACTTCAAACGAGAGGAGAAGTCCATAACGCCTGATAACCATCCTTTAAATTCCCGTCATTTTAAGATCGTCTTAGAGAAATTCCCAAGTTTCTCCCGCCAACACGATGACGAGGTAAACATTTACAGTATATGTAATGTAGCCTAGGCGTAGTGACTACAAATCCTTGTTGACACGGTATATTAAGAGAAATCTAACGGATTTTTCATTACCAGACTGTATATATAAAGGAACCTAAAACCTTTTAAGGTACCTACTAACCATTTCCAGGCCGTTGTGTCATAGGTTTTCTTGAATATCTTTTTATATATCGGCTGTATCTTCTTGACATTTTGGCACAGCCTGTTTTAGACCCTCCGGTAATTTAGGGCAATATAATGAAGTACCATAATTTATTGATTAAGACCGTTTCATCTTGAACTTTGTCACTTTCCTCAACATTCGTTGCAGACATCCGAACAGCCGTCCTTGGCTTAGCTAAAGAGTTATGAAAGAAGCCCCGCACACTCCTTTCTCTGTCTCAAGAATGGAAGAGTGTACTACGATGTGGCTTTTTACGTTTTTCATTTCCAAAATAGTTTATACATTAAAGTTTACTTGTATTTTATTGTTTTGAGAGGTTATTATAAACTCATATTTCATTTACAGTATATAGATACAGATGAGTGGACCGACAGGAAATTAGAGGGGCATTAGTTTACTGGTTTTCAGGTATGGTTTTTTTTTCAGGTATGTTCATTTTGTCGTCCGATATAGCTATGCAAGAGTACGTCCATCCAACTGTATTAGTTATGGTAAACATGTTGCGGTACTATCATCGTGGATGCTGCATGGCATTTGCATTACGACTATTCGCTGCATATAATGCAGAGAAGGTTGGCAATGGTCTAAGAATTTCTCTGAAAAGTTAAGTGATAATCTCTTCAAGGGTTCCCTTTAACATACATGCACCGGAGCATGACTGAATAATTTTAAAACTTTTTTAATCAAACTGACAATGATAACATTCTCTGTAACGATTTGTTGGGAACTTTTCTTTGTTTCGCCGATAAAAAAAAACAACAGTGGCGACTACCATGGGGAGATGCATGACTAATAATGTTCCTCCGTTGGCCGACATCCCTACTTTTACCATGGCTTCCTGAGCCATCGGTCCTGGTAATAGAAAATGCGCCAAAACCTTATCATATTAACAGAGGATCTGCAATATCTTATGATCAAAACTGGCCAACTAACATCCCATTCTCATGGTAATAAATAAAAACATACATGATATATAATAACATACAAACTATATGAAAGATAATGAATAGGAGATAGTTATTGTCGATAATTCAAAGCGCAAAAGGCCATATCGTAGTACACTCCTCCATTTACCTATAAGTTGGACTCTAGCTAAGCCAAGTTTGGATGTTCGGATACCTACAACGAATGCTGAAGAAATTGAAAAAGTTCAAGAGTAAATTGCCTTAACCAATAAATTCTGGTACTTCAGTGGGCTATATTGCCCAAAATTACCGGAGGGTCTAAAACATTCTGTACCAAAATATCAAGATACAGCTGATGAAAAGACATTCAAGAAAACCTATGCGACAACGGGTCTGAAAAGGTTAGTAGCTACGTAACCATCACCATCCAACTCTCTCTCTCTCTCTCTCTCTCTCTCTCTCTCTCTCTCTCTCTCTCTCTCTCTTTCAATTTGAAAGTTTGGTAAGTTCTTCCCCTCGCGGATGTGACCGTGCGAAGTTATAACAGCGAAACAGAAGTGACAATTTCTGAAAAACACATTCTGACGACCAGCCTCACAGTTCAACAGTAAAAGAAATGAGTTTTGCGTCCTTCGGTTACGCAAAAGGAAAATATCCTATTTTCTTTAAATTAGCATTAACTTGATTCCTTCCTTTTTCTCCTCTACTTCACTTTAGGGTTCGAGCAAGCGCTTGCGCGGGACAACCGACGGCCACAGAGACAATGATTACGACTTTTAGAAATTAAAATTCCCTTTGTTTACCAGATTGTGTATGTATTGTGACATTTCATTAGGGAAACTGGTTGCTATCCAGGATTGGTATTTTTGCTATAATATTTGCACATATGATTAAATCCTATCGGGAAATTAACAAAAGGCAATTAATTTAATAAATACAAGAATAATATGACTGACTGCCTGCCAGCATGCTCTGCAATTTCCTGTAGTCAACTTTGTTGGAAACTGATTTCACTGTATGATTTATATTTTCTCGCAAAACATTCTCCAAGTCATGCAAACTACAAATACGTTTCTCCCCTTTATTGGTAAAAGTCTATACAAAAAGGATCAAAACTGACAAATACGAATTAAAACTTAAGAAACATAAAATTCCCTAAGTCATTTGTCCATGTAACTGAATTAACTAGAACTCTCCAAGAAAACTGGATAGAAAAATATCATATTCCTCCTGCCTTCCCTCAGGTAGGAATCACCCATTCTCCAGTTTTCTATACATGGGCATTCAACCAGCAACTCACTAAAAGTTATAAGGCCCAATCGGTCATTCCAGTAGGGCAAAGGACTGCAACTCAAGTTGCCCTGTGCATGAGTGGGCCCAGTCTAAGACGATAAAAGATTGAGCACCACCTCCTTAAGATATTACAATACTACTTTCTCTCACCCTACACATTTGCCATGAAAACCATCAAACTTCATTTCACTTGGCTAATTAATCCATCTGTGCTCTATATGCCTACTTTTATTCTAAGCTTCGTATCTTCTTTAAAAATATTCATTTACGCAGAAGCCAGGTACTATGTCGTACCTCTAAGTAAATGGATTTTACTTCATTGTGGATTGTATCCCCATATTCATTTACCTTCTTTTGTGAATTTTCTTTTTGCATTAAACTCACACGCGCACACACAATATAAATATATATATATATATATATATATATATATATATATATATATATATATATATATATATATATATATGTATTTATATTGAAGAAGTATTGAAAGCAGAAGTAAAGAAATAGGAAAAACCCTGCATCAAAGAAGTCACTGCCACAACAATATATATATATATATATATATATATATATATATATATATATAATATATATATATATATATATATGTGTGTGGTGTGTGTGTGTGGTGTGTGTGTATGTATATATATATATATGTATATATATATATATATACTATATATATATATTATCATACATACATACATACATACATACATACATATATATATGCATGTATGTATATGTATGTATATATATATATATATATATATATATGTATATATTATATATATATATATATATATTGTGGCATTGACTTCTTTGATGCAGGGTTTTTCATATTTCCTTACTTCTGCTTTCAATACTTCTTCAATTGCTACGATCAGTTTCGCCCTATCTCGGGCATTCTCAAGCAAGAATTGATATATACAGACATCCTCTGCCTTATTTATTCTGTCTAGCTCCAGGTGTGGAGCTAGACAGAATACAACAGTTACTCACAAACAACAGATCTGAAGACAACATGATACACTCAGAAATACACAAGTTTTTTGACAGATACTACGAGCAGGACAACACCACAGGCCAACATGATGAGAAGACAGGACAACAGACAACAATGTACTACCAAACTAACTTTAACAACGAATATAACAACAACAGCAACATCATTAAGATCATTAAAAGAACGTCAAGCCACGAGCCCCCTACACCGACATTTTGCAAACCAAACCGGCTTGCATCACTTGTATGAGCAATAGCGAATGCGCACCCACACCTAAGGAGATGACCATTAATGTATAGCTTGGTTCTCTTAAGGTAGATTCTTAGATGAGCCCTATTCTCACGAGACGTTTGTTTGGCGGCCGCTGATTGGCTGGTACCGGGAGGTAGGCAGCTTCCAGCCAATCAGCGGCCGCCAAACTAACGTCTCGTGAGAATAGGGTTCATCCAAGAATCTACCTTAAGTGAACCAGTTATAGTATATGAATTCACTTGCCGCGAGGAGGAATGTAATCCTTCCTGGGAAAACTACATAGGCAAAACATCTACAACGCTCAGACGAAGATTACTTGACCTCAGAAACACGGAAGCCATCTTCCAACACTACACAGACAAACACAAGAAACCACCATTACAAGACTTGATAAATAACACTAAAATAAAATAAAGGTGCAATTCATATCGGGACATAACAATAACAGAAGCAGTTTTTATAGCCACAAGCAAACCATGGTTTCCATACACAAACCGAAGCTGATCGTTCTTTATCGTCAGCTCGAATGAGAAGAGGGACCCAAGGGCAAGGTCAACAACGCCCAGTGGAGCCACGGGAGGACACCACCACGAAGGAATTAATCATTTTAATGGGGATACAAGATGTAGAAGAAGAATGTCGAACTAACACAGTAAATTCTTCATATGTAGTAACAAATTATGTAAATAACTTGTAAAACAAACATTGTAAATGAAAAACATGGCAACCCCCTAATCCAACCTTGACGGTATAAATAAAGCAGAGGATGTCTGTATATATTTTTATGGGCTTCTCTATGAGCAAGAGCCCGTGCTGGCATAAGGCCAGCTCAATCAAAAACAACATCTGTATTTATTCATTGTTGCTCGAGAAAGCCCGAAACGAATCGTAGCAATAAATGGGAAACACCGCCAATCTGTATACTTATCCGGAACTTTGTAAAAGTATTCAAAGAAGAAATAAGGAAATATGAAAAAATCTGTATCAAAGAAGTTAATCCCACGAAGGCGATTGCCTATAACAAAAATTGTGAAAGCGAGAAACTCTGCCTGAGAAATATATATATAAATATATATAATAATATATATATATATATATATATATATATATATATACATACATATATATATATATATATATATATATATATATATCTAATAAAAGGAGCCCATAAAAACACCAAAATATAGAGAGAAAAGTACTATAATTTCAGAGACTGCTGTCTCCCTCTTCAGGTAGATGAATGAGAAAAGTTTACAGAAAAGGTGGTATTTATACAAGAGGTCCATCCACAAACAAGCCATTTTAAGTCACCCCCGCTGATAATCTTCCTTTAATCTTCTTAAGGGTTGGTTGAATGAAGACGTTGTCGATCGTGTCCGAAATCCATGCTGCTTTTGAGGTGTTCATTACCTGCCTCTCTTTTATTAAGGCCGATTCCATCATTTGACTCTTGTACGGCAGTTGCTGCTATAAATTACATGTGACAAATTCCAGTTTATTCTATGGTTATGTTCATTTATATGGTTGAAAATAGCCACGGAGTTCTGTTGTCCATACCTAACTGACCGTTTGTGTTGTATTAATCTCTGGGGAAGGATTTACCTGTAAATCCGATGTAAGATTGGTCACAGTCCTGGCATGGGATTCGTTATACCCCAGAGTCCTTTGGAGATGTCTTTTGTTGGACGTTAATCAGGGATTTGGCTAAGGTGTTTGGGTAAGTAAATACAAAAGGGTTCGATTTCCGAGGGGGGTTGTTATTCTCTTAATCGTGTCCAGGTGGGGAATTATTATTTTATTGTTGGGTGTATCTCTGGTCTTGTCTTTAGGGGGTCGGTAGAAAATTACGTTTGCTTTGTGAATTGCTTTCTCAATTATATGGTCAGGATATTTTAAAGACGAAAGTTGCTTGCGAATTAGTTCAAATTCTTTTTCCAGGAATTCTGGGGAACAAATTCGTAAGGCTCTTAAGAACAAGTTACTAGCTACACCTATCTTGATAGTAATGTCATGATGGCTAAAGTAGTGAATGTATGAAAGTGAGAACGTTGGTTTTCTGTATATGGTAAATTTGTATTCTGTCGTATCTCTGATTATTAAAACATCAAGAAAAGGAATTTTGTGTCTGTTTCCCATTCAACTTTAAATTTGATGCTGGGCACTAATGTGTTTAATTTCGAGAGGAATTCATTGAAACTGCCCCACCTATGAATTCCTCTCGAAATTAAACACATTAGTGCCCAGCATCAAATTTAAAGTTGAATGGGAAACAGACAACAAAATTCCTTTTCTTGATGTTTTAATAATCAGAGATACGACAGAATACAAATTTACCATATACAGAAAACCAACGTTCTCACTTCATACATTCACTACTTTAGCTATCATGACATTACTATCAAGATAGGTGTAGCTAGTAACTTGTTCTTAAGAGCCTTACGAATTTGTTCCCCAGAATTCCTGTAAAAAGAATTTGAACTAATTCGCAAGCAACTTTCGTCTTTAAAATATCCTGACCATATAATTGAGAAAGCAATTCACAAGCAAACGTAATTTTCTACCGACCCCCTAAAGACAAGACCAGAGATACACCCAACAATAAAATAATAATTCCCCACCTGGACACGATTAAGAGTATAACCAACCCCCTCGGAAAATCGAACCCTTTTGTATTTACTTACCCAAACACCTTAGCCAAATCCCTGATTAACGTCCAACAAAAGACAACTCAAAGGACTCTGGGGTATACGAAATCCCATGCCAGGACTGGTGACCAATCGTACATCGGAGTTTACAGGTAATCCCTTCCCCAGAGATTAATACAAACAAAAAAAAAACAAACGGTCAGTTAGGTATGGACAACAGAACTCGGCTATTTTCAACCATATAAATGAACATAACCATAGAATAAACTGGAATTTGTCACGTGTAATTTATAGCAGCAACTGCCGGTACAAGAGTCAAATGATGGAATCGGCCTTAATAAAAGAGAGGCAGGTAATGAACATCTCAAAAGCAGCATGGATTTCGGACCACGATCGACAACGTCTTCATTCAACCAACCCTTAAAAAGATTAAAGGAAGATTATCAGCGGGGTGACTTAAAATGGCTTGTTTGTGGATGGACCTCTTGGTATAAATACCACCTTTTCTGTAAACTTTTTCTCATTTCATCTACCTGAAGAGGGAGACAGCAGTCTCTGAAATATAGTACTTTTTTCTCTATGGTGGTGTTTTTTTATGGGCTCCTTTTATTAGATGGAATTCTGTTGTTACAGAACATTTTTAGCAGTCATATATATTATATTATTATATATATATATATAATATATCTATTAGTATATATATTATATATATATAATATATATATTAACAAAAAATTGTGGAAAGCGAGAAAGAAACTCTGCCTGAGAAATATATATATATATATATATATATATATATATATATATATCTATATATATATATATCTATATATATATATATATATAAGTCATATCACTTTTCCGTGATTCATATACATATATCGAGCTACAATGTCCTTTAATATCTAATTCGCTCTACCTCGGAAATTAATATATTTTCATATATGCTTAACCGAAGGGGAATTTTTTCTCGATAATAGACTTGCCTGGATCGGGGCGCGATCCCATGATCCTTTCAAATCCAGGAACGTCAGTGAAGCTTTTACCTACTACACTACCGCGGTAGTGTAGTAGGTAAAAGCTTCACTGACGTTCCTGGATTTGAAAGGATCCTGGGATCGCGCCCCGATCCAGGCAAGTCTATTATCGAGAAAAAAATTCCCCTTCGGTTAAGCATATATGAAAATATATTAATTCCGAGGTAGAGCGAATTAGATATTAAAGGACATTGTAGCTCGATATATATATCTATATATATATATATATATATATATATATATATATATATATATATGAATAATTATCACATCGAACCGTGATCCATTTATATATCAATTCAAGCTACAAATGTCCTTTAATATCTAAATTCACTTTACCTCCCAAATGATATATTTTCATATATGTACCGAAGGGGAATTTTTTAATTGATAATAATTTCGTCCCCCCATGGGGGATCGAACCACCGTCCAAGTGGGACGGGGACGAAATCAGAACAGTCAGTGACGCTATCCCGTCCACTTGGACGGTGGTTCGATCCCATGGGGGGACGAAATTATTATCAATTAAAAAATTCCCCTTCGGTACATATATGAAAATATATCATTTGGGAGGTTAAAGTGAATTTAGATATTAAAGGACATTTGTAGCTTGAATTGATATATATATATATATATATATATATATATATATATATATATATATATATATATATATTATATATATATACACGAGCCTTTATTCTGAGTTATATTTTTTCTTTCATCACAATTCCTCATCAGATCTTCGTTAACTTTGTCAATATAGTAACCATGGACGCCGGCTTTTGGTCGAAAATAGAACGACACAGATCTAGTTTAAGGTCAAATGTCACCAAATTGGTGAAAAATAGAGAAAGGCTTCCGGATACCTCTTCAAATTTGATCTTTTCAAAAAAAAAAACTTTTATATCGTTTCATCTAGTTCTATTCATACGTCACGTCCATACCTTTGGGAATTCTGTAAAAATGACAGATTGTAAAGCTTAGATTCCGATTTCTGAAGAAACGATAAACCACGAGTGACTTTCGAGATGTCGTTCGAAGGAACTTCGCCTCAGCGCTCCCTCCATAACAACATAGTGTTTCACTGAGTTTCAAACTGTTGGATTTACAACAATGAAACAATTCTCTGAATAGAGTATTACTGTGACCTGCAAAATGAGTTAAAAGTCTTGGCAGAACCGACATACTGCTGCATTCTACAATTTCAATGCGCGTATCTTTATTCCCATTTGATAAACCTCTACCTTCTCAATTTAGAAAATATGCAAATAGTTCGTCGTTAGTAAACGCCTGAGGGGATCGTTTGGAACATTCCTTAATTGATAACAATATACACATCTCTGATTACGAAATTAAAACATTTTTTTTCTTGGGAGCTTTCATATATCCTTAACTGTAACTTTTAACTAGGACAAAAAATTCACTTACTTTGTTCATCACCAAAATCCGCAGACTCAACACCAATCATCAAATGATGTCCAAAGTTCACGAGTATCTGAAAATAGAAGGAAATAATTTTGACTATTTCGTTATTCATTAAAGTGCGTTTTTCTACATTTCATAGGGGTCACTATAATTTTACTGTCAAATTCATTTTCCCTGTGCCAAAAAATAAAAATCAACACCATTAGCTGCTCCATACACCTCAGACTGGAATCTAAATATTCTCACTATTAAAAAATGTCACATGAAACGTTTTTTTCCTGCTAATGAATCCAGTTTGACCTAAAAGCAATGATCACAAAAATTTTATTTTCTTCGGTTATATACCTCATGGTTCCGAATATTCCAAGATTTACCTTATAACGAAAGTCGAAGTGGTTTTACATAAACGTAAAGTAACGTTGCCTAGCAGAGAGAGAGAGAGAGAGAGAGAGAGAGAGAGAGAGAGAGAGAGAGAGAGAGAGAGAGAGAGAGAGAGAGTGTTCTTTGATATATGGTATCACTTGACATTACCTTTTCTATAATAAAAAAAAATCTTTAAATGTAATAACTATGTTAAACATAGCTATAGGTGTTTATTGAAGCATGTTTGATTTATAGATAGACGAATAGCTGGATGGCACTCACAACCCGTGGGCAGGCACTAAGGCCTGCAGGACCACTCGCTACTGTTTTTGTCAACGGCCATTAAAAAAAACATCCTATATATATTGTTTCTTCGGAGCATAAAACTGTCTTCAATCCGAAATGTATAATCAAGTAGCACTAAAAACAAGGACATCATCTCCACACGAACAGCAAAGTGCCAAGTTTTTTAGTACTTGCTGAAGATGCAGAGATATTTAAAAAAAAAAATTAGCTTAAGCACGCTTTTATTAAAATTAATCATGTCTACAAAAATAAAAGCCTGACGCCGAACATGAAAAAAGAGCGCTGCAAGAAAAGAATATTATATACATGTTTTTTTTTTATTTCTTGTGGCACTTCCTTCCATGTTTGGCACCAACTCTTTTACTTTTGTAGACATGATTAATTGTAAGAATATCCTAGTATGTCTCAAAAGATTCATTTTTCACTTTTTAGTGACCTTTAATAAAAGTGTGTTTTAAAAATATTCATTTTATTTTATACTTCTTAGTTTCGACATAAATCGTAAAATGTTTATGATTGTAGCTAACGAAATTAATATCCTGTCGAGCCAAAGAAGGTCTGAAACCCGTAGTTATTTACAGAGTCAAAGAAATTTTGAAAAATCTCAAGAGTTTCAAACAAATTCTGAGATACTAGGAGAAGTCACTGCTGACCTACTGGTCATGTAAGGTTGTATTGTCACCTGGATTGAGTAAGCATGCGAAATTTCAAGTCCATCAAGAAGGAAACAGGTCGAAAATTGAATAACAAGATTTGACCTAGATTGACAGGACAGACAGTCAAGTTAAATAAAGGCATGTAAAAATTCCAAGCTCGAAAATATTTGCCCATAATAAAGCTGTGAATAGAGGTATTTAGCATATGGCTATAGCCTATTTAATACAATAATCTCGCATAACTTCTTTTCAAGTGATACTCACGTTGTGTCCGAATTCAACTTTTTATTATCTTTTATAAGTTGTCATTGCACAAACTGCATGATGTTCGAAAAATTCATTTAAAATATTAACTGTCATATAAAGTCACAGTTTTATAGCATTTTTAGATGCTTTTTGTGAGTTGTCATGAATAACCATTAATGCAATCACTGCATCATTGCCACTTTTCAAAAAAGCTTTGAAAACTGTGAAAGAGCTCAGTGTCTCAATCCAGGGTAAATATCAATCATAGCTTGTGACTGTTCAATATTTTATATATATATATATATATATATATATATATATATATATATATATATATATATATATATATATGTATATATATATATATACATATATATATATATATATATATATATATATATATATATTATATCACACATATCCACAGGTGAAAAATAAGATAAATCAGGTGCCCTAGTAATTTTAAACAAAAATGAATACATAGAAAAAATGGAAAGTCTTTTGGGTGATAATAGCACTTATAAAGAATTAAATAAGAACCCGATAGAAAGTGTGAAAAGTGGTTTCAATAAAAGAGTGAAAAATCTGTTAAAAGGTAACGAAAGCCTTATAAAGAAGGTGTGTGTGACCTCTCCATCGCTACCGTATATGTATGGTACGATAAAAACCCATAAAACAAACTTCCCTGCCAGACCAATTATTAGCTCAGTGGGTTCCGCCTCTTATAAATTAGCAAAATATTTAGTGGATATCCTTAACCCATTGGTAGGTAACATCTCTAATGCCAATATTTAGAATAAAGTGGACTTGATAGATCAACTAAATAGTGTACAAGTTAATAGTGAATCGAAACTTGTGAGCTTTGATGTAGTATCTCTATTCACAAAAGTGCCTATTGATGATTTATTGGAGTTTCTATCGGAACTATTACAAAACAAACAACTGGATATTCCATTTTCTAAAAGCACCTTAATTGAACTGATAAAATTATGTGTTAAAGACTGTAAATCTGAATTCAATGGAAAATTCTACTCACAAAATTTTGGTATGGCAATGGGAAACCCTCTGTCCGCAGTGCTAAGTAATTTATTTATGGAATTTTTTGAAAAGAAAATTTTAAACAATATAATTCCACACAATGTACCTTGGTTTAGATAAGTTGACGACATAATTTGTGTATGGCCAGGGAACGAAGATGTAAATAACTTTTTTGCCAGGTTAAATCAATTAATACCATCAATTAAATTTACTATGGAAATAGAAAAATATGAATGCCTACCCTTTTTGGATGTCCTCATACGGAGAAATAGTAGTGGGTTTAAGTATAGTGTTTACAGAAAACCTACTAATATTTCTTCCTATGTACATTTCTATTCTGGACAAAACAATAAGGTTAAATGATCAGTGTTTGCATCCATGTTTTTAATAGCACTACGGGTATGTAGCCCAGAATATATAGATGAGGAGATAGATAAGATTCGGAATACAGGCAAGAAACTGAAATATCCAGATAATGTACTAAACAATGCATTAGAAGCGGCAAAAAAGACCATGTATCAAAACCAAAAAGAACCTTACAACAACAAAAATTTGCTTGTACTACCTTATAATAATATGAAAGATATCCCACATCTCCTGAAGAATTTTGGTGTTAATGTAGTTTTTAAAAACAATAAAACAATGAAACAGGTACTAATTAAGAACACCCCCGACAATGCTAAAGGATGTGTATATAAAATTCCGTGTAAGTCTTGTGACAACTTTTACATTGGTCAAACGGGGAAAGCACTGGAAAAAAGAATAGAACAACATAAACAATGTGTGAGATATGCACAGGGAAATAGTGGTATATTTGTACATGTTAGTGAGAACAATCATGCTATTAACTGGGAAGGGGCAAAAAAGCTGGTGTGTTCTAATAATGCATTGGAAAGGAATATCATTGAATCTAGTTTTATAAAAGAAAGTTACAACAATAATATGAACATCAGTCAAGGAATGTATAAACTTGATCCTTTAATATCAAAAGACATTTGAAAACTGTTTAAATTTTAAGGTAGGCTGTAGAGATATATGGAAATAGGATTGATATATTTGTAAACACAGTAGTGGTAATGAGATGTCCAACCCCGCCTCCCTGACACCTGTCAGGTGTGGACTTGTACCCTAAGCGGTAGTATCCCTTGAGAATTTATTGTAAATTTTAGCCAAATGATTTTTGAAAGCCACTCCTACCTTGACACCTGCCTGTGGGTGGATCTGCAGTCTCAAACGATTGTGTGTATGTTCGTCAGTACTGTCTTTGTAGTATATATACTTGTGAATTCTAATACTATGTATCAGTCCTTTGTCAATGGCTTGAAAATAAAGCCGAAACCGGTCAGGACCTACACCCTGTCTCTTATTTTTCACCTGTGGACATGTGTGATAAACGAAACACGTGCTAAAGTGATTATAATAATATATATACGCACACAATGGGAATATCGAGATACACACGGAAAAGACCAAATGATCAAGTTTATAGGGAGAAATCCCTTTGGACAGTGCTTATAGGTTTCTTGAGTTTATGCAATTGGACTGAAGCCCACACAAAATCCAAAGTTACATCCTTTATCTCTAAAAGTTGTAGATATATATAACGCAAACCATCATGCTCCTCAAATGATATCATTTACCCTATGGAAACTTTAGCATGACACCTTTACTGTTGTAAATGATGAGAAAATGTGAAAACATTGGACCAATGAATGAAAAATTCCAACATTTCATTAACTGGATATATTGCTCAACAACAAGGATGCTCCCTTGTCTTTGATAGTGAAACATTCATACACATTAACAACAATCAACTACTAATACTGCAATCTTCAACAAAGACCCAGAAAATAGATTGGTTCTTATGCTTGAATTGGATACAGAAGTAACTTTTAGCAAAATTATTTGGATCCAAGATGTTCAAAATGAGCACAAAAGCTGTTAAGCCGAAAAGAAGCAATGGAGATCACCTTAATGTAGCTCTACAAATTAAGATACCAAAACTGGATTCCATGCATTAGCCAAGTAGTGGAAAACAGATTTCCATGAGTGTATAAGAAGTTTTAATACAAAAAGCCTTGAAGTTCACTCCAAAAATACCTACCATACAATGGCAGTCAGCACACAGCGGGAAGGAGACACAAGAATTCTTATTCACACTGTACATGCAAAACACGAGATGGCTATTAAACTGAAAGTAAGGATTGTTAATATTGGCGTTTTCATTATTGCCTGAACATTGACAAAGACAGCTAGGTTTTCTAAAACAGCAAAACAAAAGGTTAACTCTGCCTCTTCCAGGCTTACCTTTGACAAAGACATCTAGGTTTTCTAAAACCACAAAACAAAAGGTTAACTTTGCCTCCTACTGGCTTAACCTTTGACAATGATGTTCTAGTTTTCTAAAATCACAAAACAAAAGGATAACTGCCTCTTCCAGGCTTAACCCACCTAGGTAAGTTTTAATTGCCCCAACAAGACAGGGAAGTGTTTCCTATTCTTCTCCACTAAAGAGGTTTAATTGGAATTCTTACAGTTCTCTGAAAAACTTTGCATTAACCTCATTCTCAGCTCTAAGGCAAAACGATAAAATAGCACTTCCTTTACAACAGCCTTAAGGATTGTGCTTGAAATAAATTTAATCTTTTAAATGACAATAGGGCCAAATAAAAGGTTCTAGTAAATAATTCAATGGAGCTCACTCCAGAGGCCTGAAAGAATCTGCAGATAAAATTTCTACCGCTGTGTTCCTTCTGTTTGACTGTTCATGTTTTTATGCAATCACTCATCTGCCCTGCAAATTCTGAAATTTATCCTCAAGAACAGTAATAAAAATAATCAAAGAATCTGATACTAATTGTCAAGACGGGTCATAACAGACTCCTCAGAACATACACGGGTACCTTTTTTTAGTGTCAGCCTTGGATAACATGGGTAAGCCTCCTGCAAATAAACTGCTGTGCTTTCTTTGGCTTTTTGGGAACTATTATATACAATATCCCTTTGTTGGAGAAATTCAGGTTAGGATTTCTCAGAATATACTCTAGTTTCCTTATCCTAAGTCAGGTTATAATAAACTCAAATTTGCTTTCTGTTTCAGCAGGTAAGGTTATTACCAATTGGAAGTCTTCATAATTTCCCCAAGTTACTCTTGCTTCAAGTTTTTCTTTAAGATAGGTCAGGTCAGCATCTGGGGAAAAAGCAGTTTTCCTTTGTTAGCTCAGATCAGATTAACTTTCTTAGGCACAATAAACTATTTCCATCAGACAGGTACGGTTGTGGTATCCGTATCAATGCATTTTCAACCAACATATTACCGGATTTCTCTGTGGAACACATATACACATTCTTCCCAGAAAATTTGCCTATTTGCTGTATTTTTCTATGAGAAATATCCACAATTTCCTGTTTTTTTATCAATTTCATCATAAAATGCACTTTTTGTGATAAAACTACGAACAAAACAGGTATAAACATTTTTAGTGGGTGTTTCTTGAGTTATAGTAAACAAAATTGGCAGTTTTAAACATTTTTATGCATAGGGATTTCAACTATTCACGGATTCTAGCTATCCACAGGGGGGGTGTCTAGTAAGCATCCCCCGCAAATACAGGGGGAACACTGTATTATGGTAAAGGATATAGGGTATATTCCCTCTTTCTTTTTTAATTAATTTTCTGCTAGGATTCTAACATTCATTGGCATAAACATCCATTTAAAGTAGATTTCACTTAATTGTACATATTGATTGCAGGTCCCATGCAGAACCAATGGCATTCAGGCATTACGTTATGTGACTTTTTCTGCCAGAGCATATGAAATGTCCCCATTAATTTCAGCTATATATAAGGTGACACTTCATCTAACATTACTTGAAACAGTGGATGCAGGCCCCTCAAATCTGAAATTAGTTATCAATACCACAGCTGTCCCTGAAATAGCATGTAATGGTTCCAGTTTTCATTATTTACAGTTTATAAAGAATTTTAACTTCAGCAGAGACAATTTCACTGACTATTTAAAAGCAAACAGCAGTCAGTCATAAAAAGTATGTTTTACCTTCCACTTATCATCAAGGCAAATATTATTTTATTTTGAATGCTAACAAAGAGCCTGTAGATTCAACCAGCACAGGTTAGAAAACTAATATCTTAAGTGTTTTTTCAAAAAATTACAATTTTTCACTTCTGGGGGACAAAGTTGAGAAACTGGCAGTGATGCTACCCAACAAATATAATGTTAGGGATGGATTAGGGATATGTCGCTATGTGATACACAGCCTCTTGTAACTAATTATTCAAAAGATTCAAAAGATTAACCATTTTCATATGGAACAAGCAAACATGGGCCATGAACTTGAAATTCAAGCTAATAGGTTTATGGCTCTTTAGGATGCATGGTGGTGTTGGACATGTTAGGAGGGACATGGCACAAACTGTTGTTAGGTTATGGAAATGTTCTGTCATGTGCAGCCTTGTACTTCACTTGATTCTGTAGCCCTTATCCAAAAACCTACATTTCCCATTGAAGGTTAGTGCCTATTACTGAACTCTTGATACATACCACCCTGTGACAGTTTAGGAAGGACATGGTACTCTTTGTGAGGTTAGGAATGACACAGTGTCCTAGGTTAGGTTAGGCAACATTAGGCTACATGCATTAATTTTTTCTGTACTTCTGACCCAAGAACCTTTATTACCCACAATAGGCTATCACCCATTATTGAACTTGTATGATACACAGCACAATGTAACAGTTTGGCATGGACACAGTGACCTTGGTCATATTAATAAGGACTTGGCATTCTAGGTTACCAACAGTCTTGAATTTCCTTTGTTTCTGCATCCATCATCCAAGAAACCTCTATTTTCAGTGAGCTAGTAGCTCATTAATAAATTCATGTGATACACAGTACAACATGCAGGTTTAGGGTGGACATGATGACCTTTGACCAGTTATAAAGGGCATGGCACTGTAAGTTACAGTAGATCATGAAATGTTAGGTTATGTTTCTTTGTCTCTGTAACCTACATCAGAGAATCATTCCAGATATGTGCAGCCCTACATTCTATTGTTTTAGTATCCTTAACCCAACAACCTTAGTTTCCACAGTAGGCTAGAACCTCTTTACTTAACTTGTGTTTTGCAGCACAGTGTGCCAGTTTACGGTCGTTGTCATGTTATGAAACATATTACAAGGTCATGTGTAGCCCTGTATTCCATTGTTTCAGTATGCCTCCTTCACTCAAGATCCTCCATTTCCCATAATAGGCTGGTACCACCACACTAATGAGCTCTTAAGAAAGAGCACAATGCACAGTTTATGGTAGACACAGAGACCTTTGTGAAAGCCAGTGAAAATTCGATTTGAGTTATCTCAGGAGTACACACTGTTTGTCAACTTTGCTTTAGCAGAGGCAATTTCCCTTAGTATATAAGGGCAGGTTAAGTTTTAGGATGAGGAAACTGGTTTATAAATTATGAAAATCTGGCTATAAGGCAAGCACTGGGACACTTTCAACCATTCTGTGCTCAAGAGAATGAAGAGAGCCTATACTACAAGGGTAAAATACCGAATGGCCGGCCTCTACCGTAGTGCGACCACCTGTAACCCATCGAAGCAACACCTCGAGACCTCCACTTTCCTCTCGAAGTAAGTTTTTTCTCCCAAGTCACAAATTTAACGCCATCATTTCAGATTTTCGGGAAGGTGGTCGCGCTAAGGTAGAGGCCGGCCATTCAGTATTTTACCCAAAGCGTTTGGACAGCAAGATGGAAGGAAATGGAAAGAGGTAAGGTAAAAGTCTAAAAAGCAGGTGGAGCTTGGGGTCGAAAGGGTGCTTCCACGTGGGGTGCACTGACGGTACTAACCACCTCACTACGGGAACAGACATGGTTTTCCTTTACAAGCCATGTCAGGCTATGTTATTTCGGAAATGTACGGTTTCTTTTGTTATCTACCTTGCTGTCCACGATAGTCTACCCAGTGAATTCCTTAATACAACCATACCAGTCCAGATTTCCATAATTTCCCAGCAATTAATAAAATACGGTAGATCCAAGTTACCTAGGTTAGGTGGTATCAGCAGCGGGTCAGGTATTCAACATTTTAGGTCTTGCAAATTCCAGAAGCATTAGATTTGCCAGGCCTAGGCTAAAACTAAAAGTGGCAAATACGACAAAAGCAAAAAAAGACAATAATTCAAAATTACTTAGTGTAAGAAAATAGTAGTTGTTTTCTGTTGTGAAAAATCCAAACTGACTAAAGGGTGACACCCATCAGAACCAAATAATAAAATACTAAACAAGAACTTTACCTCTCACTATAACTGGTTCACTTAAGGTAGATTCTTGGATGAGCCCTATGCCTACGAGACGTTAGTTTGGCGGCCGCTGATTGGCTGGGAGCTGCCTACTTCCCTGTACCAGCCAATCAGCGGCCACCAAACAAACGCCTCGTAAGAATAAGGCTCATCCAAGAATCTACCTTAAGTGAATCAGTTATAGGCACTGTCCGTAGTTCATGCATATTATTCAAACTTAATCTTTAAGCACAAATCAGGTTAAATTACAAGAACAGACGCGACATAAGACATTTACAAACAAAGATTACCAGCACTATAAAACTATACCACAAAGAAATGAATGTTTACATTTCGTAATAGGATGAGTTGCCAACTTGCCATAAAAATTAAGAATTATAGGTTAACGCCTATGTAATTTTTTCTAACATGACTGCAGTATTGTGGTTAATTAGTTTCATATACCTCCAAAATAATTTTACAAGACAATGAAACGTAAGAAATAGTCCTTAATAGAGATCTGTTCGGGAAACTTGAGATAAAAGTACACTAGTAACTAATTGATAAGACAAGCGTCTCAATGAAAAAAAAATGGAACGTCAATGAAATAGGGTGGCGATCACCCTGCCGAGCGTGTGACCTTGAGGGCCATATTGAATGGTCCCTATCCCACTCAGTACTAAACTGAACAAAAAGACTTCACTGCTTTGCTGTTCGTATCACTTAAGTTACAATTTACAAAATTGTGGTTATTACTTAAACTGATAGCTCCTCACTGGGCGATTGGTTTTCGCACTCGGCTGCCAATCCGGTGGTCCGAAGTTCGATTCCCGGCTCTGCTAACGCGGAATCAGAGGAATTTATTTCTGGTGATAGAAATTGATTTCTCGATATAGTGTGGTTCGGATCCCACAACAAGCTGTAGGTCCCGTTGCTAGGTGACCAATTCGTTCCTAGCCATGTAAAAATATCTAATCCTTCGGGCCAGCCCTAGGAGAGCTCTTAATCAGCTGAGTGGTCTGGTAAAACTAAGATATACTTACTTTTTTTACTTGGACTGATTGAAAACTATGAATACAGTGACATTATATAGAACGCAGAATCCATTTCAGCGGATCACACGAAAGGAATGTAAGCGGTGAGGTTGTTATCTGAAAGAAGTGCATGAAATGCCGTATAAAATGATGTTTGCGGGTTATCATATAAATTTCCGGTAAAAGATTGGTATATACATGGTTGCTAAAGCGACACGATATGCTGCAAGTCATTAAACTTGCTGATAAAGTTGATTTTGAGTACCATAATGAATAAAAATAGCTTTCAAGACATCCAAAGAGACAGAAATATTATTAAATAAAATGGATCGTAACCCCCGATGTAACAAATTATTGTTATCATTATTATTATTATTATTATTATTATTATTATTAGTAGTAGTAGTAGTAGTAGTAGTAGTAGTAGTAGTAGTAGTAGTAGTAATTAATTAATTAATTATACCCTATTCGACTGGGTGGTATTTATAGTTGGGGTTCCGGGTTGTATCCTGCCTCTTTATGATAACTTGTCTCACTATTTGCGCAGTTTCTAATAGCACGCTCTTCTACATGAGCCAACAGTATGAATATGCCAGGAATATGCCAGGGAATTCCGAAAAGTCTTATAACAGAAGTTAGTAAACAAAGCCTATAGAGTCCAGCGTTATTTCGAAGTTCATTACAGCATGAAAATGTTTAAACATTGCATAAGGTAGCGTGATCAATGCCCGAGTTTTCGAACAAAACTTATCAGTCTTTCATGTCAGCGCTCAAACAACCCCGTGAATGACTGGTGCCAAAGGAGACCACGATGCCATAGGAAGGCACGTTGAGGGATAAAAGGCGACGTCACTTATATGCAAAACATTCTCATTCCATCGGGATTTCTGGCCTACGCTTTGGCCAAGAGATTGGCAACTGGGGGAAAATATTGAAGATCGGGGCAGTTGCTGATAATTTTCTAAAAATCTTTTTGATATTCCTAAATTACTGGAACAACTGGTTATCAGAAATACATCATTAATGATGCTTACCGAGAAAACCAGCTTGCAGAATTGCTGGGAGTGTGGTTGGTCGACACATATAGATAGACACATAGTTAATCCTTTCCATAAATCATAAGAACTCTCGGCATGATCCCAAGATCCTTGAAAAGGAACCTGGAAAAACTAGAAGCCGAAGTAGCTCCAGGGCTTATGCAGAAGATCGTGCTATTAGAAACGGCGCACATAGTGAGAAAAGTGATGGACTCCTATAGATAGGGAGGCAGGATGCAACCCGGAACCCCACAGTATAAATGCCACCTAGTCGAATAGGATGACTGATAATGATAATAATAATAATCTGTTACAATTCAGCGTTGAGTGCCCCAGGAACGACAAATTCCATTTTCAGTGAAAAATTTCACCAAGAAATACGCTTCCAGCTTCATTAGTATGTGACTGATTATAAGTGCATATTATAGGTGCTTTTATGATTCCTTTCATGTCCGTGATCAAAGGTAGGGATGATAGTGAACTAGGAAAAGAGGAGAGTATCGTGGAATTCGTTGTAGGCTCTTATGTTTGCGCAGCTTTCAAGAGAATTAGAATTTAAAATGTCATTTTTGCTTTATTTTTGGGAGTGTGGCGGGTTACGATCTCTTTTATTTAATAATCTTTTTTTGTCTCTTCGGGTGTCTTGAAAATTATTTTTATTGGTTATACTATTGGAAATTAGCTTTGCCAGCAACTTTAATGATTTGTAGCATATCGTGTCGCTTTAGCAACTATGTACTTACCAATATAAAGTGCTTTAATCAATTATTTTTAGCGAAATTTTTAAGATATACCGCAAACATTTTATACGGCAATTCATGCGCTTTTTTGAAACCTACAACCTTCAAAGCTTACATTCTATTCGTGAAATGAACGTGGGTTCTTTTCTGCATTTTATATCTGTCATTATATTGATAGTCTTCGATCAGTTCAAATAATAGCCACAATTTTCGTTAATGTTTCAAGAAAAGTCGTAACCTCAGCAATACGAACTGCAAAGCAATGAAGCCTTTTGTAGTTTTCAAAAGAGATCACAAAACTTTATTACCTATATATATTCTTCTATGATGACTTTTGTCGCTACAGGGAAATGACGGGAAACTATACTCTGTTTTTTTTTCCATCTGTCCATCCGCCTGTGGTGTTTGCGCATGGTAACACTGCGTCCCGGTCTTTAAATAATATCCTATTTCGAATATTAACGGTCTAATTTGCATACAGTAAATTATTAAAACACTTTTCAATTGCAAATGTACACCAAGATATCCTTTTATTCAACTAAAACTTACACATAGCGTAACTATTTAAAGCCTGGGACGCAGTGTTACTATGCGCGACCACCACAGGCAGATGGACACATGGAAAAAAACAGAGTATAGTTGTGCTCGTTTTTCCATCGGTATTTGTTTTTGGTAATAAGTTTTCAGTAGAAGACGCGACCCAGCTATTTTTCTTAGGTCAGAGACGTTTCTTTGCACGGAGGAGGCCTCCGCAGAATTTTTGTAATAACCGTGGAGCAGACGCAGCGCTGAATGCCTCTCACGGCTGCATTACCTTGGTCTCATCCCAAAATACCGTGCAGCCATTCATTCATAAAGCAACCACGATTCGCGTATCAGTCTTTGCCTTAGTCTTTCCTTCCAAGAATAACAATGAAGTATTTATACCATAGGGCGAGTCACTTGATGCTGCTCATAAATGAACATCTAAAATTCTCTCTCTCTTTCGTTAGCAGTGAACTTATAGGCGAAGGAGAAAGATTTGTAAAGATTTCGTGATAACTGACAGATTTAAATAAAAAGAAACCCGAGGTGGGGCTGGAGGCTGGCTTCTTAAAGACAGGTCAAACTTAGTTATGGTTCAAAGTTTAAGAAACCTGCATATGCAGCATATGTGTAGTTGTATTTTATATCTCGGAACACTGGGAAACTAAACGTTGTTTACAATGACTGAGGAAAATAGGAATTATAGTGTCAATGTTTTTGGTCGAGCTAATAATTTACTCTGTAAAAAACGTTTTCTATATCTTTAAGAACAGATATCAGAGAAGGATTTTCTTGGTACAAGGGATAGGCAGGTTTACGATCTTACTGAGAGAGAGAGTTAACTCTTTAATTGGAAATATTTCCAACTGCAAACTGCCACTGAAAATATATGGACTACTCTCCACGCCCTTTCTCTCTCTCTCTCTCCCATGCTACAAAATTAATTCTGGATTGACAATGGGGAATTGCTACGATTCCTTCCGACTCTCGCTCGGTTATAATCTGAAGGATTTTTTTTTTCTTTCTTTTTTTGCTGTGAATTCTAATGTTTTAAACTCACAGTGGAGTATATTTCAATCATAAGTGCTCATATTTTGGGAACTTTTAAATAAGAAGACCTAAAATACATAGTTCCAGCTAACACTATATCTATAAATCCTTAGAAAATTTCATAATTACTGGACCTATTTCTTCATTTTCATTCACAAATAATGTTCCATTCTACCCGCATAAGATCTCCATGAAATAGCGCATTATTGCTCACACATTTTCAGATGCTACTTAAATGTATAGATTCATAAATGTATACCTTTCTTTTATTAAAGAGAGCCTTCTGATATGACATCGTTTCAAAAGTGGCTATCAGTGACGCAGCACAAGTTACGTGGTCCAACCCGAAGGCCACTTAAGTAAAGGCGCTGAACCCAATTAGCGTTCGATCGAAGGCTTGCACCAGGCCTACACACTACGAAGTAACCCGAGAACTCCCTGGAGTATACGGGAAGTTAATTTGATTTACACTGTAAGTACTATCGTTTTAAGCAGGCTTTTACTTTACAGGAATTTAAGCCATTAACACCCACACACACACACACACACACACACACACATATATATATATATATATATATATATATATATATATATATATATATATTATTATTGTATATGTATTTATGTATGTGTGCCTACCTTCTGAGAACTGATGTATAAGTAATTTTAGTGTTATTTTTAGGGTGTAAAAGCTCACCCTATTTCAGGTATATATATATATATATATATATATATATATATATATATATATATATATATATATATTTAGAGAGCAGAGGAGGTGTTAAGAAGAAAGAAGGAAAGAGTCAGGGAGGGTTGGAGAGAGAGAGAAATTAAGTGAGAGAGAGAATAGAGGTCGTGTTATGGAGGAAAAAAAGGGAAAAAAGAGAGAGAGAGAGAGAGAGAGAGAGAGAGTTCCAAGGAGTTACGAGGATTAGGATGCCTCAAAGACCAGCAACTCGAAAGAGTTTGGTAAGGTTTGAAAAGTTTGAAATGTCGACAATGGGTTTAGTGATATTACCCATACCCGAAGAATCATCTACAACTCTGGCTTCAATAGATAATAGCTGCAATTTATTTGCTTCTGATAAGCAACCTAGAAAACTAGTAGGCCAAGAAGCATGAAAATCAGCCAACCAAGAAGGTCCCTGAATCCAGAAATTGAATTTCTTTTGAAAGTCTTTGAAGGTTAAACCCCTTGTTAAAAGATCACTGGGATTTTCTTCACTCTTGACATATTTGAAATGAACATCTAGGGTCATGCTCTTTGAGAATATTGTCTTTGAATAACGGCACATCTTTTATTCTGTTAGGTGTGAATACATTCTTTGTTGAAATGGTATCTGTGAGTAACCACTGTAAGACAATTTGTGAATCAACTGCACAAACTATTTCCTTGAATTTGATCCATTTGAAAGAATCCATGACAAATGGTAAACAATTTAAAGCTAGATAAGCTGCCATGAGTTCAAGGATGAGCAAAGTTTTAGCCTTCAAAGGCGATACCTTCGATTTTACATACAAAAGTTGAGATTTACCATCACTAATACAGTAAACTGCAAATCCATAACAGGACTTTGAAGCATCACAAAAGACACACAATGAATTACTTGAATCCTGATGTAAACACTGTCTAAGGAATTTGAGGTAAAACAACTGAGCAAGATCAGTACAATGATCGGCCCATTCACTCTGAGCGGATTGAGGAATTGTTTCGTCCCAGGAACATTTGTGACGCCATAAATCTCTCATCATGAGTTTACCCTTAGTGGTAACAGGTAAAGCAAGACCAAGGGGATCGAACACTGGAAATTTGAGACAAAACACCCCTTTTTGTTGACACGCCGAGATCAAGACTGCTACTGGACAGTTGAATAACATCTTCACCTGTCAGATATTTGTAACCAAGCACTTTCTCATAATTGTTACCATCAGTCACAAGGGTTTGATCTTGCATCAAAACTTGCAAGGCAGTGTTATTTGAGTTCCATGACCTTAAGACAAAATCCACCTTCTTGCATCCACGAAAGGGACTGTTGGTACACCTCTTTAAGAAGGTCAATGGAATTCCTTGTAACTACAAAATTATCAACATAAAAATTGGACTGAAGTAACTGAGAACAATAATCGCTGCAGAAATGACTAGCATGATGTTTGAGAACATAGTTCAAAATAAATGGACTAGCATTAAATCCAAAAATTATAGTTCTATACCTATAGGCTACTAACCTATCTCCTACCTTCATGAAAAAACAGAACCTGTTTTTATCCGCTTCACTGACAAGCATAATCTGCAAAAAGGCTTGCTTAATGTCACTCAACATGATAAAATCATTTGACCTGAAATATAGCAACAACTGTACAATATCCCCCAACAGATTAACACCAGCAAAGGCAGCTTCATTCAACGAAGGTTTATTGTTTGTCTTGAGTGAACAGTTGAATACTGGACATATCTTAGTTGTAGTATTAGGGTCTTCTTTGATCCCTGGTCTATGAGGAATCCAAATATACTTATCAAAGGTTTGAGGATTCACATCAATTTCCTCAATGATGCCTTCCTTCAACTGATTTTGAAACCCTTCTTGATAGGCATCTAACATGCCCTTTTGTTGTAGATTGCTAACTACTCTATCCAGAATGGATAAAGCTACTGCATGATTTGATGGAACTTGATCAATCAAGTTCTTTTTCCATGGGAGATCAACATGATATTTATGATCCTTGAATTTAATCCTCTTCTTGAATTCATCAGCCACTAATAAGTCAAGTTGTGAATGTTGATCAACATTATCAGAACATCCCCACAGACTCTAAACTGAACATGTTCTCTAAACCCTGTTCCACTTCACTATCAGGAAATAAAGACTCAAGTGGGGAAAAATATGATTTCTTAGGGTGCATAATGAAATTGACAAGGATTTCTTGCACATTCCCTTTGTACATGTCTACATATTGACACATTCATTCTCTTTAGTCAACAGACTCTGACACTGCATCCTAGGTTTGGATTGACTTTGAGGTAAGAAATTTTTAACGTCACCAAAAGGCACTAATCCTTCAGATAACTTTCCATGCAGAACCCTGCCTGCATTTGACTAAACTAAATTCAGGGAAAAGTTGCTAAAGATCTACCCCAATAAGACCTTGGACTTCAAAACTTTCCTTATAAGCTAAATCTGATTCAACTAAGGAAATGCCCTCTGATTGTAAAGTACTCAAAGCAGCATCCAGATTAGACACTCTGAAGTTATGACAAAAATCGACATCTGCCAAAATAGGTATTTGAACATTCCTACCACCAGGAGCTGTGAGAGGTTTTGAAGATGAACCTAAAAAGGTAATGAACTCATAGGTAATATCAGACATGAGATGGGAACTGCATATATTCATAGCAATCTCTTAGTTGAGATAACTTCTTTGACTGCCCGTATCTATAAGGCACCTAACGGTTTGGTAGGCCTTATCGCCTTGAAATGTCAAAGTGATGACAGAAAGTAACAAGGCTGAAAACTTACCTATGTGTGTTGTACACCCACACAAGTATGAGACTGAATAGTCTGTTTAGCCTCAGAGACAGGACATAAAGGTGAAATATGAGAAAATGCCTTACAGTGCACACCAGCTTGTGACATCTTGTTTAACTTGCCAAGACATTGATCAGCTAAATATGCTGAACTTGATCAAACATAGCACATACCTAACTGCAAACAACGTTTCTTACGTTCATCATAATTGTTAAAGGCAGTACAATGAGACATATTATGCCCTACTTTCTGACAAAACTTACAAGTTAGACCACTTGGTTTGGAAACACTTTCCTTTGGCTTTATTGAAGTGCTGAAGTTTTCTAAAGTACTGGTATGCTTACGAATTTTATTTGCATCGATATCTTGGATTTGGGAACTCTTGACTATAGCAGTAGACCTTTGATAATTGACCTTGACAGGTTTACTTGAAAACTCAGACTTGTTTACGTCTCTCTTTTGATCAGGATTTGAACTTTCAGCTTTAGAACCGACTGTACGCATCAGCGTTTTGATGATATCATTATAATGTTCAAACAAATCTACTATGTTGGGATAGTTATTATTGACTTTATGAATCAATTCCCTCTTAATGGAAGGAGGCAGCTTAGAAAACACAACATGACTCAAAAACTTGTTACCTGGAGTACCCACAGTAAGAAAGTCAACCTTGTACACCTTCAATTCATGCACCATAGACCGAACTTCATTGATATAAGTCCTCAACTCAGTAAAGGTAGGGTCATACTTAGGAAAACCACTAAGCTGAGATTTTCAAGCCTCATCAACAACGAATTCTTCGTCAAGAAATTCATTCTTCAACAATTGCATAGCTACAGCATAATTATCATCAGAGACTGAGAGGATATCGATAAGCTTAAAGGCATTGCCCAAGAGATAACTCCTAAGTAAGTGAGTTTGTTGGTATCTGACATTTGCCCACCGGCATTGATGAAATTCTCAAACTGCAATAAAAAGTTTTTAAATTCAAGCTTGTCATCTGACTGACCATCAAACACCTTACACTGTAAACGAGGCAACTTGACTGACGCAGTGACATTATCAACATTAGGTTTCTTATGGTCATTCGGAGGTTTATGAATTTTACCTAACCTTACACCAACTTCATCTGCATATACAGCTTGACTTTCAAATTCATTCTGAACCACAGGTTCTTTAGGAGACATATCACTGTCATAATAAACATCTAAAAAAATTTTCACTGACATTCTCAATTTTGCCCAGGAAGGACTGGATACATTTCAGTTTGATTTCAAAATTTTCCTGAGTACGGTCACCTACAGGTGACTTTTCCAATAGAGCAAGAGCAATCTTAACACGAGATTTAAAACCCGCTCTCTTCCTAACCAAAGGGGCAAATCTTGATCAAGGGCTTCCGTTGACATTTGGATAAACTAGGCTATGCAGCAAAAATGGCTAGAACGTATTAGCTTATAAATAGGCTACACTTAACCTAACACGGCTGTACATCAACACAAAGCAAGAAAAATTTTACCTAGCCTATGGGCTATGCATTTAGAACACCGCAAGAAATATTACGTACACACTTGGCCCTACTAGGCCACACGGCAAAACAGCAAGAAAAAATTATACCTAGCCTATGGGTCAAGCATTTAGAACACAGCAGGAAAAAATTATAGCTACTTACACTTTGCCCTACTAGGCTTCGCGGCAAAACAGCAAACACTTAAATAATTTAAGGGATTCAAAGAAACAAGCCTAGGTGCACCACCAAAAAACGCAAGGTGATACAGTGATGATGGTTAATTTGACATTCTGAAAAATTACCCACGTTCGTGTGGAAACAAAGGTAAACCACCCGTTTGTTCTGTCCGTCGGACGTGTGTGAGCGAATTAACTAAATTTAAAACAATGATGAAGCCGTGAAGGACAACCATGCTCTCGCGCTTTCGTCGAAAAGAAGAAATTTATGTGAGAACTATTTTTTCTAATTCCCTTTGAACGGAGCCTGCGGTCCCAAATGAATTTACGACTAAGGGCTTGCCACGAGGTAGGAGGTACATCGGTTTTCGACGAAAATGCTTTTTGTCGAAGAATAGCCGGAGATCTCCGTGAATGCGGGAATTCTGGTTAATTGAATGGGTAGTTCATTCATTAGATTTAACATATTCTTCAGAATGAGGGAAGCATTCCCTATAGCCACTTGAGACGGCCGTTACTTGAAGGCCTCGTGTTTCAGGTGATGAGCCTGTTACGAGGGAAAACAATGAAGTGAAGCGAAGCTTTCTTGCCCGCGAATTTCCACGCATGCCTCGTGATACCCTTTATATTAACTTTATATGCATCTCAAAACAAAAACCTTATTTCTTTGATTCCGACTTGATTAGTAATACTTGCAAGACAATGTGCAGTTAGCAAATAAAGGAAATAGTCAAAGCATTTATATTTATTAAAATGACAAAAACTTAAATGATTTAAAATTTCTCACAGCCTCGTGAGAGGATGGATGTAATCTTTCAAGATCATCATCGGCATAAACATTTTTGCGCCAACTTTCCCCTTTACGAGGATAGACGTGAAATGAGTTCGTCCCACTCTCCTCTGATCCTGTATAGGCCATATGCTCTATGAGCAGCGCCATCAAATTCGCGCCGGGTTTAGTCTTCTCTGTGAAAGATAATGACTTCATATCTCGGGAAGTCTCTGCGGGCAGTTCTTGATAATGCTGGATCAATGGCTCTCCGTCTCATCAGTCACCCCACAATTAATCCGGAGTTTAGCTCGCTTCATCTTGATCGTAGGATAATGGTTCGGCGCTCTCTTTGTGACTGTGCATTGCTACCACCCTTTTCGCCACGTCATATTTCTCATATTTCACATTGTTTCTATTACCCTCGAGGGTCGGTTGGTATCATCAACCTCACGCCATTTACTTTTGGATTCCTCCGTCTGTCATGATTCATTTGTTCTTCCTAATTTGAAAAAGAAAGTCCGTTGACACGACTCTTCTTGGAATTACCTGGCTTGATATACGTACACTGAAAAGCATAACAAAACTCGAACAGAATACAAAAACGCTCAGATGTGTACGCGTAGTTATTGAGTCGGGGAAATGAGACAAAAGCTGATGTCATCTTGTGACAGAAAACCGGAACATTTGATTAACTAAACCAACAAGAAGAATAGGAGGTCAATATGCTTTCAGGAACAAAAAGATGAAAACATTTCTTCCAAAAAAGCCTGCGAACGCATGGAATTCGTCGGTTCCAAAAACGCCATTTCTGAGAAACACTTAATGAATTTCAAGCATGAGTGATTCAGATTAGCGGGAGTAACTGTTTAAATGCAACACAACGAATAATCTCTCTCCTCAGCAAGATTCCATACGTGAACATTGCAGTAAATTTCTGGTTACTTAAAGAACTTTTTAGAACTTAAAGAATTTAAAGTTATCTGAGTATACTTACAGTTCAGGTACTCGTCTAAAGAGCCTGAATGTAATGTCAGTTCCTTATTGTGAATGTTGCTGAATGTTGCCCAACACAAGCAATGATCCGAAAAGAATCCCCGAAGCAAGATAAGGAGCATCATCAGTGGTTTGAAGGTTACGTGGTCTTTACGTGACCGTTATGAATTACAGTCCTCTCAAAATTCGTTAGCTGGACAATGGAGAGAAGAGGAGAGCGTCACAGACTTATTATTCTACATTTCTTTAGTTATTCAAGAGCCATGTTGCTGACAGGCAAAATTTTTCATATATATATACTATATATATATCTATATATATAGATATATATATATATATATATATATATATATATATATAGCTCCTCTTAAGTTGTTCAAGATCCATGCTGCTGAAAGGCAAGAATTTTTTTTAGATATTTATACAGCTCCTACTAGAAGGTTAAAAATCTAGGTTAAAAAACTGAGGTATAAACATGAAATAAGATACCACATCTGTAAGCGTTATTAGATTACAAACGAAAACTTGAGAACTGAAGTTACTCAATGACTGATCACATTTTTTTCTATTTAAAAGAAATTATGAACGTAGCTTGAATATTCAGAATATTTTAGCTTAGTAATCTTAAAAGCAATATGATACAAATTTTGGTAAAATGAACATTGAGGACATATATTACGGTAGAACTCTCATCATCACCTCCGCTTGGAGTGTTCGGAGAGAGAAAGAGTATACTCTTAATCCAGTAGAAAGCAGAAAATGAAAGATGTGTCTATCAAGTTTCCCTCTTGGCTACCAAAACCTTGAATTTGTGATGAACATTGAAGGGTCTGTAGGACCACCTGCCTGTCGATCTCTCTGTCTGTCACGTTTACTTTAACCACCCATTAATATGCTTTGAATTTACTTTAATGATGGATTAACATCTTTCAAATATATGAATTTTATCTAATGAAATATCTGTACAATTTTAGGTAGTTAAATAAGTAATATTGTATACTCATTTGCTGTCAAACAGTCTCAGAAATCTCAGCGCAATTTACAAGTTGGGAGACTAGAACATACATACCAAAAATTGTGTAATTTAGGAGTTGCAGGGAGGACTAAACACAAAAGGTGAAAAGATTCCTGGTATATGAAAAACATACCTATTTTATGTCACGTTTCATGGAAAAAATAATGTTCTGCTTCTTTCTTTCATTGGTTGCTGTAGGGTTAAGAATTCACATAACCCGTTCGAAAATGCTTTTTGTGTAGATGACTATTGGCATATCACAGGAGTACATCGTTCTCTCTCTCTCTCTCTCTCTCACTCTCTCTCTCTCTCTCTCTCTCTCTCTCTCTCTCTCTCTCTCTCTCTCGAATAACGTAATTATATTGAATGGAATTTTAAATACTGACAATGTAAACAACCAAGTTGGAATTTTAAACGACGTCTTTATATCGTGCCTAAACATTTGTGCTCCGGTTGTAACGAAAAAAAACGTTCGTCCCCCTGAGGGCGCCCTGGATAACAGATGAAATAAAGCGGGACACGAAAGAAAGAGACAGACTGAAAAGTGAGTTAAAAAATCAAACTTTTAACATCTCTCTGAAAGAAAAACATAAAGACCCGAAGAAAAGAGTAAATTCAAAGTTAGCTGAAGCCGTAAGCAGTATTACAAAAGCGAATATCAGAAAGCTAAAGGCAAGGTTTCTGCTACTTGGAAAATAGCAAAAAATATGCTATTTAATGGACAACAAACAGATAGGAGCTCTATGCCATTGCCAACAGTAACAGATGTACACTCTAAGGCTGAAATATTCAATGATTTTTTTCGCTTAGGTCGGGAAAAAAACTTTCGAAAAAACCCAAGAGGAAATTAGGAAATGTAATATCTCTACTGAAACAGTACGTAATATTCCAGTTAGAGAATAAGATAGTTTTAAGCCTACTCCTGTTGATTGTAATACTGTCATCTTAATTATAAAAAATCTTAAAAACACAAATGCCTTTGGATCTGACGGGATTAGCTTGCGTTTCATTAGGGATGGATTATACATCATTGCATTTTACCTTAAAGTTATAATTAACACATCCATAGCCCCTAAACAGTATCCGGAGTTATGGAAAAATCCCCACGTAATTCCTGTTTTTAAGAGTGGTGATATGGAAGACGTCTCTAATTATCGTCCTGTATCTTTGCTACCGATATTGTCAAAAGTTCTGGAAAAATAATTGCTATTCAATTAACTGATTTTCTGAAGACAAATGGTCTAATCTCGCAAAGTAAACACGGCTTCAGACCAAAATTATCAACTGAAACGGCTCCATTAAAAATATCAGATAAGATTTATGATAACATGGATAATAAAAAAGTTTCACTACTCCTTTTACTTGACCTCTCAAAAGCCTCCGACAGCGTGAATCATAATGTATTATTTGATAAATGTACATCACTGAGTATAGATCCACTCTGGTTTATGAATTACTTACATAACATATCCTAGTCAGTTAGAATGGGTCACACTGTGTCTTCTCGAAAAATTATAGAGTTTGGTGTACCCCAGGGCTCTATTCTTAGCCCAATACTCTTTGTAATATATGTCAATGATCTGGTAAAATCACTACCTAGCTGTTTCGTCATCCAATACGCCGACGACACCCAGATCTTAATTGAAGGAAATGTAAATGAAATAGACAAACTAATTCATAGGGCAGAATACATACTAAAGAGGGCCAAATACTACTTCTTAACTAATGGTTTGCTTCTCAATGAGAAAAAAACACAATTCATTTTAATAGGTTCCGGACAATGTATATCAGAAATTGGAGACAATGTGCAAATAGATTTTAATGGAAATATAATTAAACCCATGAAAGCTGTAAAAAAATCTAGGGGTTTATTTTGACAGATATATGACGTTTGAAACGCATATAGATGATTGTAAGAAAGTGATGGTTACTTTAATTTATTTAAATAGAGTAAAAGATTCATTTGATTCTTCTACGCGTAAAATAGTTGTTCAGTCGCTGGCTATGAGTATAATCAACTACTGTTTAAGAATTTGGGGAGTAACTGGCTCTAAACAAATGAAAAGGGTTCAAAAACTTCAAAACTTTGCCGCCCGAGTGGCTGTTGGTAATGTAAAAAAACATGACCACATATCCCCTTACCTCAAAAAATTAGAATGGTTAAAGATAAAAGACAAATATACCATAGATGTCTGTAATTTGGTATTCAAAACAATACGAAAAATCACTCCTGAATTGTTATATAATTTTCCAACAGTACACGCAGTTAATGGGATTTCTACTCGACAGCAGGAAAATCTGTATGTAGAAAGGGTGAAAACAGAGATAGGCTCCCGCCAGTTTAGTATTCGAGGCCTAGCATTATACAATAAAGTACATACCTGGCACAATTAAACAAAAATCCTCCCTCACTGCTTTTAATGTACACTTAAAGAAACTAATTTTAAATGGTTCCGATTAGTGTAAGTTTTACTGAACGTTATGCTTAATTGTCATATTAAAAGTGCTTTTGAAGGCACTACTGTACTTTTATAGATATTGGAATTAGTTTTAGATAGTACTTAAGGATAAGATGGCTTTTATTTACAAATTAAGATTTCCTTAGTCCTTTTAATCTAGTATGATTAATTTGTGTTATTTTAATACCATTTGAACATGACTTGTATTTAACACAACTTATGTGGTCTATGACAATGTATTTTAATATTCAAGAAGAAGAATTTTTACTCACTATATTTTCTAATAACAAGTATTTTAACTATTTGTAAGATGATTTTACTAATTGTAGTTTTATCTTATGAATACCCAATGTAAATATTGGAAATAAAGAATTATTATCATATTATTATTATTATTATTGCTCTCTCTCTCTCTCTCTCTCTCTTTATATATATATATATATATATATATATATATATATATATATATATTCTTACACATTATAATCATTTATTTAGTTTACAGGCGATTCCGAAGTGATTCAAAAATATTTTATTAGAAGCTAAGAAACTCTTCCTTACATTATAATCTGTATATTTAAATGGAAATAAAAGATCTTCAGCAAACAAAGAGTGGAAAGAAAGGATAGATAATCAAGAAAGATATTAAAAAAATGGAAGGTGTTCAGCTCTGACTTCTGTCTGGGACAGGATTATATATTAGGGTCCAGGGGGTATCTGGCAGCTCGTCAAAATGCGACTCGCTGCCTTTTCATGGCTTTAGGTGAAGTCATGAGAAAAGAAAAGAGGGTTTTATTCTGCTTTTTCCAGCACCGGTGCTTTGTGGGTGGTCTTAATGGTGTTTCTTTTGTTTAAAAAAAAAAAAAAAAAAAAAAAAAAAAAAAAGTGTCCTTCATTTTTATTTTAGCTCTCCCTCGAAGATTATTATAGTCATTATTATGACAGTACCCGAAAATGTTGAAATGCCGCTTTTGCTGAGACGAGACCAACGATTTTTCCGGATAATCTTATGATGGAAAGGATTAAAGATTATGAAAAGTGCATGAGATGCGCAGACTGTCTAAAGGCAAATCTCATAAGTCGAGTATGATTAAATCAGTTGTTCGTTTTCACATTAAATATAAAGATTCGTGGTCTCACATTTTCAGCAAGTGTAATTTTACAAATTTTATCACATAAATCTAGTAGGTGTCCTGAAGTACATACGTAAATACAAAACACACAAACTCACGTAAATGCTCTCATATATTATATATATATATATATATATATATATATATAATATATATATATATATATATATATATATATATCTTTATGGAGTTTCATTACTTTGACGGTTGGCATGAAAAGGAAAATCTTGAATTGCAGTAACCTATTAAGAAAAATAAATCACATTATAACTCCTAGCTGTTTTGCTCTATTGTATCTTGTAAATGAAAATGTGACAAAAGTTTGCAGTTGGCCAGAGTATTATATGATTAAATAACTAATCTTTGTCTAAAACGAGGCCTTCACTTGAACGGAAGGTAGGGTTCGTGAACTATGTTTTAAGGAGTTTACTTCTCCTACCATCTCTCTCTCTCTCTCTCTCTCTCTCTCTCTCTCTCTCTCTGTCTGTCTGTCTGTCTGTCTGTCTCTCTCTCACTGTCTGGCTATGCCGTTGATCAAAGGGCACCGTTGTTGTCTCAAATATGAAGATTTATATTTTCCATTGTGGTTAACATTTCACGTTCTACTCTCTCTCTCTCTCTCTCTCTCTCTCTATGTCTGTTGGACGAGGAATTCTCTACAGAGATTAAGGATACCACTGTGAGTGATTTCTGAGAAATGGTCAAAGAGATGTGGAATTAGTCTTTTGTGGTTAAAAATATAAGTACGTAAAGAGCTTAGTTCGTCACTATAAAAGTGCCAGAGTTTCAAAGTATCTAAATGCCTCTGAAACCAGAATCTTTTCATGACACATTTTTTAACTTAGCTATTTTCCTCCCTGAAAAGGGTTGAGTATTACATCTGCTCTATGTTGAACGCCATTTCTATGTGATTTCATAATCTTGACTAAACCTTTTGTACCTGATTGAGAAATCGAAGCCATGAGAAGTCTCAATTTATTCCTAAGGTCATACTAAAAGATATCGTCAGTAAAACAGGAACATCACAGCTTATTTACATATTCTTAATACTTGATTCTGACATTTTTAACTACTGATATTATCCGTGCTTTATAATCTATAGAGCAAAATAATTCTTACACTTCTTGGATGTTCAATCAAAAGTATTGCCTTAAATTACTAAGTAATACATGAACACCGATATAGAGGTTTCATATGTTCCTCCGTTTGTCGTTTTTCGTCTTTCATTTCATGGCGATTGAAGATTGATTATTTGTTTCCAGTGTACTCATTCTTCACATAATTACATTACTTTTTCTTTTAACGTAAACTAATGAAGGCAAAGGGAGGATCCAATAGGGTTTCGTAACTCTGTTACGAAACGCCAGAGGAATGTTGAACCTCCACAAAATGCCGCAGTCATTGTCGTCCAACTTTCTCAGGGGTTGTTCATGCTGAGTACAGACAACTCCGTTATAAACTTCGTTAGCGAAACTAATTCTGTCAGTCTTGGAACGTTAAGTAATCAGAAGTTTATAACTATCGTTACATTCTCTCCCTGCGCTCTTTTACACAATCATTCTACCTTAATTACTTCTTATCAACGTTTTTTGGAATAACTTCTTAAAGAATAATCGGGTCAGCATGAAATTTTGGCAGAGCCTTATTCACAACTTGCCGTAACTTTAGTTAGCATAGTGCAGTACCAACAATAAACAGTTCACTCAGCTTGTTCTTGAAAATAAGGAGAAATTCCAACTTCGATGGCAGCAATTCGGACGAAGTTATCTATGACGCAACAATGACATTACTTTAGGCTCCATCCACCCACCTCCTCTCTCTCTCTCTCTCTCTCTCTCACGGAAAATATGGCAACTTGAGCCTTGATTTATACTTCAAAAATTGATGTGTGTGTCGTCTTGTAAACTGTTTTCTTTTGAGAGTTACAGATAGATAACCTGGGAGTATTGTAAAGCAATTGGTGATAAGAACAAGAATTTTTTGCAGCATTGTCATTTGGCGTTTTTTTTTCTTTTTGCGATTCCCGTTTTCTTCGTTTCGCGACATGAGACAATGACAGATGTCATAGGCTGTGCATTTTCCCTGAGCAATTATGGTGAATATGCTAAGTGATTGTCCTTGGGGCTGTAGGAGTGCAGTTGCATTGAGGCTTTTTACCTTATATATCAAGGAGAAAGCCGCCAATTGTCTACGGATCATTTTGGATAGGTTACTGAAAGTTACAACGGCGCAGCAACCACTTCAGTCACTGATATGAAATAAGGAGAGGAAAGTAGCCGATAAAAGATTGAAATTAGCTTTACAGCACCTGAAGTGCTACATCCCCGAATGTATCACTGCCCTCCCCTAACCTTTCAATCAGTGTTCAGGCGTCTAGAAACTGGTTGGAAATTCAAGAGAGAGAAAAAAATTGATTTGGGTGGGTGGGGCTTAAAATAGCGACGTTTTCGTGACGTCAGTCACTTGCTCGGATCGTTGGAATGCCTCCTCATTTTCAAGAGCAAACTCCCTCAACTGTTTACTTTTAGCAATGCACTATGCTAACGAACATTACGGCAAGTTATGGTTAAGACTCATACTGATCCGACTATTCTTTACAAGCTAGTTAAGAGAAAGATTACTTAAGGCAAAGGAAATGCAGTAGCAGTTCTGTGAGTACTACTGTCAATTATAAGAGGAGCGTCACAGAGCGTCCGAGAGATATATGACGTAACGATCACCTCGATGTGAATGGAATGGTTCTCTCTCTATTCACCAGTCTCTGTCTGATAATTTATAGACGTTGGGCATAAATTATGGGGTTTCTTATGGCCGAAAGATGCCCAAAAGTTCAAAAGTGACGGAGAGCGGGCATAGTGGAAAAATGACTGCAGTGGTGTAGTAACCACTGTATTTAATGACTGCAAAACTGTGAAACCGAAAAAGGCACATATCTCATCGTTATTGTTGAAACTTTTTTAGCAGCACACATATCAGGATATCTATGGACAAGGTTGCATTTCTCTCTCTCTCTCTCTCTCTCTCTCTCTCTCTCTCTCTCTCTCTCTCTCTCTCTCTCTCTTACATGCTAGACGGTAAGCTAATCAAAATGTTATAGTTAACAAGCTGTCAGATGTCCTAAAATTGATCAGCTCGATCTTATACTCGATAGCTGTTCGCTCGGAAGATATGAGAGGAGAGATAGTCTCTGGAATTACAGCTATATCGGAAAAGATGTATAGACTGCTAAAAAAAAGTTGTATGATTGTGTCCGGTTACTCTCAGAGCTAGTGGTCACATCATTTATTAGAAAATATACTAGGTGATGAAACGTTCTTCCGAGTAGATGAGCGATATTTTTTATCTTGTCATGCGCTTCAGTATGCATTGTCGAACTCAGGCAATTTATCAGTTATAACAAACTGTTAACAAACAGTTCATACGACCTTTGATGCAGTAGGTCTTGGAATATCACAAGCAAATTCCCGCAGATTAGACCGCGTTAAGCTTAGGAAACACTGCAGCAGCGCCATTAACGGAGCTTAATGGAACTCAATCTTTAGATGAGATGAAATCAAGTTACGTAGTACGCGACAGAATTAGCATTTTATGCGCAACAGTAATAAAACAAAATTCGAAGGGCTACCTCAGTCCATGACGGCGAAACACCCAAAGATTAACCGCGGCCCTGTCGAAAGCCATTAAGCCTATCAGTTAGGTAACTGGTATCACAGGAAATAAAACGGATGCCAAAGATTATTCCAGGTAGATCTGCAAAATGAAAGCTCGTGAGATATCAACATGGCTGATTAAGACAATGGGGACGACTGATTCTGCATTCCATAAGTAAAAGCTAATTTCAGTCAGGAAGATTTTTGAATTTTAAACAGTTCCAAATCAGAATATATTATATTAACAAAAAAAGAGAGTTTAAATCTCACAGAGGTTGTCAGTCACAAGACCGGGGAGCACAAGATTCAAATATGAGAATTATACAATATAACTTAATTCAAGAAACACTCAAGAATTTCATCTTCACCTTCAACGAAAATTAAGGACAGACCTTCATTTGAATAGCAGCTCCAGATCTATATACTTGTTGCCAATGTTCGGTGAAATCATTGCAAAGAAATAAGTTATCTGCAAGAGAAAGGGCCGTGCTGTAATACTGATTCGGGTTCAAGGCCTTCGTTAGATTTTGGTAGTATGAACTCAAAAGGCATGCTCTACCACCTTACTAGACTCAGTTGGGGGCTACTGCAACTTCTTAAATAAATGAGGTGTAAAGATACCAACAGATAAGTAAACAACACCACCGATACCTGGAAAAAGCCCTTCACGACGGAGCGGTATTTTATTGCCATTTAAGGTTAATTTCATCACGCAAAAATTCCTTTTATACTGCTCATCATTCCTGGCAACTCTCCTTAAGGAAAAAGTCCAAAAACCATGAAATCGGCAAGCAATCCTCCACACACACAAAGAAATACTCCTCTCAGTAGATAGGAACTGAGGGTCAAGATGCCGTGACACACAAAAGTTCGAGAACATTGTGTGTATAACTGTCTGGCTTTAGAAAATTGAAATATGGGAGATGACCATGAAAAAATGTAGCCCCAGTAAGCCTAATAATTGAGAACATAACTGAAATGAGAGGATACTGAACGACTTCACCAATCCATCCATACCTCAAGGAAGATATATTGTTTCTTTATTGATTTATGGGTAGATTAGTTTAAGCAAAGGATACTTGAAAACACTAGATTTCTGCACTTCAAATAATATAAGAATACATGAGTTATGTAATGACATAATTAGTAACTTATGTTAATTTTTTTCCCACGATTTGATGACTGTTCTCATAAAACTCAAAAACAATAACAACAAAAAGACAGCCAGATGTTATGAAAAATCAAAAACTAATCTAAACTATTCCGGATGATAGATTTTATCATTTGACAGACTCTTTTTCAAATCGCCGTCCATCGTTCGTTAGTGACAAAACAAAACGAGTATCTCATCGTTACGTTCAATGTTTTTCATTTTTACACAGAAAGCAACACTTCACACGGGGACCAGAAAAGCATATTTATGAGACTTTACATGTCATTAAATAAATAACAGGGCCTTAGCGGAGTAAACTGAAACGACTCCCTTTTTTTTTTTTTTTTTTCTTTAGAACTCGTAAAGGTAAGAAATGCTGTTTTCATTCTGTGACAATGATTGATGGAAGCCATTAGCGGAAACAGAATATGGAAGGCGACGAAGAGAAGTTTGGTTGGCTTCTTCCCATCGGCTTCCTCTCCACTGAAAGCTTCAGTGTTAGAGTGAGACAAACTTTAAGCTTCACTCGGTGAAGTGCCGCCTAATGGGAGTTGAAATTTTACCCAGCTGTTAAATTAGTACTGCTCCCAGAAGGCCGAGCTGCCAGAGGAAGAAGGAGGGTCACTTATTTATGTAATCCTCTTCCAACCGGATTTAGACTAGATGGAATTTATCTTCCACCGGCATTTGTTTGGTCTTTTTGAAGAACTGGGATGCCAGATAAATGCTAAGAGTCAAACTTTCCTTCTGGAGAAAAAAATGTGCGGTGCTAGACAGTAAAACTCAACCAGTTCGTCCAGAGATGTGAATGTATTTAGGCGCAACCTGAATATGCTAAGTTCCTCTGGATCGGCTGCTTCTTCTGCGTCCATCTCTTTTCTGCCTCAGGTTTCTCCTTGGTGACAAGGTGGTAAAATTTAGAATTTCGGCGTCGTCAGCAGAGGGG